>NW_008360330.1:1633788-1819157 GCF_000622305.1 Nannospalax galili | reverse complement strand
TAACAAATACACGGGATTGGAGATGTAAAAATCAAGCAGAGTCTTTACTTTCCAGCTAGCTGGGGTCGACCGGCTTCCTGAGACATGCAAGTCTGGTCAGAACGATCGACCCCCATTCAGTTTTAGGTACAGATTATATAGGCTCACATAGTCATTACACAAAAAGCATTCCTCAGCATACACTTTGTTCAAACATCTTCTAAAAGCTATAGTTTTGGTTAAACATCTTTTCCAGGAAGGGTAGATCTGGTGTAAGCCTGGTGCAACTTCCTTCTCTTTGTTCCTTATCGGTTATCTGGTATGTGCAAACAGGCCTACAGGACACATTGTAAATCAACTGAGTCTGGGGTCCAGGGTCCAGGAAGGAGGTTTACAGCACTTCAATTCTTAGCATTTCAACTAGGTTAATCATCCATGTGTGGTAGATACAAATCAGGCAGAACAGGCAAGCTTAGCAAGTAAATCTAAATCAACATTTTAAACAGAGTTTTCTATCAAAATGCAGAGTTCTTACAGCATTCATCAAGGTATTTCATTTTTTTTTTCCCAACACAGCCCTATCCTGCCCTTCACGAGTGATGGGGAAACAAACTCTTGGCTGTTGGAGAAGACAACACAGAAAATAATATAGCTTTGAGCCTTCGTACTTCCAGACACAGAGTCCTTTTGTAAAGGGAGACTATAATAAATTATTCACACAACAAAAACACCAGAATTATAAAACAAGAAATAATAGAAATAAATAGTTAAGTAAATCATGACACACAGCTTTACTTAGTATCCACTTTGCATCACTGATGTGCTATGTGTTGGAGATAGAAAGTGAATAAATAAGTAGTCTGTCCTTATCACTTAGGCTGGTCATGAACAGAGATGCATGAGTTCATCTCTGGGAGACAACACATTGTGATAAGTATTTAATTTAAGTATTTCCCAGGTGCTGTAGAAAAGTAAAGAAAAAGAAGTGAGTGTTGATGGGTGAGTGAGAGTTCGCTATGCTTGGTGGGTACAGAAAGCATTTGAGTCTGAGGACTATTATAGAGGCAGGAAAGAATAAGAAGGAAACGGAGGTTGTATGGGCCTGAAGCACAGACTGTGTGTCAGTTTAAAGGGATGGTGTGATGTAGCTATTGCCTCTGAAATGAAACATCCCTTCCCCTAGAGGGAGGAGGGAGCAAAGTAAGACTTATGGCGCTAACAAAACTTACAAGGCTCAGAAAACTCAGAAAGTTACAAGATCTACATGTCCCCTCTCCGAGGCCATAGAAGCTAAGCTGCTTGAAGGCTATTCAGGGGGCTCCAGGGATGCAGCTTTCTTCCGTCATCACCCCTGCTGGTGTGGGCTTTTCAGTGATGCAGTTGCCTTTGAGATACCTATACTCCTGTGAGTGACCCCTCATACATGTTCCTGTTAGCAACTTCTCTTACCTACACTCCCATAAAGAACAAACTCATTGGTTCACCAAGCTAAGCTTAGATGGAACCGGTTCTTTGTTTTGTAGTTGGTGCCCTGTCTGGAGGTGAATAGGCATTTGTTCATGTCTCCCCAGAAAGAGTCGCTGTAACAGATGGGTATAGGAAGAAAGAAGGGATCATTCAGGAAGTTGACAGAGAGGCAGAGGAAGGCTGCCCACAGCCCCATAGCCTCAGATACTAAAGGCAACCTGGGACTCCCTTACTTAACGTACAAGAATATCCATGAGAAATTACTTACAGGAAGATGACCGAGGGATTTGTTTTGCAGGAGCATAGGCCTCTCAAAGGCAGTTGATAACGGCAGGTAACAATCCTGTCCCCATTAGCATTCAGCTATCCTTCCTTGTGGTTCTAAATGAGAAAAACAACTGATGGTAATATGGAGGAAACAAAGAGGGAAGTCCATCATTCATTTGGCTGGCAAGCAAACTTCTTTTAGGAACCCCTGAGAGCAGGAAACCTGAACCAGTTCACATGCCACAGTGTAGTACCTCTGTCCCCCTTGGCTGGTGTCCCCACACACACTGGCCCTGCCCATGCCCAGGTGGGCATCCTGCCACTGCAGAGAGGAGGCCATTGTGGGCTTCTCCCTGTCCTTACCCAGGGGGCACAGGCAAGGGCTGTGCAAACCTGGTTCAGTGAATCTAACAGAGGCTTCTTTGAGCTTTCTCAGACTCTGCCATCGGCATCATCAGAGCCCAGCAGGCCACATATTCCCCCATCACTCTCCATCTGTACTGGCATTGTCTGCTCACCTGTCTACACCTCACTTAAGTACACTTGCCTTTAAGCTCTTTGGGGACAGAGACTATGGTCAGTTCATGCTTGGCAGAGAAGCTCAGCCCTGGTCTAAAGTTGGTACCAAGAAAATCTGTGTCAAGAATGAATGACATGGAGTTGATAAAACTGAGTTTCAAGGATTGTATCTGTTTCCCAGGCTGCCATATCAAATTACTGCACAGTGGGTGGCTTAAAAACAGAAGTTAGTATCATTCTAGCTGCTAGTAATCCAAGGTCAAGGTGTTTGCAGGCTTGATTTCTTCTGGGCCTTGTTCTTTGGCTTGTACAGAGCTACCTCTTCACATGGTCTCTGCTATGTGTCAGTGTGTCCCTTTCCATGTGTCCCTGGTCTCTTCCAGGGATGCCAGTGAGACTGGATTAGGATCCCAATGACCTGATAGCCTCATTTGGCCCAGCTGTTTCTTTTAAAACCTTATGTCCAAAAATAGTCATATTCTGAGGTACTGGGGATTCAGACTTCAGGATATGAATGGAATGATTCAGCTGATAAGTGGGAGCAAATGAGTCAACCAAGTATTCATGATTTGCCTAGAACCTAGCACAGAGGACCACAGATATTTCCAAAAGAAAACATGGACAGCACATTTCTTACCTCTGAGCCAGTTTTATAGAGGGACTCTGGACTAGGCACATTGTAGAGAGTGTCTTGAGACTTATTTAAAGTATCAGTTCAGAGTTCTATGACTCTTTCCTGTGTGGTATCCTCCTCAGCTCCTACTCCCATCCCAGTTCACCTGGCAGACAGCCATGGTATCTGTCGTTTCATCGATCCCTTCTCACATGGTCCTTACTGTAGTGCTATTAGGCAGGAATTATAATTTCACAGATAGGGAAAAGTGAGTCTAGAGAGGTCAAGGAACTCACCTAAACTCACAAAGCTAATTAATGGAGAGCAAGGATTCCAACCCAGGCACTTCCACACAGCACACTTCTCATGGATGATGTAATGATACAGGTATGGGTATTGTCTCCACAAGACCTAAGCTTCTAAATTTCTGCATTGGCCTGAGGACTGCTGGCATGCCTGGCTTCCTATGCTGGTAAGGTAATGGAGGTCCTGGCTGCTGGCTAATGGAAATACCCCCTACCCCCTAGAAGAAACAAGGGTGAGGAATTGCACTAAGAAATCACCTGCTGTCACCACCAGTCATGCCTCCTGCCTGGAGAAGATAGGGATAAACTCAGTGGAAACAGGAAAAGGGTGCAGAACTGGGCTGGAGGAGCAGTGGGGAATAGTGCTTGCATTTGTTTCTGGGTCTGCCATGATAAAGCACCATAGGTTATGGCTTAAACACTAGCAATGTATTACAAGTCTGACAGTAGACTGGCCTCAGGGTTGCTTCATTTTATTTAAAGTTTAATTTAATATCCCCTTTCTAAACTCTACCTCCAAGTCATTGTTTTCTGAGATGTTTAATATCAGAACTTCCACATGTGAACTCCTAGAGGGACCTGAGTTACCCCACAACAATGCTGACCTCACATTTCTGAGGTGTTAGAAGCATTCTGGACTAAGTCATTCTTATAAATTCTCCATGCTGAGCAAGGGAACAACGCAGTTCCCTTACCCTGGGGAAGGAACTGGTTTGTAAGGTAAAGGATGTCAGCTGATAGGGTTCCACACTGAGTAGACATGTAGACCAGCAGTCATAGCCCGAATGTGGGCAGAAAACAAGTACCTGGGTGACAGCGGAGGCAACTCGGTACCTAGGACAAAGGACAAACTGTAGGGGCTTCTGTAGCATGTAAGATGGTAGTGGCTGCTGACAGTGGATGGCAGCGAGCTGTTTTCACTGCTGACCTGCTTCTCCTACTGGAGTAGAACCATCCATCCTCCCAAAGACTTAGTCTACATCTGCACAATAGATCCCAATACCAACTGCCTTATGGTGTTGTGAGGACTAGAGATATTGCATTCAAAATGCCTAGCTTGGGGCCTGGGGAAAACACAGGAACTTGTTCAGCACTGGCTGGATGAAAAGTGACAGCTAGAGCCACAATAAGATGAAGCATTAAAGACTTGACTTAAGGCCAGGGATGTAGCTCAGTCGCTAGAGCACTTGCCTAGCATATGAGATACCCAGATTTCATGCCCAGCATCTCATAAACAAGGTACGGTGGCAAAAACCTGTGATCCTAGTGCCCCAGAGGTAGAGGCAGGTATATCAGAAGTTTAAGGTCATATTCAGCTGCATAGTGAGTTGTAGGCCAGCCTGGGCTATGTGATATGTGAAGAAAGGAAGGAGAGAATGAGAGAGAGAGAGAGAGAGAGAGAGGAAGAAGAGAGAGAAAGGAAGAGAAAGAAAGAAAAAAAGAAAGAAAGAAAGAAAGAAAGAAAGAAAGAAAGAGAGAGAGAGAGGAAAAGAAGGGAAGGGAGGGAGGGAGGGAAGAAAGTAACACTTGAATTGTTCAACTCATAAGATTTTCTCACCCTAGAAAA
Organism: Nannospalax galili; assembly: GCF_000622305.1. NCBI lineage: Eukaryota > Metazoa > Chordata > Mammalia > Rodentia > Spalacidae > Nannospalax > Nannospalax galili. The sequence goes on along the minus strand of NW_008360330.1, from coordinate 1,814,440 downwards.
TGAAAATGCCCTTGAAGTCCCAATAGGGCCAGCCTCAACGTGGACAAAGCAGCTCTGCATTTAAAGAGTTTCTAGGCATCTGTTTCTCTTAGCACAACCCATCACCTCATCCACCACAGCAGTCTGTGTTAAGGCTACCCTTTGGAGACTAGAGGCCTTCTTGAGCATGTATACTTGGAGTTCCATCCAGAAAGGCATTCCACAGGGGCATGGTTCTGGATTGATCAGCTTCCTTGAAGTCTTTTTGCATGGTGCAAGAGATTCCTGCAGAAGGCAGTCGTTGCTGAAAAATGAAAAATCTCTGCCTGCCTGCTTTTTCCTCATCTCCTCCTTCCTCCCAGGATCTATTACAGGAGTTTTATTCCCCTTAATTTACTCTCTGCAAATTGCTCAGTTTGAATACTGTTATTCTAGGACTCTGTGAATGGAGTGCCGTGAGATGTCAGCCCACTTGCTCTGCACACAGTGCTCATTCTGCCTGAGAAGCTGCCCTTGCAGAATGGAAGCCAGGGCCTGCCTGCCCCAGGCCCAAGGTACCTTGTAAAATATCTAATTATGCAGTTTCTTATTTGTTCAGGGATTTACAGCTGCCAGAGCATTGTCACTCTTACCTGCTCATTTATGTAAAACCCAGAGAAGACATAATACCTCATATCTCCACATAGAGCTCTTTTCCCATTTACCAAGTATTCTTATATATATTACCTAATTTATAGGTAATGTATGATAATATAATGCTCTAAAATTACGTTGATTTCTTCCATATGAATAGCGCTATTACAATCCATTACTGAAAAAGAACATAGACTTGCAGGTTCCTTACACTCCAAGTACCAAGACATAAGCCTTGTTCTCGGTTGGGATCCATCCTTCGGCTTATTGCTGTTTCAGACAGTCTTTCAGCTGAGCTGTCTATCTATAAGTGCCTTCCCTTCCTTCAGCTATGGCCCAGCAGCCCTGCCAGTCATCCACAGCAAAGCCCCGAGCTGTTCCTCGGAGCTCGTGTACAGTTGTGCACAGCTGCAGCGAAGAGCATCTTGCTTTCATTAGCTCTCACAGGTGGCAGCTGGGCAGCTGCAGTGGGGTGAGCATGTGCTGGTTATGTTTCAAGGCTCTGTGCCCAGCACTCAAGCTCCACTCTAGAATTCAGGGTTATAGAATTCCTGGGAAAAACTTACAGGATAGCCTTAGTTGGTCCCATAGATCTAATCCACCCTTCAGCCTTGGAAGATTTATCAAGAGGATATCGTTGATGCCCTCCATGCTTTTTGCTCTTTTCTATGCTCCAACTTTATAGCCCACTAAGTGACTCAACCTATCACCCTCTTCTGCAATTCAGCGATCTGCTCTCATCTGGGCTTCTGCCCGAGCTCTTCTCTTTATCAGTAACCCTCTCCATCTTTTGTACTAACTCCTGTTCGTTGCTTTAGGCTGATTTTCCTGGAGACACATTTTGAACCAGGGATTTGTATGCAAAAGATTTACTGGGGATAACTTTTGAGAGATGGGCCTGTCAGGAGAAGACTAGACAGACTCTTGGGAGAAGCTGACTCAATATAGTTTTTACTGAGGCCTCCATCCACTCTACAGGGTACTGTGGGGTTGGAGTGGTGCATCAGAAGTCTCCTAAACTGAGGCAAGGGGCCAGAACTTTGTATTCTGTGAGGCACTGAGAAGGAGGCCTTGTGCCAGCTTTGTGATTTGAATCTGAAATGTCCCCCAAAGGTTCTTGTGTTATAAAGTCTTGATGGCTAGCTACTGGAAGTGTTGGGATCATGAAGACTCTAAGTTCATCTGTGTTAATCCAAATTCGTAATTTGATATGTTATTACAAGATGGTGGAAGCTAAGAGGTAGGGCCTTGTTGGAGGAATAGGTCACTGGGGCTTGGCCAGGAAGGTATACTTTGCCCTGGGCCTCTTACACTCACTTTTTCACTTCCTGGGTGAGCTTGGGGCTGAGCTGCTTCCTCTGTCCCATATTCTTACTACTACAATTTTCTGACTCATATAGGATCATAACCATTGACCTGGCTAACTGTGGATAGAAACCATGCACACACACAAAATAAAATAATAAAATAAAATAAGAATCTTGCTTCCTTTTAAGTTGTTTATGGTAAGTATTTTAGTACAGCAGCAAAGGACAGATCAAACACACTACAGTCTGGGATAAGTCTTGAGGGCACAGCTCTAAAGCCTTCAGCAGCCAATATTCTTAGAACAGGTGTTCAGTGTGTCTACCCTGAAGAGGAGTCTGAGCAGAGTACCCCAGCATTTGCTATATCTGTAGTTACTAAATTATGCTGCAATTGGGATCCCTGGAGAGCCTTTTTTAAGTCCTAATGCTTAAGCCATACCCTTTACTATTTAAATTAGATCCCCATCCTTAATTGAATTAATCAGATGATCTTAATGTGCCATAAAGTCTGAGGTCCCCACCCAGCGCTTGGTACTTGAGGAATCGATGAAGAGATTACTTCCACTGAAAAGCTCTTCAGGCTATCATAAACTATGTTGTATAGTTCCCTCTCCAATCTGCCCTATGTTATTACTTGTCATAGTGTCTGTCACACTAAATCCTGATTGTCCCTTGTTTCCTCCCAGTGGAATGTGCTCTGGTCAATGGCTCATACCACGGCACGGTGCATAACAACCCTGAACTTATGACAGAGTATGAATACATGGATGGATGGACCTCTGTGCTAATGAATAAGAGAATTTAGGCATGAATATGTGATAAAGGAGAGAGAAAGAAGGAATCTGAAAAACAAGAAAAGAAGCTTTGAAGGAAAGGAAGAGGCTAAAGATATCCACCAGCATGCCATTCTTAGCTGGATCTATTTTTTTTTTCTACTATTGTATAGCAAATGTTCACAAAATTAAAATGGCTTAAAATTAAAGTGGCTTAAAATAATGACCAAATTTATTATGTGGTGGTTTCCGTAGGCCAGAAGTCTGGGCATGGCAGAGCTGGTGTTCTGCTAGGGTTTCACAGTGTTTTGGTTGGTTGGGTTATCCTCTGATGCTTGGGGTCCTCTTCCAAGCTCATCCAGGTTAGTGGCAGAATTTAGTTACTTGTGGCTAAAGGACTGAGGTGGCTCTTTTTTTGATGACTGTTGACCAAGAACTGATCTCAGCTTCTAGAGTCTATCAGCTCTAGGTCCTAGCTTGTGTGTTCACATCTGTGGTCTGTTACATAGTGGATTGTTTGTTATTATTACTATTATTATGCATATTTGAGTCACTTAATTTCTTCTAGGCCAATAGTACAATAGGAGAGTGTGTCTGATACTTCACTTCCTTTTAAAGGTTCACCTGATTAGGTCAGAACCGGAAATAATCTTCTCCTGTTTGGATTAACTCAAAGTCAGCTAATTAAGGATGTTAAATGCGTCTCTAAAATCCCTTTGACATACAATGCAAGTAGTAGAAGTAGTTTAGCATATTCATTCAGAAGCAGTTTAGCATATTCATAGGTTCTTTGCCCTTCCTCCCATATGTGCTGGGGGAAGGGATGTTTGGGGCACCTTGGAGTCTGCTGAACACCATTTGTCCCGGGGCCTGGTCCTGCTTTACTTCCTTGTCTGCTAGGGATGAGTATTTCTTTGCCAAGATAACATTTAGCTACCAGCAGAACTGCTAAAAGGAGAAAGCCAGGCAAAGGTTAGCCATGCTTCTGCCCCATGCCTCTTCTGTCCAGCCCCTTTGAACAGGGAGACGTCCCCTCTGTGACCTGATCTTAATCAGGCTTTTCTGGGGCATGCTACATTCCTTGCCCTGCTGCCTCCCTGCATGGAGCCCTCTTTTCCTAATTTATTTTCAGCCCTGAAACGGAGCTCAGAGGGAGCATCTGGTCCTGCTTCTAAAACAAAGCTCTGGCTGAGTCAGGGTAGAGGCACAGAAGTCAAACACACACTTGTCCCCAAGGTCACTCAGCAACAGCTCAGTCTTGCCCACAATGGCTTCCTCCCAATATCCTTTGCTGCCAACATGCAACTTCTATGTACTTGGGCCTATTACAAGGTCCTAGGGTTATGGGTCTACAGCTAGGCCAGCACCACTGAGCTTCAGAGATCCTTCCAGGGCCCAAATCCACTTAGAAATTCTATATCCCTACTGAAAAAAGTAGAAGAATGTGCCTTGTGAGGCCTGAGATCCTTTCAGCTTTCTCTTCTGGCAAATGAATGCTTACCTGCAACTTCTTGGGCTTAATATTCAATTTCCAGAAATTCAAGTAACTGATACACCATCATAGAATCTAAGCTATGCTTTAAAAAAAAAAAAAATCTATCTGAAGGAGTGACTCATTCATGAGCCCCAGGTGATGAGCAGGCAGCCTTGTTCTCTATAGGGTGGTTGTTTTCACTTGGTTGGTGTTTGTTTCCTTTTTTGTGTAAATCTCTAGCTGTCTGAGACTTTCATGAAGTAAGAATCATTAGGCAGGGCAGAAGTGTGTGGTGGGTCATATATAATGGGAAAATTCTTCTGGAGTGATAGAAGGACTGCTGATAAGTATATTATGGAATGGTCATGGGTACTATATTCTCCAGGGCATTTTCAGTCTCAAATATTCTATTGTGTATCACCAAATGTGGACTGACAAACCAGTTCAGTCTTATTCTAAAAATATGGTCACAGTACTATGTAGTGGACTGACTGGGAAAAGGGTCAGAGGAGATAGAAGAGGGAAGTAGAAAGACCAGACAGGTGTCCTTCCTTTCAATAAACCTCTCAAAGAAATGTTGATCCTTTCTCCGCCCCTCCCAGCTATTTCCCTGCTCTAAAAGGACAGAGAGGACCCAGTGAGGACACACAACATTTAGGGCTTTAAGGGGCAACACTTGACTGATTATAGGGAGTAACTTACTTGGTTAGTCATTTCTTCTAAAAAGAGGCTAGTCCAAGGAAGACCTATGGAGCCCATAACACACATTCACTGAGGCACACCATGCTTGTTAAACTCAGGGCTCCTAGAAGGGATGAAGGAAGGTGAATAGAGACAGCAAACACAAAATATACCGGGGGCATAAGTTTAGCTGCCAAAGCAGAGGAGGAAACAAAGTCAACAGGCTAAGGAGCAGTAAGAAGACAGCCCCCATCGCTCCGTCATGGAGAGTCCAGTTTTGCTTCCTACTTCTGACAAACTAGGTCTAAGCTGGGCTCATATTAAATCTTCAAAAATGTCAATTCTTGCTACTGTAATTAGTATTATTACTCATGATGCATGTTTTCCCTTTGTTCTTTCTTGATTGGATGGGAGGATAGTCCCTCTGCCAGTTTTAATTTGAAGAGATTTTTTTTCCTCTCTTTTTTATATATTTGAAAAGAGAAACCAATGCCCAAAACAAAGCAGGGACTGAAGCTGTAGCTCAACAGCAGAGTGCTTACCTAGCATGTACAAGGCCTAGGGTTCAACACCAAACCACACACACACATGCACACACACACACACGCACACGCACACACACACATGCACACCCCAGCAACTGTGTTTGTGATGAAGAGCTCCCACACAGTATCAACCATGGAATCTGAGCTGGAGAAGTGCCCTGTGGCATGTGGACATCCGTAGCCTTGCTTCTGGCTACTGTTTCCTCTGTTGTTTTTCTTTTTAATTATGATCAAATGACCTTGTTATATAAAGCATGGTTCCCTGAATATGAGCAACAGAAGGCTGAGCAAACAGACTTTAATGCTGTCATCAAATGCAACTTACAACCACGTTAACATGGCACATATTATTGATGGATGATGATACTAATGGTTATATGTGCTGCATGGTAATTGGCCCCACCGGAGAAGCAGTTCACTTAAGTTACTACTCAGGGTATTACCTTTATAGAGTCCAGCTTGAGTCTTCTCCTCCTGCCTCTCTGCTGGCCCTTCAGCATCTATGCACTCCCTAGGTGGCATTGGTCTCTGGTACCCCACCTCTTTCCTGCTTTCCTTCAAACTAAGAGCATGGAGCTTCCCTGTTTATACTGGGAAGGAAAAAACATTCAGTTAGAAAGATTGGAGGGGATCACAAGTGAGGTCAACATACACCGTGGATGCAAGCAGAGATTCCGACAGTAGAAGCCTCTTCCATCCTCTCCTAACAGCCCAGGGTAAGAGTTTTTCCTCAGAAGTTTTTCTTTCTCCCTGTGTTGGTTGAGGGTCTGAGGCTCCTTCCCCCATCTGTAGCTCCACCATCGTTTGGTCCTGCCTACAGCCAGCAGATGAAGAAGAGAGGGGGAATGACACAGAGTTGCATGCTTTCCTTGGCCTGGGAGTGGCATACATCACAGGTTCATTGCCTGTCAGTGAGAAGTCTCTTGGATGCCAGGAGGCTGAGAAAACATAGCCTGAGGTGAGGCAGCTATGTGTAGCAACAGTTTCACATTATGCAGCTATAGCACCATGAGCTTTCAGTGGATAGCTCTCCATTTCTGTGTCAAGGCATTCTATTAAGACCCAAGCAGGATCTGCTAGGTGCAAGCACTCCTGAGTACTGCTTGACACAAGCACGGAGGAATCCAAGGGACTTGCTAATGGGATTGATGGGGGTCTAGGGCAAGGAGCACATCTGTGACCCAGGGTGTCCCAGAAGCTTGTGTTCCTGTGCTAAACGAAGGCTGGTCTTCCCACGAGATAGCACGATTCAACAGTGCCACACAGTAGCTGTGCCAGGCATTAAGATCCAGGCCCCCAGACTCCATGAAACACAAATGCCAACTTGATCGCCCTTTACAATGAAACCTTGTTACACAGTTATTGGTTTATCCAAGAGGATGCACAATTGGAAGCAATTGTTGTTCCCCAGCTAACTGGATACTCCGTCACGCTCCAGTAAAAATATCAGATTATCTGAACTAGTTAATTCAAAATCCATTTTTTCTGGTCCCTTGCCTTTCAAATTAATGACATTTGCTGTAATTGATGGCAAGAGAGATGGAAACAGGACAAACAGAGAAGCACATGATCCCTGAAAGATACTGGCTGTTGTTCACATGCCCTGAACCTGAGGGGAAGAGGAGAGGATGGCCATAAAGTATGTGTTCTGGAAAATTCGATTTTAAGTACTATTTTTCCCCGAAGGACTCTTAAAAGGACAAGAACAATACCTAGCTATGAAATTAGTGGCATAATTAAGAGATTCATAGAAAGATAAGTGTTGCCACCTCTCAAAGAGCTTCGTTGGATGGAGTCTCGCCTCCAAAGAAGTGTGACTTGGCATCCAGGGACTATATGATGAATCCAGGACGGGGGCTTTACCTTTTGTCAGCTGGATAAACAGGGGATGTTATTTAACCCTCTGCACCTCAGTTTCCTTGTCAGTTAACATTAGGTAGTAGCTACTTCACAGGGCCACCATAAGGATATAAATGTTAGCATTTGTAAAATGTTTTACAGTGACTTCTACAATACAGAAAGTCCTATATGGACATCTATATTTTAATGGTTGGAATACAGCCCTTTTGCCCCCTTTTAATAATGAGGATACTTTGAGTCAATCCATTCATATTAGCCTCAGCTTCTCAAGTAAAATGAGTGTTATTCTATAGTCTCAGAGTATCTATCTCACAGGTGGTAGCAGATCAGCTGAGACTGAACGTGGACATGGCTTGCTCCGTGTCTGTCATGGAATCAGCAGCCAATCGATACAGAGAGCTACCTCAGGCTGATTGTTTCAAGTATTCCCAGATCCCAGCAAGACAGAAAATGAGAGACTTCAGTACACAGTGCCAGATACGCTCCCGCTTATGGCAGCCCCGAGTCACCAAGAAGAGCGTGTGCCAGCCAGCACTTTGATTTTCACTTATTCCACAGAATAAGGAACCATGTATGTGCCAAGCTCCCACCCAGGTTATTAGAGAGACATATGTAGCACATCAACACAGATTGGCAGGGTAGGAAACAAGGAGGAGTGAGGGAATACCTGGTGAAAGGTATTTAAACAAGCGAGATGAATTTGGCTCCCATAGCCCTCACTAGCATGGATGCTAGAGTGCTAAAATAGCAGAGACACAGCTACCATTTTTGAGAATCTGTGCAAATCAGGCACTCAGAAAATAAAAGTGATGAGCCTTTCTATTTTAATATCAGAAAAACACAAGAACATGAACTTCTCTATATAGAAAAACAACACAGATTTCCAACATCAATTCTAAAATGCCTTGAAGAGGGTAGGCTGTTAACACTAGCCAGCAGGATGGTTTAAGCCTCTCTCTCAAAGTATATTCCACAGCCTCTGTGCATAGCAGTGACAGGAATGGGGGAAGTGATACAATATAATACTTAGCTATGAAGCAAGACTCCTGAATTCTGTCCTTCTTCCTGCATGAGTTGAAAAACTGATACTGTTCATGAGTATGAAGACTGATGTGATTGTCTACACAAAATGCCTAATGTGGGTCCCAGCTCACTGTGAGCATAAACATCACCCATGACATCATAATTTATTACTACATCATCTGCATATGAGGGTCCAGCTAGATTCCTGTAATGGCTATGCTGAGGGTTGACTGCTGGTAGACTGCTCCCAGTGTGATCCAGTAAAGTCCGGAAAGAGAGGCAGACAATGAACAGATATTCTAAAAAAGTTTTGTGGTTGCTTGGATATCCCCACAAGAGATAGAGTGAGAGTATCTTTTTTTCTTTATTTTTATTTTTTTATGTGTATGCCTGTATTCTGTGCATGTATGCAAGTACACCCACGTCGTGCAATGCCTACAGAGGACACAAGAGGGTGTTGGATACCCTGGAACTAGTGTTACAGATGGCTGATAGCTGCTATGTGGGTGCTGGGATTCGAACCTGGGACCTCTGAAAGAACAGCTAGTGCTCTTAACTGCTGAGCCATCTCTCCAGCCCCAGAGTGGAGTATTATAGAAGTTCAGGAAGGCTCAAGGAGGAGGTGATTGTCAGAGACTACCTTGTTTGTGCCCTCCATGATATTCTGTTCCCTCAATAAGTCTCAGCACCTGGAGAATAAGGGTCACCTATTACATCTTATGTCCTAAGCATACCTTCATTCTTTCATTTAGTAAACATACAATGAACTTTGCAGGCACTGTGCAGCTCTGAGTTTAAATATGGTAGTAACAGGGATCTTTGCCTTTAAGGAGCTCAGAAGTCTCTTCCAACATTATCCATTCTGGGAGGTGCTGTCACTTCCTCTTCTGGGTTCCCAGAGCCCTTTGCACTGACTAATTAGCACTGTGTGTGATGTATCTGCCTCTTTTCTGCACTTACCTATGAAGTCTTGAGAGCAGGCAGGGAGGCCAGCTCATCCTTGTGTGTTTCACCAAGCAGGCATTCTATAAATAGGGAATGGATAGGTGAGTAGGAAAGTGCCAGAATGAGGAACAGATGTGTATGAGTGCCCATGCTTCACACAGATATGCCAAAGACTGTGCTAATAGCAGACTTAAGTCAACAAAGAAGGCTCCCTCAGAGCACCACATTTGTCTTGTTTTCAACCCCTCTGAAGTATAGGGAAGGGTCATATCGTCATAGGACATCCATGTATTTCCCAGTGCTGAAATATTTTAGACACTGAGAGCAGCGTGCTCAACCTTCCTTCAACAATCTCCCCTTGGAAGGAGCCTAGATTTTCCTTTGCCTGGTAGCACTGAGGCTTTATCTAGGCCCCACCAGGATCCCTGGCTTTTAATGGTCCAAAGAGAGCACATACATGGCTTGTCACCCTTAACAAGGGAGAGTAAATGGATGACCAGTGGGTGTTTAAGGAGCTACAGGACTTTGTAGCATTTAGCACATAGCCAGACATATAAAAAGGAAAGTGATAAACAGGGAGCCAGGAGCCTGGTGTCAGATATCTGCTTGTTCTACAGGTCTGCTCAGCCTACCAGCCAGGCAGCAACCAGTACAGCGATTGTCCTTTAAAGATATGACCTCTCCAGCAGACAGGCAGTTTCTCTGGCCAGAAAGTTCCACTGTGTATCAACCCCAAGGCAAATGCAAAAATCAATGCTTTCCCTTCAGGGCTGACCTTTGCCGACCACTCTGCCACTGCAGAGTTACATCATCACTGTTGGGCTCTTCGCAGGAGCCAGCACTGGGGACTATGAATCAGCTCCCACACCATATTAACATTCAGACAGAGGCCTTGGTGATGAATATTTTAATATAATGTTGACTGTTTATCCACATGAATGGAAAGAACTTGCATCTGCCAGAGCCACCTGTGCCCATAGAACTTCAGCCAAACAGCCGTGTCCCCTGAGAGAGGCCAGCTGTGTGAAGGAAAGAGGCAGTGGGCTGGAGAGATGGGTGAGGAAGAGAGGAAGATGGGCTGACAGTGTCCTGCAGGAGGAATTAAGAGGGGGAGGGAGGCACTGACCACACAGATGGGAAGGGGGCATAAGACATAACTAAAAGATTGGAGAAAGAAGGGGTGGGTATCAGCAGCCATCCAAGGGGGTGGGTTGAATGCAGGCATCCAAGAAGAGAGGTTGTAGGAACTCCTGAGTAGAGGGAGTCTCAGTGGCTGGCGTCAGATAGAGGAAGAGAACAGAATGTGTCTGACTCAGGAACAAAGAAACACTGCGGAGTAGGTGCCTTATTCAAGTTGGCTCAGCTATTTGTGGCCATGCAGTCATACAGAATCTCTAGAAAACAGCTCACCTCATTGCCCCTGCTCTGGCTCTCCTGGGAACTGGAGTAACTCTGGCAGGAAAGCAGTGAAACTGACCCTGGACACCCACAGAGGGCAAGGAGTGGTCTTTCACAGCTTTAGTTTAGAACATTTGTGCTTTGGGAAGGATCCTGAAGGGGCCATCCTGACCGGAATGAGAGCTATTACTGTTTTCATTAAGGTTGTTTAAAGACCAGCAGGTGGCCTAGTAGGTGTGGAACAGAGCCAGCTGTTCCCTGGAGAGCATCATCAAACAGCCAGATCTCTTCTGAAGTCCTGAGGGACACTCTCTGGACTCCTGCCTGATCTATCAGCATAGATACATCTCTGCCTAAGAAACGAACTTTTTCTTTAACCACTGTGGTTTGCTCTACTTGTTGTTTATTTTGTCTCCCTTTTGTGTCCCTTAACCTATTTCTCTATCTTGGGTTATACAGGTTGCTGCTTAGATCTCTGACAGAATGTGGTTGCAGTGGGCATGTGATTTTGACCAGCCCCCTTTCTAGTCATAGTTCTAGGCTCCATGGAACCTTATACCTCATGAGGAGATGTTTATACATGAGAGGTAAGAGGAGGACAGCTATTGTACACAAAGAAAAGGTACCTGCCTTCTGATGAGACTGGATTGTATGTTCCCAGACCACATGTCAGGTCCCTTCCTCGTCTGTCCCTCTCCTTTTGCTCTGGGAAGGACCACCCACCCATCTCTTGTTCTGCCTACTGCCCGGGTTTATCCCACACCCCAACAGCCACTCAGTACTTGGAATTAACAAGAAGCTTAAAGTATCACTTATACTTCTAGGAACCCATATGTAGAAGCAGATTTTGTTTTTAATGTTTTATTATGGGAATTTTCAAAATTACATAAAGAGCTTTCAATGAAGTTGGTATAATAATCATTCTACTATAAAGAAAATCTCCAATACCATATCTCTCTTGTCCCATCCCCAAGGCACCCTCTCATGGACTCATCAGTGCAAGATTTTGGAGACAGAGTCTTGCTGTATAGCCCAGGCTAGCCTTGAACTCTTAATCCTCCTGCCTCAGCCTCCTGAATGATAAGATTACATATCTGTGCCACCATGCTTGGCTAACAGTTTTTTAAGCAATTCCATTTACCATAATATTTAATTCATAAATATTCATGAATGCACTTTTGCAGCAATAACACTCTAAGCTCTCTCAAGCCCTCAAACTAACTCAGACCTGGCCACATACCTGCATTTGAGGATGGGAGCTTTGGGACCACTCATTTATTTTAGGTGTGTGTATCCTAGCATCTTTTCCAAAATGCCCTTCTCAGAAAAACTTTGTTAAAAATAAGTTAACACCCAGCTCAAAGACAACTTTGTCTCAGGCACTGGGCAATTTTTTTGTCTTCATTCCCAGAAGAGATCCTTTGGTAAGCAAGTCAGCCTATCAGAAAACACACCTGCATGCCAGATGTGCAGGGCTGTATGCCAGCAATTGCCAACCCACCTGCAGAGCCAACTAAACAGGAAGCCAGAGCCATACAATCTGACTACCAGATAACACTTATAAATGAAAATAGAAAAGCAGAATTCAAAAGCAACAAACAGAACAAGCTTAAACTTCCTCCAGAAGAAAAAAACTGAAATGAATGGTCTTTATTTGGATGAAATCTGCTTGCTCATTGATGAGGAAAACAAAGTTGGTTATAGAAATGGTTACTAGGACACTTGGATCTGGGTCCCTCCTCCAATTGCTACCAATAGCCCTAAGCCTTCAATGAGTGTCTTTTTTTTCTTTTTACACAGCTCTTAAATAATTCATGTAAATAACCAATGAGGGGTTTATAGTTTAAAAGGCTGGGCCTGGAATTTGGACATAATTACTAGATGCCTGTGCTGTGGTAGAAAGTACATGATTTAAACGCAGAAGGTCTAGATGCTTCCATTATCTGGTGTGGTCCTGAGACAATTACTTTACTGCTCTGTGAAAATGCATAAATCATCATAGTTCAGTCTTCCTCACTGATAATTAGGTAGAGAAGTTAAGAGATTTTGAGGGATACTGTGAAACAAATTAATATTTGAATTTGTTATGTTTATAAGCAAAGTATACATCACAGAATGAAAATGTCTAATACCTTTAGTTGAAGTTAGAAAAGGCATATATAACATATATATGTAAATATAAAAGTATTTCAATTCTTTGAGAAGCACAACTGATGATAGCTATAGAATTCTTAGAAAACGCAAATCTATGAATGGTAAGCATTATTAAAAACTAAACATGGTGAAACAGGAAAGGCACTCAGCCTGCTGTTCCCATCCTTCATCAATGTTCTCAATACCAAGTAATAGATAAGGACAGCTTGAACCTTAGTGCAGTCAGGTCTTGCAGGGCAATTAGATCACAGAAAGAATTCAAAGTTACCTGGTCTCCCCTCCTCAGGCCCTCCTGAGTAAATCTTTGCTCAGCATCCAGATTTACACAGAGATTAGGATGACCAAAGCCTTTTCCTCAACCCTGGAGACTATAGAACCTTCCAGATTTTCCTCAGCCCAAGATCCCAGTTATAACTTCCATTTATGTGGTGGGATAGCTGCTCTTTGCATGAGATGGTAGAATACCTGGGGACTACTTTATTCGCTAAGAAGTAGACCTACCATGTGCAATGGTTCTGGGTCTGTTCCTGCCTTCTACTGGATGACCTTAGACTGCTAAATTTTTTCAAAGGTAGCTCAGTGTACCTACATTCTTTCACCCTCATGGTATTGAAAGGGTGTCTAAACATTGTGACATTGCTAGCAAATAATTTAATAAGATCTTCAATGAATCAAAGCTCTAAGGCTTATGACATTCACCACTATCTACATGCTTTCAGTTTACTTGCAGGTTCAGATCCTATAAACTTGAACAGCCCTTTGTCTTGTGAATTTTGCTTCTTAACTCCACACTTTCATCATCTTAGACCTCTTCTAGAAACGCCTATGACGTTCCTTCCTCATTATATTAGTCAGTTTTTCATTATTGTGACAAAATATCTGAGATGATCACATATCTGGGAAAAAGAGTTTATTTCATAGCCTTAGAGGTTTCAGACCACAGCTGTTTGGTCTTATTGTCTTGGAACCTATGGCAGGCCAGTACATAATGACTGAAGCACACAGTGGGGGAAGCACATAGCATCCACAAAGCAAAGAGAGAGAAAAGAAGGCTGCACCTTGCTGACCTAACTTTCTCCAACCTAGCTCCTACCTCCTAAATGCACCACCACTTCCAGATAGTGCCACAGGGCAGGGACCAAGCCTTTAATTCTTAAGTTTTGGGAGGACATTCAGACACAAACTATAGCAATCACCTGACACACAACTTTTGCCCCATCCAACCTTCTGGGAACTGCTAAAGATGTTCCCTTCCCATTTCCTATCCCTCACTTGAGACAGCAGCTTTTCAGGATGGCAAGTGGAGTTGGGAATTTTATCTATTGATTTTCTCTGAGTGGCATATGCACCAGCTCATGCTAGAACTTTGGTGGTAGCTGGGGATCCATAATCAACACTCTGACCCAAGTGACTTTCTGAGAGGTGGGGGGAGGGAGGCAGGGAGAGGCCTGGGAAGCATTTAGAACTGAGCCCAATAGCAAGTCTGTACAACTAACCAGCAAAGACTGTGTAGGGCCTCTGAGGATCCCCTGCCCAGCTCCCCTTAAATCAATTTCCCAGCCCAGCCAAGAAACCAGGCAGAGTTGTATTGAATCTTTTCCCCTCCATTGCCCCTCACTGCACTCCCAAATCATATCTGCCTTCCAGACTCTCTTCCAACCAGTATTTAATCCTTGGTGGTGATCCTTTTAAGAAATTTAATTTCATCCTCCACTCTTTCCTTCCCATCTAACTTTGCTCATAGTGAAAGAAAAGAACAGAAAGCAGTCCTGGGAATTTTCAGATTCTGACATCATATAAAGAGTCTTTGTTCTGCCAAGTACTTCTCTCAATGCCTAATCCATCTCCAAGCACCATTCCTAGTGATGCACTGCGTGTTCCCTGGGTTCATAGATCTCTCGTTTGCTGGCTGCCCCTTACAACAGCCTGGAAGTTCAGCCTTTTAAAAATCAATCTGCCTCTCCGCTTTCTTGCCCCTCACCTCACGGTTTGCACACAATGGCAGTCTGCTCACTGAAGTCTCCTGAAGATATTATTAGCTCCTATTTGGAATCACCCTAAGCCTGCCAGGAAACAGCTTGATGTCCTCACTCCAGGCTCACACCGGCCCATCCCCAGCCATCCATGTTTTCTCTTGCATGACCCTTCATCCTTTCCCAGGGGAGAGCATTTCCAGAAATGTGAATGGTAAACTTAAAATCTCAGGTACCCTGAGAAAACTGTAACTAGAATTCTGTGATTCTATATAGGATCTTGAGAAATAATAATTAAGTAACAATTCAAATTGGTATTTAAAAAGGAAAGAAAGCACAGTTTTTTCAGTTGGGAGCTTATCATATATAAATATGTTAACTGCCTTACTTGAACAATAATCCCACAAGCTTTTTAGTAGCAGGTAAAACTAATATCCCTATTTTCCAGGTCAGGTTAAGATGAGGCATGAGAGAATGAACAACTTTCTTGACATCACACACCATAATTAATTGGAGTTTTGGTTGAGATTAGGTTGTCGGGCTGCAAACCACATGTATCTATCCCCTATGCTAGATTGTTTTCCTAAAAGGCCAATCAGAGGTAGAAGAAGCAAAGCAAAGTCTTTCTTAGACGTGCCCTGACTGTCCAGGGGAACCCAGAATATGAAGCCGGGCCTCTGAGGCTGGCAAGATAGCTCAGTAGATGAAGGTGACTGCCATCAAGCCTGAGTTCAGTCCCCAGGACCCACATGGTGGAAAAAAGAACTCATGCCCACAAATTTTGTCCTCTGAGCTCCACAAGCACACTGTGGCACAAGTGCACACACACAAATGTGCATGCATGAGCACATACACAAATGCACACACACGCACACATATACGAAACATATAAATTAAAATGTAATTAAAACCCCCTTTCAAAAAGAAAGAAACTGAGATTCTGACAGCAACTGGAGCCAGAGACCTGAAGGCTGTCAGAGTGATCTGAGACTGTGATTCCTTTTCAATTCCTTCTTGGCAGGACAGAGGCCTCACTCTTCCAAGTCATGCGATAGCCAAGCGTGGATGCCCTCAGGTTCCCAAGTATTCCCTGTTAGGACTTCAGCCTGATATTGCTGTCTTTCTGTAGCTCAAATCTGCCCTGGGAGGGATTTATTGACCAGGCAGACACACACACACACACACACACACACACAGGGTAGACATGTGGTTAGGGTGAAGAGAAAAGGAAAGAGAAATTCCCAGAAGAAAGAAGACAGGCAGCGCCCTAAGGAAACTTAAGAAGGTCATCAGAGTGACCTTGAATACTTTAGATCACCTTGCTAAACCTGGCTTCCATCAAAAAGGATGGCCATGATAGTATGTCCTTCGTAGAACTTCCGTGAGGGAAAATGAAAAAATTACATATAAAATGCTTGGCACGATGCCTGACACATAGTAAATACCCAATAAATGTTAGCTATTACTACAGTAAGTCTGAGCCGTTGCAAACTCAGAGTGCCTGGCTCAATTTTATTCCTTATAAATAAACATTATTATACTAAATCCCTGGGCACACAGGATTCTCATAACCAGTTCCTTTTCCATCCTGGAAACATGGGGGTAGGGTGGATCCAGCAGGTGTGGTGGGATCAAGTGGTAGTCCAGAGATATGAAAGTCCTGACATCAGATGTGAGTTCTCCCATTCTGACTATGCCCTTCCCGGCCTTCCTTTTTTCCAGTACCCTGGGTCCTCCTTGGCCCGCTTTTCAGCCTCCAAAATGAATAAGGACAGGCAGATCTGGGAGCCTCTGGCTTTCAAAGAAAGAAAATGGATTCCTTGCTGCTTACATCTTTGTCCTCAAAGCCACTTATAATTACAGAAGCTTCTAGTGCTGACTAGCTCTCTCCTGCCTGCTCCCGACTCTGCTCCAAGTCAGTGACCCCACCACTAGAGAATATTTTTTGGTGGACAAGTTGAGACTGAAGGAGGAAATCAGACACTTGGAGCCCTAAATGCCAAAGGCATCCATCTAATTTATTCAGACAAGTTTTCATCTGGGTATTTTCCATACTATCAAATTCTGTATCCTTCAGTGAAGACATTTGTCTTAGCTGAATAAAATCTCTTAATGGTTTAATAAAAAGCACTTAACTCAGTTTTCCTAGTTTTATGAGTGCCTTGAGGTCCTTTAGGGGAGCAAACATCTTTGCTGGGATCATTGAGGAAAACATAATTATTTTTCTGCCTTCTGATGTATTATTTTCTGGAAGGAACAGTTCCAGATGCTCATCATATGCTTGCAAACTCTCTGAAGCTTCATCACACGGCAGAGAATTCTCACTGATGAACCAAGTGGTGTTCCTTCTTCCTCCCACCACTGACCTGCCAGTCCCTTCAAAGACATCCTCTGCATCTCTGTTCCTTGCTGTGCCGAAATAGCATCAATGTCATTATCATCACCAATTTGTTCTGTTCCAAATAAATAGAGAAAAGGGTCTGGAGGTCAGTTTAGAACCAAGTGCTAGGAGCAAAAAACCAAGTAAGAAATGGGTTAGGAGAAATTTCATGAGGACAAAAACAATTGAAGAAGGGAAGGAAGACTGAAGGAAACATGAGAGAGAGAGAGAGAGAGAAAGAGAGAGAGAGAGAGAGAGAGGATGGGTAGGAAGGAAGACACAGGCAAGGGGAGGGAAGACCAAAATAGAAGAGGGAATAGAGAGGAAAGGGAAGGAAATTTACTAACTAGAAAAGCCAAGGCAACACAAAGAATTAGAATGCAACATACCATAGCAAGAGAGACCTGGTGGGTGTCAGAAAGGGAGGGAGGGAAGATCATAGTACAGGGAGAAGAGGAGGGAGAAGGTAGAAAGGATGTTTGGAGTCAGACAGAGGACAAGTGATACACTCACAAGTTAGAGGCAGTTGGGACGGAGAGTTTCCTAGCTAGAAAAGAAGGATTAAGATCATTTTTATTTGACCAATATACAAATAAAATCTTAGAGAGTGCAGGAGACTTTCATGCATTTGTCCATCTATTCACTCATTTGAACAAATATCTGTTGGGCAACTTCAATGAGTATTTAAACAAGATGAACAAGGTTGTTACCCTCCAGGGTCTCACAGATCAGAGGACACACCATAGGATGAGTTTAGAAGGTCAGGAACCATGCAGAAGAACCCCTGACAGTCACGTGTTCACGTAGGCAGTAACAGGAGCAAGCACAGTGCATCAGGTAGGCCAAAGGCCAGTAAGAGGTTCAGTGAGTGACAAAGTCAAGACTGTCATATCTGGCTGCCTTGATGGTTGGTTTTTTCCCTTCTCAACCTCCAGCATCCTGACATCTTTCTTCTGGGTACTGAGAATCAAATCCAGTGACTGCCCTTCCTATCCGTCGTGGAGTCCTTCAGTAGTGCATTGTGTTGTCAGAATGAAATCTAAACACTAGACCACTCCCTTCTCCTTCTGGCCCTTGCTTACTCGTCTCCTCCTCTCCCCACTGTGTTGTAGCCACACTGAGTTTCAGGCCCTGGAATGGACCCCTTTTTGTTTACAAGTGAAGCCCTCTTCACAGGACTACCTTCCCTGTGCCTGCCTCATGCCATTCTCACAGTGCCCATGGCATGTGCATTGAACTCATCCCAAGACTCAGCCCAGGCTCCATCTCCCCTCCTTTTCCTCCTAAATATCTCTTTGCCAGGAACCTTTCACATGAGCCCATGTAGGTCAGGTGTCCTTTCCCTGTCCACTTTCTTGTAGCAGTCACCACGCTTATTTTAATCATCTGTCCAGCCTGCCTCTTTTGGTAGTCTGAAAGACCTTTGAGGGCAAAGACTGTAACGTGTTCATTCACCTTTTCCCACTAGTGTTGGGCATACTTCCTCCCTTCTACAGAATGTTTAATAAATGCTTGGGAGCTTACTTGAATTGAGGCCCAAATGAGCTGAGTTTCAGGTAATCTTTAGTTGAGTTCAGGGTAACCAGTCTATTTCTCTTCTCACTTGAGATGATACATTTGGATCTATGAAACAGAATGGTAGAGTTGCCCCTGGAGAGGCTAACAGGTGAGGTCTCCACTAGACTAGTCCTGTGTACCTCTTTTGGCTGTTAGTACATGTTCATGGCCAACAGAGAGTGACGAGTTGTGGGCTATCTTTGTCCTAGTCCCATAATTTATCGAGCCTTAGAAAACTTTTGCTGAGTTTGGATCCTATAATCAATTATGAAGGAAGCAGAGGCATCTTAACTCCTTCATTTGTTGCCTTGTTCCTAGCTAGTTAATTCGTTCCTCCGTTCAGCTAATAAGCATGAAGCACGAGGCTAGACATCCTTTCCTTGCCACTGTCTTCTTGTGTGCATTCATTTTCACAGGCTCGAGGTACAGGATTACTGTTCTTTGCTGAGTAAACTTTAATCAGCATTTTCCTCATTAGCCTGCAGCAGCATATAAACGTATGGTTCATGCAATTCATTTTATCTTTTTAAATTTAATAAGCCACAAGTTGGATGGTCATTAAGGGTCCCCTGTTGTGCATGCAAGAGCCAAAAACAAACAGGAATAAAATTCACTGTGAGTGGTTATGTTCAGCAGGAAGAAAAGTCTACGGAGGAGTGTTTCTACTTCCTCTGCTTTCCTCCATCCGGGTGGCAGTTGAATAAGGGGTCAGTTCTACTTTGGATGTCTTGGAAATTGATTTAGATCACCACAGTGCATCCCACTTCCTTTACAAATTATGTCATCAATCAGACATTTCTTGATGACCCTACACCTGTTCTTGTGCGAGGTGCTAGTCCTCAAAGACGAAAGGAAAGAAAACTTTCTTTGCCCTTAAAGTGTTCGCAGCTTACCTGATGAGCAACTGACCCCTCAGTGCTAGTGCAGGATAGTCAAACCTCCGTGTTTGCTTTTGGTTCTTGCATGCACAGAAGGAGACCCTCACTGACCTGGGGTGGTGTGGAGTTGGGAGCTGGACTATACCAGGCAGGTCAATTGGCCTTGTACAGAGGAATGCCACCCAGAACAGACATGACCCCCATTCCCAACAGGAACCATAGGACAGAATTTTTGAGGTGAAGGTGCATGCTTGTTCCAAGCAAGTGTTGTGAGTCACTCTGGACTCCCAGAATCCTGCCTGGGCCACCAGCGCAAAGCTTTGAACCTGGAATACAATTGTCTTCTGTGTTCTAATCAGAAAAGTTACACTAAAGAGCATGTAGCCAGTAGTCACTCCCCACTCACCACCAAGCCATCAGCCTCTTCTTTGGAGTCACCAATAGGCACAGAGTTTGATCAGACTTTTGCCTAATGGTTGTACTGAATTATGCCCCATTTACTGTGTATGACCTCCTACAACAATAGCCATGTAAGGGCTGGGAAGCCGCCACCCTCCTCTCCAAACCACAAGAAATAATTTCGTATGCCTGCAAACCCCTCTTAGGGAGGGAAGAGTGCACTGATGTGCATCTCAGAACCTTACCCCTTTAGGATAGCAGGATTTTCCAAGCTTCAAGGCCTCTCTCCTAATTAGCATTAGTACAGTTGTGGGAAAATGTGAACAGCGGCTTCTACCGTCCAGACCCAGTATTACCACATTCTTAAATCTACAGACATCTTTTTTTTTCCCATCCAGTCAGTAATTTTTTAGTAGGACTTATTGAACATATACTATGTGTGAGGAAGAGAGTGAATCAAAAGGAGTGCCCTACTCTTCTTTCTAATCCCAAATTTCCCTCTCAGGACTCCTGATGCAAAGCCTAAAATTTGCACATTTCCCTCTCCTTGGTAGTCATGGTCGTCCACTACAACAGTGCAGGGGCTTTTCAGCTTAAGACAAAAAAATTATTCCTTAGTACTCATTACCATCATAGCAGAAATCAATTTATTACAACAGAAAGAAGCATCCTTGAGGTGATTACATACAGAACCACATACATTTGAACTAACAAACAGATAAGAAATGATCTAAGATATGTCTCGTCAGAGCATCAAGTACTACAATGAGACTCAAAGGGATGAGAAAAGAGAACTTAGAATATTAGGTAACTGGAGAAAAGAGGGAAAGGGCAGCATAATACTGCTTCAGGGATAATGCCCTGAGTTCAAATTCAGCCTTTCTTATTTACTAGAATTTGATTTGGGGTGAGCTTTTTAATTTAATTTAATTTTTCTCTTTTAATTAACAAGAAATAATCGCACATTTTAGGGAGTATAGTGATACATATTCATACACTATGCACATTGCTCAGATCAGGGTAACTAGCATCTCCATCTCTGAGCATTTCTTTATGCTTGGAGCCTTCAAACTCTTCCAGCTCTTCCTAAAACAATGGGTTATTGTGAAGTATGCAGGTGAGCGTCATAACTTCTCTAAGTTTCTCTCTAAAATCTTCTATGGGTTTGTAGGAATCGAGTTATGTGATATTATCTACAATACTCAGCACAGTGCTAGGCATAGTGTGAGTGTTCCGTGAGCATTAGTCAAACACTGTGACTGAAAGGAGAAGTAAGGAGTCTAGGCGGGCAGTGGGGGCAACTCTGCTCCCATGCTCTGAACTGCGTCTTTGGGGCCAGTTGCTGGTTTTGCTATCTCAAACATTTTCAGACCTTTTTTGGATGAACACACACTTCAGGGGGCCTCAACTTCCCCCTCCCCCCATCCCCCTCCACCCATGCAATGGGAGAATGAGCTGATGATTGGTTCAGACAATGCATGGAGGAGTTCCCAGGTCACTGCCAGTTCCCACGCTGCTGTGAAGAGGTTGAGGGAAATGCCTCATGGGACTCTGGAGCAGGTGAGTCCTGTATCCAAGCTTGCCTGGCCTTCCACATGTTCTCCTACTTGGCTGGTGTCATCACCCAGCCTTCTTCCTTCTGATGAACATAAAACAAGAGCTATCTATGTAAAAATCTCACCAGAATCCCATTCCTGGAGATTTAGGGATTATTTGTCAATAGTTATGCAGCTTCCGAAATGAGAATGCCTCATAGCTTGGTTCATAAGTGACTGGAAAAATGTAGCTACCCACAGCAGCAGGGAGGATTTTCAAAAGAACCTTCCAGTCACAAAATATACATCAAGAAGATATTTTAGTCTGTTTTGTTTTGCTATGCCAAAATACTTGAAGCTTTGTAACTTCATAAAGCAAAGTTTATTTGGCTCATGATTCTGATGGCTGGAAAGTCCCAACATGATTCACTAAGAGCTCCTGTGAAGGGAAACTTCAGCTGTGTGCAGGAGTCAAGCATATATAATAACTTACTTAATAACTAACCCAGTTCTGTGGGAACTGCTGTAATTTCTCCTAAGGGTGGTGCCCCCCAATTTAATTACATTCCATGAGGTCTCACCTCTTAAGGATGCTGCACCTCAATACCACCACACTGGAGACCAGGCTTCCAGCATGGGAGGCTTTGGGAAACACAACCCATATCAAAACAGAAAACCCTTGTGAGATCCTTAGAAACAAGCATCCCAGGTTCTTCCTCCATAGAATAAGTAAATGCTATTAGCCAGTGTCCAAGCAGCACTATTATTTTAGCTTGGAGTCAAGGGTGGTGTGTGGAGTCAGTCTGAAGCCTGAACTCTGGCTACTAGGGGACCTGTGTGCACTAGGAGCTGATGAGCTCATGGAGAACATGGCACTAAAGGGATGACCAGGATTCATATACCCACCAAGGAGGGGAAGCTGAGGTCTACTCTAGCTACTGAAAGCCACCTTCATGAGAGCAGCCTGAGCATCTTAAGGTGGAGACTGAAGCCATCAGTTTCCACCTGGGAATGCTCCTTTTTTCTTTGGAGGGATCTTCTCTGCCCTTCAGCTGCAGTCTAAGAGGCAACTGAATGTTTATAAAGTACATAATTAGACAGGGGGGGAAAAAGTACAAAGAACTTCAGTGATTTGTGTAAGACCAGACCACAAGTTAGTGTTTGCACAGGGTGTCATTTCTTCTTTCCCGTGCATTCTTCTGTCCTAAATTTATCCACCTGCCACCAGCTCTGCTTCACCCCACCTCCACCCCCCTTCTTCTCTTCCTCTCACACTAGCACTGCTCCATCTGGACAATGTGTGCACACGTATCGAAAGTTGGAGAGCAAGTTTTCTCACCTAAAAACTGTGTAGGACTGTGTATATAAATTAAACTAGCGGCATCCAATTACCCACCCTACAGAGAAGTGCCAGGCAAGTGAAAAAATCCAGGAGACCATTGCATATAACCCCCAAATGTTTATTTTTAGTTTGAGAATGAAATGCATGCCCCCCTATCTGCAGCACCTCTGATTTCTTTATTATGTCGTTGCTTTGCTACCAATAATACGGAAGCAAATTTGCATTCCATGAGCACCCCAAAAGTGCCAGCAGACAGCAAGCCACCCAGAAGCATGCTGGGTGGCAGAGGGGGCCAGCTGGAGAGTAAACACTTGCTGTGCAAAAACCCACACTTAATGGCCTATTCCCATCACTGTGGACGATCAATCAAGACGCTGAGAGCCTTCACAGGGAGGAGTGAAGCACTCTGAGATGGATGGGACAGGGACTTCCACTTCTGTCAGAACTGTGCTCTGTGTGTGTGTGTTCCCCCATCTAATTTTCTTGCAAGCATTCCCCTCTGTTTTCAGATCCTTTGTCTAAGCCCTGCCTAGCCTCTCTTGATTCCCAAACCAAAAACATATTCTTTTTGGTTTTATATTTGTATGACTTCCAGTGTGCTGGGCTTGTCTGTGTTTTATTAGACGGTGCACTCCACAGGGCAGGGAGCTGAGTCTCCCTGCAGTGGCAAAACACTATGTATGTCCAGGCCTTTATAAACAATACAAACGAAATTGGCTAATGTCTGAGATAAGCAGTTGACATAAAAATCCACATGTAGATGGCATCAAAATGAGAGGTAAAAGCACAACTCTCCACGTGGGGTTATGGAGAGTGAGCTCTTCAAAAAGATAAATGCTACAACTCAGAAAATTTCACCAGCAAAAATATTCTAAGCAGGTTCCTCCAACTATGTGTGGAACATATGAAAATGGCATATCTGCGCTTCTGCGGGAGCTGGGAAAGAAAATGTTATTAGTAGGAATGACATATGTGAGCCTTACTGTGAATAAATATACAATGTCTATATATATATATTACATGCATAATAATAACACCTCGGATCTATATGGTGCTTTTCTTCCCAGGAACTAAAAATGATCCATGGCTATTACTATCTCATTTATCCTTGCAGATTTTTTTCACTTATATTTTGCTAGTGTTTTACCAAAATATGAAACATTTAAAAGCCATTCTTTTGGCTCTTCTTTGTCATGCAGTTCTTCTACTTTCCATTATAGTCTCCTTAAAATGTAGTCAGGGGAAGGAACTAGAATTCTATTAGAGGATCTCACAATTTATTCATAGGTCAAGAGAGCAGATCCTGCCTGGTACTGTTATGGGTCTCTAAAGACCGATAGTTATAAGTTTGCTGCTCCCCTACCCCTATTCTGAACTTCTAGAGTTCAAATTCCCCAAAGGACCTCAATTTAGGGTTCAGGTAATATGCCAGGCAATATATTTTTATTACCTTGCAGTGGACAGGTTGCACAAAACTGTTATTACCTGCTAATGCTTTTGTACAAATCAGTTAGCAGATAAATTAATCCACTTTCTGCACGTCTGAAGGGACTGTTGAGACCGCTGAGCGTGTTTTGTCTATGTGCGGGGGCGGGGGGTGGGGTGGCTTCAGGAAGTTGGGTAGGAAGTGCAGACCGAATTGTTTCAGACAGCAATGAAGACAGAAGGCCCAGAAGGACACCACTCTGAGGCAGGCCTTAGAGATCTCTAAGCAGGAATAAGACACCAGAAACCGTGGATCAGATTCTCAAGGGAGTGTGGGAAGTCAAGACAGGGAAACGGAGTGAAAACCACCAATACCACCTAGAGCCAAAACAGAAGCAAAATGGAAGTCTAGGCAGTGTTGGAAACTAGAAAGGCACTTTGTCCCACAGCATCTCCTTGGGCCCCCTGGCTA
This sequence comes from Nannospalax galili, assembly GCF_000622305.1. Classification (NCBI taxonomy): domain Eukaryota; kingdom Metazoa; phylum Chordata; class Mammalia; order Rodentia; family Spalacidae; genus Nannospalax; species Nannospalax galili. The sequence continues at coordinate 1,789,707 of NW_008360330.1, read as the reverse complement.
TCTTGTAAGGTAAACTTTAGAAAGTCCGTTTTCCAGACTGTGAACCTGTGCTCAGAGGCATGATTATGTTCCCGAGATCACCGTAAGCTTCTTCCGGGTTCTGAGGGACAGTCAGTCATCAAAGGTTCTTGCTTGCTGGTTCTAATGCCCCAAAGTGGGTTCAATTGAGAACCGAACAGCAGGTTAACAGGCACAGGTATGGTGTTCTGGCTTTTGGGTGAGTCAACATGACATTCCTTGGATTATCCCATTTGAGCTGCATTTGGTCCTCCTGTTTGGCTTTTTACTGCTACAGACATCTTTACACCACTGACTTTAATGCCCCCTTTACAGCAGGAGAGATAGCTTTCTCCTTAAAAGATCATTTTATTATAGGACCATTGAAGTTTAGGGGCAGCCAGATACCCTGGGAGAATTGCCAGTGTAATCCTAAATGATTTCAAATTCCTCATTACTTCTTGGCTTCTCCTTCTTACGTTTGCTGATCCATAGTGACTGAGTTGGGTGGGAACAAGTCCAGTCAGAGCTGAGGGCTTTCAGTTCTCTTTTCAGAGTTGTTAGGAAGATCTTCCTACAGACAGCAGTCTAGATTTTGAAAGATGAGCATGAATTCACCAGATCACCAGAAGCTGGAGAAGGGTATGCAGGGAATAGTATGCTTAGGGTACAGCCCAGCAGCTGCACTCCAGAACTGAGAACTGAGAGCATCTTGCATCTGTGTACTGGAAACTTCAAGCAATAAGAAATAATATCAAGTAAGTATACTAAGGATCAGACTGTCAAAAAAAACTTTTCATACCAAAGATCTTTATTTTATCCTCTCATCCCTAAGTAGCTAGTATGTTCGCCACCACGCTTAGCATGTCATTTCATGAAATGCCTTTGACCAATTCACTATACCTACCCTGCTCCCTCTGCAACCCCTTAAGAGATGGAGATAATAAACAGGAACACAACACAATCCTCAAATGTTTACTGCTGTGGAAGGATAAAAAGATCAGTTGGGCAAGGTGATGCTAGGGGCAAGATCAGATGGGAGAGGCTGGGAAGGGTCCAGATGAGAACCTCAAGGAAAACGGGGCCAGGGAACTTAGTGAAGAGAGGAGTCAAGAGACGCTGACTCTGTCACAGCACTTAGTGACCTGGGTAAGGAAATGCTCACTGGACATCGTGGTACCTTGGAAGCATCCTGTCTTGTCACTGTATAGGGAGCATCTCAGTGGCTATTTCTACCTCACAGCCAAGCCACTTATTCTTTGACAATTACAACTGTTCTAGTCTCATCTGTTGCTGTAATAAAAAATATCCTGACACAAAGCAACTTATAATTCCAGGTTAGAGTCCATTGGTGGGAGGACATCAAGGCAGGAACGTACACACCCACAGTCAAGAGCAGACAGAGTGAACACATGCATGCTACTTGTTTGTGTGCTTTTACTATTCAGGACCTCCTGTCCAGGAAACGGTGCTGCCGGATAAGCTGTATCTTCCTACATCAATCAGCATTCAAGATAATCCCCCAAAGATGCCAAAACAGGTCAACTTGATCTAGATAATTCCTAATTAAAACTCTCTTCCCAGATTATTCTAGGTTATGTCAAGTTGACAATTAAAATTATCTGCCACAGGGGCTAGAGAGAAGGCTCAGAGGTCAATAGCACTCTTGCAGAGGACTCAGGTTCGGTTCCCAGCACCCACATGTTAGCTAACAACTGTCCTTAACGCCAGTTCCAGGGTATCCAGTGCCCTCGTCTGACCTCCACGGACATTGCATGATGCAGGTGAACTTATGCAGACAATGTATTCATACACATAGAATAAAATAAATAAATAAATTTTTATTAAAAAAGAACTATCTGTCATAATATAACAGCCCCATGCACCAGAGATTGAGAGCAGAGCTAATTTAGCCCTTGCACCCATCATGAGGCATATATTATTGCTCTTCCCACTGCACGGATGAAAATCCTAAGCTTAGAGAAGCCAGTGGCTGTTAGGCAGTTGAGTCAGAGTTCCAGCATCTGCTTCCTGCCACTATGCTATGCTGCCTCTCTCTCATTTATCCATTCAATATGTAGCATGAGTATCTCTAACCCTGTACAACACTGGACCTGTGATTATGAACAAAATCCTCACATAGCCTGTTCTAAGGGTATTTTTTAGCTTGCCAGTGGCAGCATTTGGGGCATTAAAAGATAGAATTTAACTCCATGATCACTAACTTCATCCTCTACCTTCTAGAACATCCTCACTAACCTTACCTCAAGGTAAACTTGGCTGTAGACTGTCCTTTCACACTACTGAATCATTTTCAACTCTCAAAGAATAAGCTTAGATCCATTGCTCCAATCTCAAACTTTGTATCTTGTGATAATTTGTTGCTATAACTAGTTACCACAGACTTATGTCTTAAGCACCAGAAATGCATCTTCTTACAGTTCTAGAAGCTAGATGCCCAAGACTAAGGTGCCTCCAGGGCTAGTTTCTATGGAGGCCTCTTTCTGTGACTTGCAGATGGCTTTCATCTCACTACCTCTTCACATGAATGTCTCTCTTTGTACACACACCCTGGCACCTCTGAGTATCCTAATCTCTTGCTCTCATAAGGACAATAGTCATGCCACATTAGAACCCATGCTAGCAGCCTCATTTTAAGTTAATCACGTCTTTATAAGCCCTGCATCCAAATATGGTTACAATCAAAGGTACTAAGGGACTAGAACTTCAACATAAATTTGAGAGAAAGTAGAACTCAGTCCTTAGGGCATCTGTTCCCCCACCCCCATCTGCAACTACTTGGTTCATAGTACAATTTTCCCCAAAGACCCATCTCTGAATAACCATCATATTGCGGAAACACAGAGAAGCACATTGAAATATGTCTACCAGTAACATGCATCTTTTCAAAAATAGGAAACTTTTGTATGTGATTCCTAAAATGACATCCTTCTGCCTTGCTTCCACAAACTGGCTTGTGCTGTGACAGCTCAAGGGGAGGCAATAGTGATAAAAGCACATAGGCTAGCCATGAATCTCCTCATTTTAATGCATTTCATTAAAACTAGCATTTTTATTACAAAGACCTGCCAAAGTGAATATTAGACAGAAATACATGTTAAGCTGCCATTGATCTTTCCGGGTAGATTGTACATTAAAAAGCGCACTTTCTCACTCTGTTAGCTGCTCATACATAAAAGGAAAGCAGGAATCAAAGGCAAAGCCCCTCAGCCTTATCCCTCCAACATCACTATGGCTACCCAGTAGGGTTGGTATGGCAGAATCAGGCAAGGGGCAGGAGTCAACCAAATATCCTTTCCCAGGCTATTTTTACACCTTCGGGCTTTGACCACCTTCTCTGCACACCCGACTCTCCTTCTTCCTTTACTGGAAGGTCACTGCCGCTGTACTGGGTTGCTTTGTTTAACCTGGGACTTCTATTCCCTAGTAGAGGGTCTGTGTTCTTCCATATTTTAGCTCAGCTCTGAACAACATTTCTCCCACCAAGGGGGCTAAGCATTGATTCAAGATAAGGGCTGGGGACATCTTTGGAGGTCTGCTGGTGAGTAGTGTGTGTATGTGGGTATGCATGTTACCATGTGGCCAAGAACAGAAATCAGAAGTGTACGGAAATGAGAGCGGAGTGTACTTGGCTACTAGGGAAGGAACTGAGTGAAGAGACTGCGTGCGTGCCTGGGGTTTATACAGCCTGAGATGGAGTTGTGGCTTGTCTTCCTGCAGTCAGACAATCCTCACTAGGCTCCTGTCTGCTATAATATAACAACTTAAGAGAAGTGAGTAGGGTTTAAGTGCTAAGAGCTAATTCTGCCCAGTTTCCTGCCAGGACCACTGCTTGATTTAAAGTGGTCACCGTTCCCATCACTACCACATTCTCTACGTCTATTCCAAATATTTTTTATCTTTCACCCCATCTTAATTTCCGCTTCAGTGGAACCGTCCAAAGCTAGATGCCTCCACTTCCTCAGCACTGAGATGGGCTTGAGATTGCCACAGCAGGTGTTCCCAGTGCTGGCTTACCAGCAGTTAAGCCTGTGCTGATACTACATGCTGAAAATCAGAGAACCTGATGTAACTCAGAATACTCCCTACCCTCTTCCTTGAGGATATCACCCCTCCCTCAGTAAGAGTCCCTCTAATCACTGCAAATCACACATAACACAAATTACGAATATAGGAACAGACACAGGCTGACACATTAACCAGTTCTGTCAAGGACCCCAAATAAAGATTTTTACAACCTGTGATGCAACAAATACAGAGATGGGCAGGGAAGGACATAAATGAGTTCATTACTCAGAACGATCGGTTAAGCAGTCCTATGACTCATGAGACAATTCTTCTGTTTTATTAATTGTAGTCTTTATTACCTTTCTCTCTTTGCAGCCTGATTCAGAAGTGTCAAACAGGGACATCAACTTCCTTTTCTTAAAAGCAAAGACTAGTGTTTTTTTCCACCCTGGAGTGGTCCCACCATCTTCCTACCGCCATGTTTAGACTGCAAAAATCCTGATGTATCCTCATTTTATTGGCATCTCTCCTCATTTTATCTACCTACCACAATTGGTGACCCTGAGCTCTTATTCAATTATTGACCCTATTCACTGAGGACTTACTTTTTCCCAACTGTGTACCAAGTTTTCAGGCAGCAGGAAGAAACGGCCACCAACTGTCGGGATCTAGAAGCTAATGGAGAAATAGGTGAATGACCCATCACAAAGCACAGAGACTTCATGTGTTTACTGAAGGCATCCAGAGAAGGCACATTTCTTCCTTTGACCCCTCCATCACTCTCGCTTTGCTCTGCAAACTATCATCCTTTGCTGGCTGTTTGTGTGCTGATAGCTTCACCCCTGCTTCATCTTCTGTCTTCTTTTCTTCTCTATGCATTTTTAAATTTTTTTAATTTAATTTAATTTTTAGTTTTTAGAGACAGGGTCTTACTATGTAGCCCTGGATGTCCTGGAACTCACTTTATAGTTCAGTTTGGCCTTGAACTCAGAGATCCTTCTGCCTCTGCCTCCTGAGTGCTGACATGGGCCAGTCCATTCCTAGGAACTCAGCTAACACATTTATGTGACTGCCTTTCCACTTTTGTGGATGAAAGTCCTCCAAGGGTTCCCTTTCACCATTCAAAAGCAACACATCATTCTTTGCATGAACCTATCCTGATATCTGCTGACCAGTTCCAGTTTGAACTCCCTGAGCTCCAGATTCACAGGCTGGATGTTTATTGGATTTAGATGCAGCACATCCAGCATCGTTCTTTGTAATTCTACCTCCCTACAATTTATTCTTTCTTTACACATCAATCACACGACCACCCTGGTTGGAAATTTCCCAGTCATCCTTGCTTCCTGAATGCTATGTCCATCTATCTATCAGGAGTCATTGCATTTTTTCTTCATGAAGAGTCTCTGCATTTAGTCTTTCTGCCCTGCAGCAGGTGATGTTCTTGTGTGCCACCTCGTGCTTGGACCACTGCGGTGGTCCCCAGGTTGGTTTCTGTACTTTTAGCCCCAGTATGTCTTAACTTTAGTCCATACACTATGCTGATCACAAAGAAATGTCTCAGTTCAAGGACCTAGGCCTCCCAGTTTGAAGACCATTAGACAGATCCTATTTCCTCTAGAATAATGCCTGCCCTACCTCCAATCACCCTCCCCATCTAATTCTAGACAACCTTTATTCTGTCATCTCCTGTGCTGCCCTCTATTACAAAGCAACTCTCAATCTAGCCACAAAAGCCACACAAACCCCATGGCTACATTAGAGTTCCTCCACATCTTTGTGTATCTTTCCCATCTGTTAAGAAGTCCAAACCCACATGCCAGCCTTGAAGCCCTCCTTTGGGAATTTCTACTTACTCCGTGTAGTCCATTTCTTTCCATACTCTGAACCTTTTGCTGACCCACCCATACCTCATTAGCTTCCTTCTAATTTGGGTTCTCATGGCAATATGGGGTCTTGTATTTCTATTCAGATGTCTGCTTCCTGGCAGAACAGAGAACTCCTAAAAGGCAGAAACTTATGTCTCATTTGTTATTGACCTCTAGGTCATCTCACAGAGAACCAGTTCTATCCAGCCCAGCACTGTGTAGTCCCACACTCCTCACTGATCATCTCTAACCAGCAGGTCTGTCAGACTCCACAAACCCTCAGCTTAACTCAGCATCTTCCATCCTAAAAGCACCTCTGAACTCTCTATTGCAGTTAGTGGCAATGTCCAAACTGAAATTGCTGTGCCTCCTACCTCAGGCCTCTATATTCTGCTCATTTTTCTGCCTGAATGTCTGTGGAGTCTCTGCTCCCCTTTCCATCCCACTACCAACATATTGTTCTCACTGTCACCATCTCCTTGGACCACAACATCTTCCAAACTGTTACTCTGCCACCAGCCTCTCCAAGGCCAGTTTCCACATGTGGCCAGTGTATGGTCACTTTTGTGGATAAAAGCCCTCCAGGGGTTCCCTTTCACCATTCAAAAGTAGCCCACCATTCTTTGCAGGAACCTTCCATGATCTCTACTGATCAAGGCGGCCTCCTCTCCTCATCCCTGACTCCACCTCCTGTCTGTACTCAGTTCCTGCTGATTCTTATCACCACAGGTTGCATAAGTAGAGCCCTTCCTAGAAGGCTCACATTTCAGACTAAGCACAGGTATCTCCTCCTCCTGGCAACCTTTTAAAGTTATCCCTATGTCCTCAGATTAGATTTATTCCAACACAGTGCTTCTGTACTGTCCCCTGATGTCATTGTACTTATCACAATATCCTTGTGCTCCGGGGGTCAGAAGCCCTGTTGCACAAAATAACTTAATTATTGTCTACTAAATGAACATATCTTCTTGAAGGAATGTCTAAGGCAAAATAAACTAATATGATCATATCCCGGTGCTTTGTCTACATAAAGTCTTGGAAGAACTCCATGGGGCAAGTATTTTTGTCTCCATTCATATACAACTAAGGAAATTAAAGCTTATAGAGCACTTTGCCTGAAAATAGGATAGAGATTCAAAGCTACATCTACACTTTCATCTTATGCCTGTCCCTCACATCATGCCTCCTCCTCTCACTTGCACACCCTCAGAAGATCCCAAGATAGAGGTGACTCACCTCCACTCGGATCAGAATACCTTGAGCCCCTTCAATCACTCCTGCGCCCTGCACACTGCCCAGCCTCTGCATGTCTGGAGGCGTGGAGCTGAGCCCATTTCCTCTGCTGCCATATCTCATTGCAAACTTCTATCTAATTTGCCGTTCCCTTGCTCCCTAAGGACACATTTATGCTAGTACTTTAAAGGCAAGCCTCTCTCTATGAGGCAGGCACGAATCCATTTTTCACCAGCATTCACATTAGAGGAAATGCAGGGCTTTATATATTAAAGAGTAATTTTCTTTGGCCAATGCAGTTCAAAATTCAATAAATGTTGTTTAAGCCTAATTCTCCTACTTGTAGGTCAGAGAGCAACTCTGGGGAGTGGGTAGAAAATCCCCACATATTTCCTTTCCCCGTTCCCTGCTTTGTAGCCACTGTCTACTCGAAGAACAGTGTGACTGATACTAATACTCAGAATGTCAGCTACAATTTCCAGTCTCATGGTTCAAGGTGGCCTCATCTCACACCTCCAAACTCTCGTACTTATCTCTCTGACTTCCTACATGTAGCCTATCAAATACATCCCCAGCAGGCTGAAATCCCACTGCTAGAAAGGTGTTCTTCTGAGCTAAGTGTTATTTAGTTCTTCTGACCTCTTTTTGAATTGAAATTCTTCATGAAGTCATTAACACCTGAACTTCACTGAATTCATTGTTTTGTTTGTCAAACCAGGTCAACTTGTCATTTGAATTTGAAGGTAGGAGAGAAGACATGCCAGTTTAAGATGAAGTGTTCTAACTTTCCTACTCTTCCAAGACTGGCCGTTGCTGTTGGTGCTCTGGGGGAGATCAGGGTATGGAAACCAAGAAGCTACCTCCAGTCTCACATTGAGAGACAGTGAACTCTCCCTTGGGCTGCCACATTTGCCCAGTTCTGATTGTAATACTCCTAGGGCACTTTAAAGCTTGAGTCCAAGTCTGTCCTGTGCAAGGAATAATAATTCAGTAAAATCTCAATTAAAACCAACTCATAAATCACATTTAATGTTGCCCTGATGGGTCGAATCTAATATGCCAGACCTATTAATCATTTGCCAGACCCTGGAATCCCAACCTCCCTCTGAGGATTCAGAATTGAAGGTCTAATTTCTCCCACCTCTGCTGCAATTTAATTAGGCTCCTGAGAGCAGAGGCCAGGCAGGTTTGGGACTGTGTCATGTCCCAAATGTGGAACATGGCAGCTTGAGTACACTGGGAGCCCCAAAAGGGATGGGGGCCCAGATTCCAGGCTCTTGAGCAAGTTAGTTTATTTGCTGGTGGGAAACAGGTCAAAGGGGAAGGGTAATGTTCGATGTAGTCACAAAACTAGAGAACAAGCTATAGGATAAACAAACCATCTACAGGATCAGACAATACCAGGTGATCCTTCCAATGAGTAGTAGACCTTAGGAAGCCCAAGGAAGAAATGTGCTTAACTAAGCTCAGTGCTATAGAATTCCCATAGGGAGAGCTGGTAGACACACTGGCCACCAGTGTTGGATGGATGAAAAGGCCTTGTAAATGGGCTAGTTACAGTTCCAGACCAGATGTTAGCCTCTGGGAAGATTACTGGGTCCAAACCTAAGAAGACCCAGGACAGCACTTATAGATCACCTGGGCTGATGAAAAGAAGGAAGGTTTGTCTCTCTGAGACAGCAACCCAATCATGCAACTGGGAAAGTGAGTTCTACTGACTTAGTTTTAAGGGTACAGGATCTTCCCTAAGGCCTCAGGGGACTCTGAGAGCCAAGTTTCTCTATATGGTATGGAAGAGTGACTAGAATATTAGGCCTGAAGTCAGAAAATATCATTCGATTCCGAGATCTATGATCCTGAGCCTCAGTTTCCCTGCCTATAATATGAGGTTCATAATATTTAATTCACAGAATTGCCTTGTGGTTCAAAGTTGGGGCTCATAATAGATTAATGTCAGGCTTACATGTAGTAGATAAGGCTTCTGTGAAGAAAACACAAATCAGTGAAAAGGCTGCTTCTGCATGCCAAGTTAAGCGAGCAAACTGAGGTCAAGGCTGCAGAACCAGGGTTCTAATTGCTAAAGCAGGCTTGGGGTGGGAAAACAAACCTGAGAATCAGGAGAGAGCTAGCTAGCTCAAGCTACCCCATACCATCTTAGAGACTGGTCACACTGGCTTGAAAGACCAGAGGTAGGGGACACTGTTAATAGACTGCCATATTGGTATGCACAGGAAGCAGTTCTGACTCCAGAGGTCACTCAAGGCCATAGATAAGCTTGCTCCAGGCTGAAGGGAAAGTGGATCTCTTAGCTACTTCTTCACTCCCTTCTCTTCTTCCTGGCTTCTTTGTACATATATTTCTGGACTCACTCACTATCTGCCAGTTATTAGAGGCCTGACCCTAGAAATCTGGACAGAGCTGAACCGTAGGGATGCAGAGATTGCGAAGTGGGCCTCCCCAATGCCACAAGAAAAGAAAACACCTTCTTACTTTCAAAAGGCCTGTGTAAAAATCACATATGGACTCTTGTTTGCTTTCCAACCAATGCACTTTAAAATCTACATAATGCCTGTATATTTCTATGACTTCTCAGAGTCCTGTGGACATTGAGTGAGGAAACAAACCATGCAGGAAAGAGTCCTAGATGAAAATAAGTAAATAATAAAATCTATTTGAGCATGTGCCATCAGGTCTCATTTTGTGCCACTGATTGGCACAACTATTAGCCGGCATGTACCAAACATGTAAAATGGGTCAGGTAACAAGCAAAATGTTCATAAAGGTTTCCTTCTTTCAACCCTCCCAATCTGGGAGCTTCAGTGGTATTGGCCATTGCACAGATCAGGAAATCGAAGCTAAAAGGAGTTAAAAGTGAAGGGGTGCCCAAGTTCTTGTAATGAATAAGTACTAGAGCTGGGATTTCCATCAAAGCTGATGTTTTGTTTGTTTTAGGAGTTTTGGAACTGCCTCCAATTCATGATCCTCCTGCCTCAGTCTCTTGAGTGCTGAGGTTACAAGCAGGCATCATCATACCTGGCTCCAGACATGCTTTCAGTTCTTTGCAACTGAGTGTTAGTGAGTTATGGAACCTCCACCCAGGTGCCACCTGACCCTTTCTCCTCCATGCCCCTTGGCACACAGGCCTACAGAATGTTCCTGCTTCTCCTTCCAGCCAATGAAAGCTCTGAAACAAAGACCTGAGTGTGACTTTCCAGGTTGCCCAGCCTCAGCACCTACTTAAGTACACACAGGTGGCATGGTTCCCGTCAAGGGCAAAGCCCTCCCACCCCACCTCCTATCCCCTTCTAGGACAGAGGACAGACAAAGCGTGCTCTCCAGGAGCCCACCAGTGACTGGATTTCTAAGCCTGGCATTCAAATAATTATTTTCAATTCCAGTGACCTTTCCATGACACCAGAACAGGAAAAGAAAATTAATAGTCAGCTGTTGGGGAAGAGACAAGGAAAAGCAAGCCATCTGTACTATAATGAGCCAGTTCTGGCTAAGTGAAGATTGTGAAAGGATAGCTCCCCAGAACATGACCTGAGCACTCAGGAACTGTGTTTCACTTACTGTTCATCACATTTGCTCAGCCCCCTCAGGAAAGAACAGTTGACACACAGCCTAGCAGTTGCCATGTGCTGGGGCCTCTGTGTCCCACCATCTCCTCGCTGTCTGCTTTTCACTTCTGATTTCTTTGTGGATTACTTACCTCCTTAGAACTAGCACTGCCTTATCGCATCTCTGTTCTTTGTTAATGGGCTTCTCGTCTTTCTTTGAGACTGTTCATATTTTACTCAGTACTTTAATTCTGGCTATTGGATTTCTGAAGCCCTGTGGCTTCTAGGGCAAAGGTTAACCTCTGTCTATTTAATCTGGTGGGCAAACAGATTTTCCCTTCATTCTCAGGTTTTGAGTTCAATGCAGTCAGGGTTTATCCTGTTATCAAATAATTCCTTTCCTTAATTATTCCCCCTTTGGGTTCAAGACTGTCTGTTAAGTATTGGGTGGAAGGGGTTTGTGGCTTAGATACTATGATGAAAATGATTAGTTGCGTTTGTATCAAGGGACCAACTTTTCGGAAGTAACAAGTCTGCATGATTACTACATATTCTTTTTGACAACATGTCAGTGGCTGGGATTCAAGGTTAGAATTAAAACAGGGAATGAACAGCCCTGCCCCTTGGTGTTCTGCTCTATGTGCTCTGCTTATGTTGATAAGTCTACTGGAAACCATGTATTCTGTGATTATAATCTAAGCATCACCCCTTATCTCTCCTTTGCCATTTGGTTATCTGATGGCAGTTTAGGAGGAAGCTGCATCATACTCCAGCCCCTGGTGGAAAGGGAGAAATATTGATCCATCTAAGCCTGTTCTCCCTTGCAAACAACTGTCATAGAAATTGGCACAAGGCACTGTCTTGTCCAATGAGATATGAGGCAGCTTTAGGGAACAATTTTACTTTTAAATTGGGATTAAAAGAAGGGAAGTCCCTCTTACCACACTTACAGCTTTAATACCTGGAGCCACAAACCCCTTCCACCCAACACTTAACAGACAGTCTTGAACTCAAAGGGGAAATAATTAAAGGAATTATTTGATACATGGAGCTGTGGCAACTATTTGGGGATCGAGAGGAGTCTGGCATGAGAGCAAAATTCAATGTAATGAAGCCGTCCATGCAGGAAGACAGAAATACCCATTTTCCTTGATGATGTATTGAGTGGCTAGAGGGACCGGATTTGTCTGTGTTTTTGCTTTTGGAACATGCATGTGTTGAAAGATTGGTAAAAGAAGAGCTGATGGTGCAAGCAAGAAGATACTCTGAGTAAAAGCAAGACAACTCAACTCTACATGCTAGAGAAGAAATTTCCAAAATATGGTCTATCGTTACATCAAGAAAGAGAGACATGGTCTTGTTGGCAGTGCACACTATTAATAAAGAAAAGAGCCTCCAAAGCAGGTGCAACCTTCTGTTCCTGGCCCACTGCCCTGTCAACCATTGCCCATGTTTTCTGAGCAATTGTTTTTGTCCTGTTACCATTGTTATTTTGGACGGTTGTGATGGGATATTCTTCTATAAACATTTTTTTGGATTTATTTATTTTTATTTTATGCATGTGAGTGTTATGCCTACATGTGTGTAAGTGCACCTGTACTGGGCAGTGCCTGCGAAGGACAGAGCAGGGCATCCAATCCCCTAGAACTGGAGTAACAGATGGTTGTTAGCTGCCATGTGGGTGCTGGGATTTGAACCCAGGTCTTCTGCAAGAACAGCCAGTACTCTTAATCGCTGAGACATCTCTTCAGCCCAAAATATTTATTTTTATGTTTTGTATATGTGAGTGTATTGCCTGCATGCATGTAAGTGCACCTGCATCATGCAGTGCTTACAGAGGACAGAAGAGGGCATGAGGGCCTTGGATCCCCTAGAACTGGAGTTATGGACGGTTATTAGCCACTATATGGGTGCTGGAATTAGAACCCAGGTCCCCTGGAAGAGCAGCCAGTGCTTTTAACCACTAAGCCATCTCTTCAGCCCGATGGGACATTCTTATCCCTGGTAGGGATAGTGTGATTTGCACATCATCAAATTCACCCTGTCAGTCTGAATTAAGTTCTAAGGCAATGAGGGCATTCCCACATTTAATCATCATTACAATTTCAGAACTGGTTCCCACTGAACCCAAATATTGAGACTGCTTGTTTTACTGCAGAATCCAAATACACAAAATTAGCAAGATCGGCGCTCAGAGTGTCAGCTGCCGCCAAATAAGAACTGGGAGAAGTCTTGTGAGTATTATTAAATCGTGCATAATGATGGTGTGTGTCTAGCACCTAGCTTTCATGGATGAGTACATCTTTATCTCTCAGGCTATGACAGCTTGTTTGAACCGAGGGGCACATTTTTATTTTTCCCTTTCTCCGTTGCCAAGACGTTTGCACTGTGCACACAGAGAGTAGACTGACCCCTTGCCTCTTTTCGTCCTGCATTGTTTAAGTCGCTGCTATGTTTTCTCTAGTCAGCATCAAATCAAAGCCATCTTGTTAGTGATCTTCCTCCTACAGCAAGTTGAGAGCAGACTGCCCCATGCAATCTGATTAACCCACACAGAGAACCCCAGGTACCTTAGTGGACCCGTAAAGGACCAGGAATGGATATATTTTATGAAGAAAGTGACGAAGACGACTGGCCATTCTGTGGGTGTCTATCATACATCAGGTCCAAGGACAAATGCTTCTAAATAGGATCACATTTGATTCTTAGTACAACTCTACACTGTAGCTATAGTAACCTCATATTACTGGTCTAGACACCAGGGTCTCAGAGCAGTGAAAGTATATCTTGCCAAGATTATGCAGATGTGAAAATCTAGAGTCAAGCTAATGTATACTTCGGTCCCAATCCTTGCTCTGCCTACAACACCTCCCTGGAGAGGGTAGAGAAGGAGAAGTGCAGGACAGGATGAAGAAAGGGCCCAACGCATGAGGAAATAAAAGGCAAAATAATTGGCAGAAATTAGGATTATCAGAAGAGACTATTAGCAATTCATAGGGACAGGAGGAAAAAAATATAATTGAAAAGGAAAACAAAAATTTGACAGAAAAGAAGCTTATGAGAAGCAGTAAACATTTCCAAACACAAGAAGTAAGATTTCCTGAGAGATGTTGCAGAAAAAAATCAAAGTAAATGATGGGAAGACAAAAGGAGGTGGGAAGGAAAATAGAAGATAGATGTAGAAAATTCATTTTGTTATTTCATGGAAAGTTCTTGCAGGTTATTTGAGAGGAGAATTGAGAAAAGAACCTCTGATCGAACTGTGATTTGGCTCTGACATTAATGTTATCTAATCTTTGGGAAAGTGAATCTAATATTTAAAATTTTAGACAGCTTCCCAGCTCTCAGAATGATTCCTTAAATCTAAAGGTGAGCCTGAAGAGGTAAAATATTTTCCTTGGGAGCAAAAGCTGTCCCTCCTGTGAGGTAAATTACATCTTCCTGGACACTGAGCACTATAAATCTTAGTGCTGGCAAATTGTAACCACTGACTTCTCTGAACCCCAATGAGAGGTCAGCAGCTAAAAGAGGCCCTGGATCACGATTCTCTAAAATTGCAGACCCCTGCAGTGTAGAAATCACTTCCTAGGGCTCCCGGCTTGCTCCTCCCATCCATCTGGGACCAGGAAGAAAGTGATTCTTGAAGCTTTGAGTGATTTTTTTTCACTAAAGGGAAAGAAAACAAACTGAACAGCAGAAATCCTCCCCTGTTAGGAATGCTCCTTTGGCTTCAGCCATGTCAATGTGCATCCATGTGTGCACATGCATGTATGCATAAGTCCGTGGGTGTGCAACATGTGCATGTGTGTCGATGCATGTTGCTCACAGCAATGTGAATATGCCTATATGCATGTGTTCACATATGTACCAAGTTGCATGCATGTATACGTATATGCATCATGGGGTGAACATGTGTATGCACAAGAATGTGTATATACTACCCCCACCCTCTCCCTACACAAGTAGCAACAGGGCTCTGTAGAAGTGTCTCAGGAGCAACAACCTGTAGAAAATTGCCTAGTTTAGAATGGAAAACCTGACTGGGAGCAGTTTCAGTGAACTCTTCCTCTTAACCCTTTTGCTGCATAGACAAGTTACAAGGCCTACCCAAACCTCAGTTTCCACATCCATCAAATAGGATAGCAATTCCTGCCTCATTATTGTGAGGATCAAATGATGTAACACGAAAAACACTTGAGTGCTCACTGCTTTAGCGGCAAAGTGGAAAGAAATAGATGATGGTTAAATTACTACTATTTCCTCACGAGCCCAGTGTTTGTCTTCTGAAAGTCAAGAGCTAGTTGAAGAGAAAACCAGAGAAAATCAGGGAAGTTTTCCAATAGCCTGAGGCAAGTTAGGACTCTCCTATGACTTTGGGGCAAGTTTCCCTCCCAGGAAAGCTGGGGTTCCGATCTCCATCCTCTTCTCAGAACCCAATGTGTCTCTTACACTGGCTTTGATGCTAGGAAAAAGAAGCTAATGGAAGGCAACCAGGAGCAAAACCTTCAAGGCACAGTTGTACTGCACTTGTAAAGAGTCCTGGTCTCTCTATTTTGGATACACATTACCCGACTGCCCATTCCCAGCAACCCAGAGCAAAACAAGTTCTCTCTACGTCTTCCACCTCCCTTTCACACTTCCACTGAAAGGCAGAAGTGCCCTGCCCCCAACTCCAGGGAAAAGCCAGGTTAACCTTTCTGACACTACAGCAAATGTTAACAGCCTGCCTTGGCTTTCATAATGCCAGTCCAGGCACCAGTCAGTAACCATCTTTTAGAAATGCAGAGAGTGTATGTCAAAACTCACCCACACATGCTGAATCGGAAAAGAGCACTTATTACTGCAAACTCTATATACATTATTTATCAAATGAACTCTCTGCAGTAGGAATGCAATTCGTTTCTACTCTCTTTTTCTTTCTCTTGTTCTTTCATTTCAATAGGAGATGAAAGAAACCTTTTATAGGATCTTTCTGGGCATTATTCATGCAGTAGTATCCCTGGCTAAGGTTGGAAGTCAGCCCTGTCTATTGCTTGAATGGCACAGTCAAGAAGCAACCTTTGCCAGGCAGGATTTCTCAGGCCTCTTTGCGATGATTACCACCAGCACCCTATCCCATCTCCTGGGATTTGAACGGCTGCATTTTTCTTCCACACACACTTGAGGAGATGACAACCTTGTCTTGGAGTTGGGCAAATACTGTCTTAGTGTATTTTCTCTGTAACATAAACTTTAACAAATTACAGGGAGAGGAAGATGTTCCCAATAAGTCTGTTGGGGGGGGTCACAGTCAGCTCCTACTTGTCCTCATGTTATAAAGGATAGAGAAAAAGAAATCTCCTACTTAGATGAGATTAGTGTAAGTCTTAACATGAAGACCATTCATTTTCATAGTCATATTGGCTCAAAGTTAGGAGTTTTGCCCGATGGAGTTGTTGATGGTAATGGTAGTGGCATTAGAGATGTTTGTGGTGTTAGAGGCAATAATGATGGTGATGGGAGGGATGAAAACAGTAATGGTGGTGTTATCAGCAATTGTGGAGATGGTAATGGTGGTGCAGATAGAGGCAGTGTTCATAGCATTGGTTGTGGTAATGGTAAGGGAACAGCTTGCTGGTACTGTAGCGCATCAGGGAACATGATTGTGTCTTGTACTATGGTGGCATGTAATGAGAGAATTTTCATTAGGGCACTAAGACACGTCTTTTTAAAGAGGGCACATTGCACCTATTTCAAATCAAATCTTCAAAGGACCTCCACTCTTCATTTCTGTCCAATCTGTGCATGTCATGGTAGAGGTCACACAATGAAAACTTTATTTCTAAGGGACTTCCCACCTGCTAGTGTCCTAAGTGCCCTCTGAACTTAGGAACTGGGGGTCTCAATCATGTTTGCTCCTAAAAACCAAATCCTGCTTGCTTTCAACCCCAGCTGCAGCTCAGATCCATACCTCTGGAGCTTAGTGACTATCTTCTTCAAAGCTATTCATTGGACTTGGTGCATTTATTGCCTTAGTTAATATTTAGTTTGGCTGGTATGGGTTTAGTCACCCCAATCATGTCCAAAAGTTCTTCAAAGCAGGGTATATGTTTTATCTTTCTTAAGTTCCATGTCCTTTAAATAAATACATATTAAATAACCAGTAGATCAATGAATACATCCAGAGGATTATAATTTTCTGCTCAAAGTACAAAGCATACCCGTATCAAAAATAGTTGATATATTGGATTAGCACTGTTATGGTTTGACTCTGTCTTACCTAGCTGTGAATCTGATAAACTGCAAAACCAACCTGCCAGGCAACATCTATCCACCTGTGTGACCATGGCATGACTGTAACATGGACAGCCGATTACAGCCTCTGATTGGATTTGAGGACCACTCACCATGGCTGCCACTATAAGCTTGGTCAATAGCCCATGCCTTTAGGAAGTCATCGGCCCAAGGGAAAAACTTGTTATTGTTGTTTAACTAAATTGACCTAGCATCAAGCTGCGGTGTTTTGGGCGGGGGGGGGGAATTCTGTTTGTTTTGGGGTTGGTTTTTTTTTTTTTTTTTTGGTCTTTTTGAGACAGGGTCATGACAGGACCATCAAGCAACCAGCCTCTGCCACATACTCCCTTTAATATAAATGGAGCTGCTCTGTCATGCCTTCCCCATCATGATGAACAGAAACTATAAGCCAAAGTAAATAATCTTTTCTTCCTGAAATGTTTCTGTCAGGTACCATGGGTATGGTACATGCAAAAAAGTAACTAATATAGAGGAGCTAGAGAGATGGCTCAGAGGTTAGGAACCCTGGCTGTTCTTCCAAAGGACCTGAGTTTGGTTCCCAGCACCCTCATGACAGTTCAAACTGTCCATAACTCCATTTCCAGGGCATCTGGCACCCTCTTCTGCCTCCAAGGGCATTGGACACACATGGTGCACTTACATAAGAAGACAAAGCATTCATATCCATAAAATAAAAATAAATAAAGAGTAGCTAATATAAGCATAAGCATATTCTCAGGTCTTTCAAGAAAGAGGGAGGAGTTAATTACAACCATAGCTACTATTACTATAATAACAAGCCTCATTTATTGATCTGTGTCAGGTGCTATGCTGAACATTTCATATATAGTATCTTCTTTAATTGTCATAAAGAGCCTATGAAGTGGATACACATTCTCCACTTTAGATGTGGAAAACTGAGAGATTTTGAATGACTTACATTATAGCCTCATGATCAACAGAACTGGCTTTGGATTCAGATATAAGTTTAATAACTGTTATTTACCAGTTACATGGCTTTTATTAAACCACTTCTCATCTCTGGGTCTTTAGCACCTTAACTGAAAAGTGGGGAAATAACACAGAATTTTAGAAGGGAGAAGTTAATAAGGAAACTATTATATACAATAACAAGAAATATATAATTAATATAGTATTATTATAAACTTTATATACATATACACACATATTTGTATTCCATGCCCAAGACAAAAATAAAGAGTTTAATAGACAGTCACTCTTTTTTCCTTTATTTTGTACTTGAGGGTTTCTAGCCTTTAACTGATAGAAGCAAGTTTGATTACAGATCAGATTGTAAAATCCATGCTTTCACGCACAGTACATGCAGACTCCTCAAAAACAAAAAGAGCTATTTCCTTTCATGAGGGTGAGTCATAGGGCAGCTCCATGGATGAAGACGAAGATGCACATGACTGCAGTGATGACCAAGCAGGTGTATTTAACCAACAAGCTCACTTGGCCTAACTCAGTCTTGCTCAGCAGTCCACGTGCACATGGGCCAGGGCACAGTCACAGAGGCCACTACTGTCTTTCAACCTTTTGTGAGCAGGAGGCCTCCCCAACACAGCTGTATGTGGCTACTTCTGTGGGGTGTCAGCAGCCTTACCTCCCTCACTACCCAGCAGCTTGCATGTGACAGCTCTGGGGCCGCATTTCTCTGCTGCTGCTCTACCCAAGTGTTAAAAATTCATTTAACTCTGATCACACTGACAGGGGAAAAGTTAATAGAAGTTTTATTTTTAATATATGAGGAACCTTAACAGGATTTAAGTTTAATGCCTCAGAAATGGGAAGGACTGCTGACAATTTATCTACCAAAATCTACAGACTTTAGTAGGGAGCTAGAGAAATGGAAGACATATTATTCTAGCAGCTAACAGCAGGATTGAAATGCCCCCACAGCAACTGGGAGAAATCCCAATAGTCTGCCAGCCCAAGAAATTGACTCATAAATTGCCCAAATCCTCAGTTTCCCCTTATTACCTTGACCTCCAGCTTTCTTTGCTATCCAGGAAATATATCATTTCTTTTTTTTTCAAGATATAATAGAGCTTGTCACTTAGAATCATAGAATTTTAGAGTTGATTTCTTCCAGCTCTAATAATTTATGATACTAAGAGATGTGGAGGGAAGGTTTATAAGAACAAATTGTGCTGAACACAGTCCATACATTTTGTTTTAGACATGGCTCTTGGCTGTTTGCAAAAGCTACTAAGAACAACAACAAAAAAATTCTCATGCAAAATATTCCTTAGTACACACAGACCCAACTGCCTGAACAGTTCAGTGTTGGACTATATTTCATTAAGGAGACTGTGAACTACTTTTACCTACCTAGTAATTCTTTCACCAAATTTTTAATAGAATTTTTTGTGATTTGATGGTATTTAGATCTCCTTCCCTAACTGCCCCTCTCCCCACTGCCCCCTCCTAATCTAATGTACTCTCTTGTATATATAATATAGCCTATGGACTCTAGTTTGTGTCCACAAATGTCCTTCAGTGTGGGTCTATCCACTGGGCCCATGAAGAGTCCCATCTCTGTAAGACACTGTCTCTCCCCCTCCCAGAAGCCATCAATTGCTAAAAGTTCCTTAGGTTGAGTTGGGATTTCTTACCCACTTCCTCATGTCTATGCTGAGGTTTTGTCTGGTTTGAGCTTATACAGGTCTTGTGCATGCTGTCACCATTGCTATAAGTTCATATGAGTGACTGACCAGCTGTCTAGAAGGCTGTGTTTCCTCATGGTCATTCACCTCCTCTGGCTCTTACAAACGTTCTACCCCTTCTTCCACAATGATCCCCGAACCTTGGAAGACAGAGGTTTAAAATAGGTGTCCTGCTCATGGATAAGCCTAGAGCTTCTTGTTCTCTGCACATTGATCAATTGTGGGTTTCTATGTTAATAATCATCTGCTGCATCAGGAAACTCCTCTAGTGAGAGTTGAGAGATATGTTCATCCTATATGTAGAGGTTGCATTGAAGATGTGCCACTTAGGGTTAAGCATCTCACAGACACTTATTCTCTGCATTTAACGACTTCTGGAACTCCGTAATAGTGTCCATCTTTTGCAAAAAAGAAGTTTCTTTGATGAAGGATGAAAAGTACATTGTCTGTAAATATTAAGATGCATGTTTAGGGCTGGAGAGATGGCTCAGCGGTTAAGAACACTGGTTGTTCTTGCAGAAGACCTGGGTTCAAGTCCCAGCACCCACATGGCAGCTAACAACTGTCCCTAACTCCAGTCTCAGAGGATAAAACAGCCTCTTTTGACCTCCATGGACATTGCACGACATGGGTGCATCTACCTACATGCAGGCAATACATGCATACACATAAAAATAATTTAAAAAAATGTTTTTAAGATGCATATTTAGAATAAAGGAAGAAGTTACAGTGATCTAAGGATGTGAAGAGAAGTAGGTTTCCCTCTAGGATCTAGGAACTCTCCAGTTATGTGTATTTGGCTGTGTTACAGTACTATACTTGAGTTCCCTACCACTGAGTGGGCCTTAATTCTGATTACCCCCGACACAAAAGTGCCACTACTGTACCATTAGGGATAGTTTTCTGGGCCATTCATTGGTTTTTAGGATTTACAGCTGGGAAGGACTATTGATTACACCACCAAATATTTTTTAAGTGCCTACAGTGTGGCAGACATTATTGCAGTCATTTATGCAAACAGAAGCAAGTGAAACAGTCAAAAACTCTTGCCTTAATGGAACTTGTATTCTAGTGAGAGGCGACAAAATCAGTCACTAAGTAAATATTAGAAGGTTATGTATACCTTGAAGGAAAACAAATCAGTGAGGAAGAGAAGGCTATTGGGAGTGCCCATTTTATGCAGGATAGACCTCACAAAGGCGCAGCATTGAATGAAGATTGATAAGGAAGTGAGGAAACATACCATATGACTTGCCAGGAACAGAGATTCCTGGGCAGAGACACCTGGAGCTGCAGAAGCTGAGCCACCCTGCTGTATTAGACAATCCAGGGAAACAGCATGGCTGGACTGGATTGAGCAAAGTGAGTGCAAGAGACAAAGCGGGAGAAGATGTGACCAAGAGAGGCGACAGGCCTTAGAGCTGGTCCGTGCAGGGTGACTACACATCTTGATTGCCCATGATTCAGATCCCAGACTGAGCCTGCTATCCTGGGAAAAGTATGAATCGTGCCTCTGCTCACTTTCAGAATCTTTGGTTTTAGTGATAAAATTATACACTCACTCTTACTCTGAGCAAGATGGAAACCACAGAAGTTGGAACAGAGTGACAACTCCCACCCTCAGTGACTAGCTCTGGCTCAGGCATGTCCTGGCTGCAGTTTGTAAGTCACATGCATCCCAGGATTGCTAAGAATATATCTCAACACATTTGTAGATGGCCGCATCGTTTCAATGTCAAATTATCAGATACCCCTATGATTCTGGCTGCTGTGTCTGGAAGGACCTGACCAGGGGCCCTGGTAAGAGTAGCAAAGCCACCTTAAACATCTTTGCCAAACTTGGTTGTCCCTCCATCCATATAACCTCTCTCTTCCATTTTGTCTGACTGGTGACAACTGCTGATCTTTCAGGGTCTAATGGACTTATCTCCTGCTCTGTATATCTTCCTTCCTACAGCTCCAAATTCTCACAAAAGTAAAGAGCTTCTTGATTAATACTTCTGGCATTTTATTTTCAAGCCTATTATGCTTGCACACTGTATTTAATTGTTAGTCAGCATGTCAACTTCTGCTAGACAGTAAGGATCTTGTTTTTGAATGGGGTCACTCCTGTTTAATATGGCCATAAAATAGGCTAGATGCTGTGTAATGTTCTTCATGTTCCACTTAAAATGCACATTAATTCTAAGGCATGTAATATTGAGCCACATCCTGATTATCAGTGTAATAAACCTTCCCTAACTTTGGGGGGTGGGTATGCAATATTAGCCATATATTTTTCCCACAGAATGTGTGGGTCAGGAATTCAGACAAAGCCTAATAAGCATGATGGGCATCAGATTAATGGAATGGCTAGAGACCAGGAAAGCAGGGCTGGCAGATGGTTTCTGAGATAACTTTTTCACTGCATGTCTGGCCCTTGTGCTGGGGTGACTCAGACTGGACTCACCAGGAATATTGGCCTGGGTCCCTATGTCTGACCTCTCTACTGTAGTGCCTAATGTGGGTGCTCAGTGTTCCAGAGAATGAGGAGGATGTTTCCTGGCCTTCACGACAGAGCTTCATCCAGTCCTGCCATACTATGTTGAAAAAGCATCTTAAGACTATCTAGGCTCAGGAAGATCAACCCTACCTCCCAAAAGGAGAGCTCCAAAAGAATTTACACCCAAATGTTAAACTCCCATAGTTCCCACTGCGTTGGTAAAGCAACCAAGGCTCAGAGAATGGAACATAGTTGACCTGATCAAATCCTATAAATAAGCAATAAATAAGAGGAACCAACACTCGGTCACACTGTGAATGAATGAATGCAATGTGGCTAGCATCTCCAGAGTGATTTCTGACTTCTGCTTGTAACCTGAATGAATGATTGTAATGATGAGAGCCTCACATTATGGCAAGAAGCATAGAAGATATTTGGGGGTGTGGGGAGATATTTCCAGTAGGTCTCTATTCACCTAAACCCTTTTAACTAAAAAACATGTTCTTACTCCCAGCACCAGCCCTAACAGAAAAATTATCTAGATTCATTTAGGAGAACTAAACGACAACTGTTCAGTGTCTTCAGTAGTGCTAGGCTTACACCTTCCTCCTTCCCCCTTATGGGTAAGAAGAAGCCTGAGGACAGAGATGCAGGATCATCTCTGGAAAATGTACCCTGCCCACTCCTCCTGCCCTTTCATAAAGGTCAGATATAGCTAAGATGAAACGGTTTTATCCTTGATTTAAAAAACTACCAGTCAGGGACTGGAGAGATGGCAAGAACATTGGCAGTTCTTGCAGAAGACGTAGGTTCAAATCCCAGTACCCACATGGCAGCTAACAACCATCCATAACTCTAGTTCCAGGGGATCCAATGCCCTCTTTTGTCCTCTGCAGGCATTGTACAACACAGGCGCACTTACATGCATGGAGGCATAACACTCATACACATAAAATTAAATTAAAAAAAATAAGATCTACCAGAGACATGACTTCCCATGCTGGTCTTGTCATAAGTTAGCTCTGTGACACAGAGCTCACTTTGCCTCTCTAATAATTTATTGTTTAGTACTGATATTCTGTGTGCAGTTCAGAGGATGAACTACAAGTTTCTCTCCTTTCTTCAGCCTCTACTTTGAAAAACAGTCCATCAGTCACCCACATAAGGGGCTACTGGAAGTTTGTGCCCCGTTCTTGCATCTCTCTCTATCTCTCTCTCTCTCTCTCTCTCTCTCTCTCTCTCTTCCTCCCCCCCCCCCCCTTTCTTTGCTAGTCCAAACTACCGATAGCTCTCTTTTCTTACTCAGACTGTTACAGTTGCTTCTTAACTGGTTGGTTGGTTTTTGCTTTCTGGGAATTTTTTGTGTCTATTCTCGCTTTCCTTTTATAGAGTCTCCACGCAAAAGCCACAAGCAGCTTTGCTTTTGCTCGTTTTTGTCTTGTTTGTTCTATTTCAGTAAAGTATGTGTAGCATAAAAGTTAGCATTTAACTATTTGCAAATGTATAATCCACTGGTATTTGGTGCATTCCTATAGTTTGGCAACCACCACCATTCATCTCAAGAATGTTTTCATTATGTCAAGTCAAATCTCTGTATCCATTAAACAGAAACTCCTGGTCCCCCTTTTGTGATTGGCTAATTTCACTCAGTATAATGACCTCATGGTTTCTCCATGTGGAAGCATGTGCCAGAATTCCCTTCCTTTTTTAAATATATTTATTATTTTTATTTTATGTGTATGCATGTTTTGCCTGCATGTAGGTAACTGCACCTGTGTCATGCAATGCCTGCAGAGGACGGAAGAAACTGTTGGATCCCCTGGGACTGGAGTTATGGACAGTTGTTAACTGCCATGTGGGTGCTGGGTTTCAAACCTGGGTCTTCTGCAAGAACAGTCAGTGTTCTTAACTGCTGCACTCTCTCTGCAGCCCTCCTCCAGAATTCCTTCCTTTTTAAGACAGAATAATGTTCCATTACATATATGGACCACCTTTTATCTATCTTTTCATCAGTGGACGTTTGGACTGCTCCTACCTCTTGGCTGTTGTGACTAATATTACTACAGTGGTAACGCATAAGATCATCTTTAAAAACTATGAATTAGTCCCTATCACTCCCCACTAACTTAAAGCTCTCTGAAACTTAGTGCTAAAAACAAAATCCGAATTTCTTACCCTTGTCTGCATACATCCCACACTCTTGCCTCCCCACCTACAGCCCTCACTTATCAGGCTCCAGCCATGACAGCCTCTGTTCATTCCTCAAACATACGCCAAACACATCCTCCTGAGAGCCTTTGACCTGCTCCTTCCTCTGCCTGGAATACTTTTATCTCCAACTGGAGCACATTGCCAGCTCCATCTCCCCATCCAGGTTTCCGTGGAAATATCTCCTCCTTAGAGGGCTTTCCTGGCCATCTAGCTGCAGCCACCACCCTGCTGTTAGATGATGTCACTGCTGTGTGTTGTCTTTTCCCACTAGTATGTGAAGCAGCCTGCCTTATTTGTGGGCGAATACCAGAGCCAGAACAGTACCTGGTACACAGCAGGTTCTTTATATGACTAAAGTCTAGATAACTGATTTTATGGCTATGAGTAGAAATATAACTGAATAAAAGAGTCTCAAGAGCTCTCCTCAAAAAAGCTGACAGAAAAGAGACATGGGGGTGCATGATGTTGGCCCCCATTTCGTTCTCATATGACTTAGCTTGTGTTTTCTTTTCTCTTGGCTGCTGCTCTGGCTATCTTCCAGTGGAAGCCTGGGACAGAAACACATGACTTAGCAGGGTATACCTGATATGATATACCCAAGGCACGTGTTCATTCTCCACTGTGTCAAGCTTTGTGCTCTCAGACAGTGTAGAGATGACAGGTAAGACCTGACTGGGCATGGACAGGGAAATTCTTTTCTGAGATGCACCTAAGTCACTGTGCCACATGGCATGTATAAAGAGAGACCCCATTTGTCTGTGTCTCTCCAACATTCAAAATGCTATGTCATTTTTCAGGCTTGGCTTGATTTCTCCTTTATCAATAAGAGCGACAGTCCTGCCAAGCTGGGAACAGATAGCTCTACCTGCTGCTGAGATAGGCAGGCTCCATAGAAGGCAGGAGAATGCCAGCCATTGTACAATTCACGGTAGCTCCTCGCCTCTGCTCTCTCAGGCTGGGATGGCCTATCAGAAGCATCCTCTGCATCCTAGCACCCTGCTGACAAAACCTCCCTCTGGAGAGGTGTGACTCTTATAGAGGAGTAGCATGGTACACAGAAGACAGGTCTGGAGGACGAGGGTTGTATTCTAGATTACCCACTTTAAGTACACAGGGACTTGAGACCTGTATACCTGTGGGCCTCACTTTCCCCAGGTACAGAAGCAAGTTAGTTACCCACATGATATAGGCAGTCCCTTCTAGTTTGGCAATGCCTACCTAGCCTTTGGGCTTTTTGGTCAGACACAACAAAAAGATGCAGAGATACATGAGAGAAGGGGGTTGCAGAACAGCTTCCAACCCCTTGACAGTCCTCCCATCAGCTTATAGTCAGGAGGTATACTTTAGGACTCAGTACTAAAGGGGCATTTGACTTTGTAGGGGGGGAAAGCCCAGAAGAGAAAAATTATTCCTCCTCCGTCTAAAATGAGCATTTAAAATCAGTGGCGTACCAGTGGCTGACAGCAGTTTCTCATCATCATAGGATGCAACTTGCTGTGCTTTCAGATGTCTACGTAGCACATGGTTCCTCAGGATTTTCTGAATGTTCATGGGGCCCTTCAGGAAGAGCCTCTAGCCCTCAGGGCTCTGTCCCATCCAACATACTTAGTCAGGGTCATGAGTCCATGAAGGATGAGCTTCGATTATTCACTCATCAAATAAAACACCCTGACACTTCCTTTGTACCAGCCCCTCTAGATCCAGAAGTTAAAGACAGTTTTCACTCTCTAGGAGCTTGCCATCTAGAAAGACAAGGAAATCAGCTGAACAGGTCACTCTGGAGTGATCCATGCTAGAAGCTACAGGGTGTTGCACAAGCAACAATGGGAGCCCACAGCAGAGAACTTAACCCGGAGCTGAGAGGTATCTTCTGTCAGGCAGGTCTCCCTGGAAGTTGCATCATCTGAGCTGTGCCTTAGGGCACAAAGATCTCTGTTTTGTCATTCCTAAAAGTTGCAGTCTGTTCACAGTTGCACAGGACTTTGGGGAGATGATGCTGCATGGTTTGGAGAGAGGAGTTAGTATTTGATGGGGGAAGGACAGAGAGAGACATTATAAAGCCTCATCAGTGACTCAGCTGAAGTTGATACCAAATTGCAAGGTTGAAAAATCACCTTTCCTCTAAAGTGCCACATGAGACAGAGGAGCCCCTTGATGCACTGAGGTTTGACCCACAGATGCTATCAATGGGCAAGAGTGAGAGAGCTAACTCTTCTACAGGAACGATTTAAGTAACAGGCCTAGACTAAAAGGCCAGGTAGAGAAGGGAGGGAATCTAGGAGGAGGTTGACAGGAGGGAGAAAAGAGAGCCAAGGCAGGGCAGGGAGCTGGCACTGGCGGATGAGCGGGTTCTAAGAAACCAACAGAGGAGCTGGGAGCTGCAGCTAACATCATCTGTGTTCGCAGAAAAATCCAAGACTTCCTGGGTCACAAAGAAGGAAGCCTTGCAGAGGGAGGCCCCGCCAGGTAGATCTCAAATGGAAGATAGAACTAGGTGAAAGAAGATCTCAGCCCAGTTCGGGGAGTACCCAGTGTGCTACTTCGCAGAGGGAACCCCTCATTCTTACTGTGTTAGTGAAGAAAGTGCCAGCATTTCCTCACAGCCCTGTTGTTTTTGTCCTTTCAATTTCATCTTCACAAATGCCTTTTCAGGGATGTGTGGCTATCATGAGCCTCTAGTCTTCAGGCCTCATTTAGCGACTAACTCAGTACAAAATGTAAATTTCTCCTAAGTGGTCTGCAGAACTGTCCAACACATTCAAGAATCCAGCATTTATAGAAAAGAAGGGGAAGAAGAAAAGGGAGACAAATGATGGCCTGAGGCATCCACTGAGATACCCAGAGTGTGGTGGTCCCCTAGGTATTGCTGTGGGTATGGGTGTATACATGTGCATGTGTGTGTTCCTATGTGCACATCTGTGAATGCCCATGTGTGTCTGTATGAGAGGCAAGGAGCAGCAGGGCTCCTTCGGAAATTAGAGCTTTGCTAGCTCATTTGGTGGAAATTTACAAATGGTATTGGGTCAGGCTGCTTGGACAGATAGCACTTCCAGTTTCTTCTGTAACTCTGTGTAGTCCTTACTGCTGAAGAGAGCCTTCGTACCTCCTGTGATCTGCTATCAATAACATACGTCAACAGATAGCAACACCGGCAGGCTGATCAAGGGGTTCAGAGGCCAGGGCCGTATAGAAAAATGATCCTCAGGGATGGAGAAATGGCTCAGAAGTTAAGAACACTGGCTCCTCTTGCAGAGGACACAGATTTGATTCCCAGTACCCATATGGCAGCTAACAACTGTCAGAGGCCAGGGCCTTATACAAAAATGATCCTCAGGGCTAGAAAGATGGCTCAGAAGTTAAGAGCACTGGCTGCTGTTGCAGAGGACCCAGATTTGATTCCCAGCACCCACATGGCAGCCAACAACTGTCTGTAACTCCAGTTCCAGGGGACTCCAATACGTTCTGATCTCTGAGGGCACTGCAGGACATGAGTGCACTTCCACACATGCAGACCGTGCACTCATATACTAAAGCCAAAAATAGTAAATAAAATATTATTTTTTAAAAAATGATAAATAATCCTCATGAACTGGAGCTAGGTCTTCCTTGACCCCAGGAAGTATGCCCAAAATAACTTCAGCATCTCCTGGACTGTCCTCTCAGTTGGTACAGTAATAGGCCAGGCCTATCTGGACACAGAAGAAAGCAAGCTAGCTTGGAGCCACACTACTTCTTCCTGATGCTTTCCTGCCTGCCTAAGGATAGGAACAGCTTCAGGCAGTCCTAGACTATGGGTTCTCTGGGGATTATGAGGGGTCATAATTGAATGTGAACCTTGAACCTAGAAGTACTTTACCTGCTTACCTCCAGGGAGGATATGTGATAAATCAGTTTCCTCCATGGCTGCTGAACTAGAAGACCAAGTTTTTACGTGTCACATGTGGCCATCCAACTTGATCAGAGGTAGGCAGGAAGAGCACAGTGAACCATTACCCACAAGGCCAGGGAATCTAGTCGAGCCTGAATACTCATGAGAGCTGCACGCTGGAAGAGAGAAAGTCACCCGCCAGTGCTGAGGGCTCCTCGGACTCAGGGAAGCCAGTCTGAGAACAAGGCGGTGGGGCAGGAGGGGGGGCACTGGAGCTCTGCTGTAGCTTCACTTTTGCTCACCCCGGGGGGGTGGGAAGTGAATCCAGGAGGCCACTTTCTTTCCCAGTGGAGAGCAATGAGCAGCAGGATAGTGATACTAATACCAATTATAATAGGCAACATTTACTGAGATTTCACTGCCTATTTACCAGGCAGTGTACTAAGTATTTCTGGTGGATTCTCTCATTAAATCCTCATAACAACCTTACACAATAGATACATAATTGGTTTCACATTACATGTGTTGGAATGAAATTTGGTGATATTAACTAAGGAATTTTCCCTTGAGTTCTACACATCTCCCTAACTATACAAAGCCTTCCTCCCCCCTAAAACCATTCTTTGTCTACAAGTAGGGAGGATAAAAAATCAGGAGCAAATAACAATTAAAGAAAACAAGAGACAACATAAAATCCTGTCTCTAAAGAAGCATAAAACTCACAGTGTGGGCTTGAAGTCTCAGACTTTTGAGTCCCAAAAGGACTTAAGACTTTTCAACTTGCTGTTTATTTGAGAAAATGTTTTCAAGTGGTTTGACTTGTTTATTCAGGGTTGAAAGTGGAAGGGACTGGGATGATCACTTAGTAAAGTGGCTTGAGGACCTGTGTTCAATCTCTAGCACCCACTTAAAAAGCTGGTGTGGTAGTGCACGCTTGTAATCCTAATACCCAGAAGTGACAAGATTACTGGGGCTCACTGGCTAGCATAACTGAATCATTGAGCCCAAGGTCCTATCTCAAAAAATAAGGTAGATGGGGCTGGAGAGATGGCTCAGCAATTATTGCTCTTGCAGAGGACCCCAGTTCCATTTCCCAGTTCCTAAATCAGGCAGCTCACAACTACCTATAACGCCAACTCAAGGGAGATTTAGTGCCTCTGTCTTCCTCAGGCAACCCACTTACAAGTGCGCGTATCCACACATAGACTCATATACACGCACATAATTAAAAATAAAAAGGAATCTTAAAAAACTAAGTGGATGGCTCCTGAGGAATGACAGACACCTGAGGCTGACCTCTGGCCTCCACATGCACATCTACAAACACACCCATACACAGCACACACAGAAAGGAAGTAGGCTAGATATAGTGGTGCATGCCTTTTCAGGACTCAGGAAGCAGAGGCAGGCATATGTCTGTGAATCCCAGGCCAGTCTGGTGTCTATATAGTGAGTTCCAGGGCAGCCAGAGTTACATGGTGAGACTGTCTAAAAAAGAAAAGGAAGTGGAAGAGACTGAAGACTGAGGTGTCCTTTTGTTATGATTTGAATATGAAATATCCTCCCATAGGCTCATATGTTGAACACATGATTTCTAAGTGATGGCACTAATTGGAGTGGTTCTGGAAACTTAGGAGGCAGATTCTAATGGGAAGAAGTAGTATCCCAGGAGCATGTTTTTGAGGGTTATACCTGATCCATAGTCCCTTCTTTGTTCTCTGTCTTGTCCATCATGAAGTGAACAACCTCCTCCACATGCTCCTGCCCCAAAAGGCAAAAATTAATATTTTGTGTTATTATACACAAATTGTGTTATTATACAAATATTGCAGATTCATTGTGAAAGTTACAAAATTTATAGCTAAACAAAAGGATTAAAGTGTCAACATCCAGAGATAGCCACGACTAATAATTGACGTGTGTGTGTGTGTGTGTATGTGTGTGTGTGTGTGTGTGTGTGTGTGTGTGTGTGTGTGTGTGTGTGTATTCATAGGTCTATAGAGGTAATTTCTATCTTTCTAGTTATATCACTTTAAATCAGTTCTAAAACCAGATCGAAAAGGGCAAAAGTTGTAAATTTGATGCGCCACAAATAACTAAAAGGTTTCTCTTAATTCAGCAATTTCTGTGTAGTTTCAGAAAGCTAAAATAATGCATTTCATGATGAGGCAAGGATATGTCCAAAGAAGAAGTGACAGAGTCAGGCCAGACCCTGCACATGACTCCCTGGAGCCCAGTAGGGTCAAGCGACTGAGATGTCCTCATTCCCCTCCTTCTGTAGTGCTCAGAACAGGGATGTCACTCATGTTGAAGTGTGTACAGTACCTTCTTGCAGAGTGTTCAGTGTTCGAAACTCCCTCCTCAGGATCAGGGGGCCTTACATCAAGAAACAGGAGGGGCAAAGTAATCCACAAGAAAGTAAGAGCCACAACTCTTTGGACCTCAGAAAGTTGGGATCAATATCCAAACCACAGTCTTACCAAGCAGTGTGAAACAATTTAAAAAGCCAGGCACAGAGGAATCATGCTATCCCCATAATGGTTCAAATGAAATTATATAGTCCAGAACATTTCAAAAGCAAAAGCTTATTTCAGACGGGCACATTGAGGCTACCAATGTACACTGTGAAAACTCAATAAAGGAGAGCATCTAATGAAAACAGATAAAACGTACAACTGCAATCACAGGTCATGCATGAATTATTAACCTCGGGGAGTTTGCTATCAGTTCTTGGAACTGTGGATCGCATCTTTGCTATACAATTTAGGAGATATTGGTTTTCCATTTCATAAGAGAGAACTCGAAGCAGGAAATATAGTCATTTCTTCTTTAAATATATACTGTAATTACCAGCCGGTGAAGACTAAATGTTATTATCCATCTGTTGGCTGCTGGGAACCTGCAGAGAGCAAACCTGAGCAGGGCCAGGCCATCATCCGCAGCTGTAACATATGACTGTGTCCCCAAACATACCTATGAAGTGTTGAAAATGTATTGCTTAAAAATCTTTGCAGAGAGAAACCAAGAAACGAAATATTCCTTGAACAACTTTATAGCCTGCTCAGGCTCTTGGAATGAATTTGCACTGTAATCACAATAGAATCTAAGGTCTTTTATTTGGTCTCTAGTACCTAACTAATCTGGTCCAACTCTTTCTTCAGTTGGGTGTGTGCTTCTTGTTGGCTTACTAACTAACAATGCTTCAGTTGTTCTGCTCTTCCAGATTCCTAGCCAACTCGGGGCCTTTGCATATGCCTCCCCCTATCCCTGAGCCACCCCTCATCTTTATGTGACTTTCTCATTTTTCTGACCCCAGTTTCAATGTCACCTCCTAGGGGAGGCCTCCCCTGAACACATTTTCTTAAGCAGCTTCTGCCTGCCTCACAAGAGTCTCCATCTCAGCATCCTGTTAATCTCCCCTGAGGGCACTGATGACCATGTGGAGCTGTTTGGTTGTAGGTTTGCATGCTACACTGCTGTGTCTCCCACAGGGAAGAATGACAGAGGCTGCCTGCTTCATTTACCCTGGTGATGCCAGCAACAAGCATGCTGCTAACTGCTCTCTGTTAGTTGAGTGAATGGATAATTCACGTTTTTCTGTTATTTCTTGGCTATGGTTTATAGAGGACAGGTTTGAAGCAGGACCTGTGACACGTTATGCAAGGATCAGGGCTCAGGAAGCTCTGCTAGTAGAGCACAGAGTAAGGCACCTAGTGAGTGGTGGGGGCAGTCACATTTGTTGTATTCCCGGGGTACCTGCTTGCATGCTTCTCTCTTTTTAAAATATTTTTAATTTTTATTTTATGTGTATGAGTATATTTCCTGCACTGTGCAAATGCACCTGTGTCATGCAGTGCTTGTGGAGGTCAGAAGGGGGAATTGGATCCCCTGGAACTGGAGTTACAAATGGTTGTAGGCTGCCATGTGAGTGCTAGAAACAGAACCCGTGTCCTCTGCAAGAGCAGCTAGTGCTTTTAACCACTGAGCAATCTCTCTAGCCTGCATGCTTCTCTCCTAACATGCACCCACATTTCCCCTCAGCAAATGCAAATCCTCAGATCTTCTAAGACCCCATTACATCTCACATCTTCCTTATAAAGGCTTTAGACTGCTTGGGCAGAAAACCAAGAGCCTTCTTCAAACCCTTCCTTACAGTGAGGGATTCCTTTCTCTTCTGACCAGCCAGAGCCTCTCACTGCTTTACTTAACTGTATTCCGTCTCTGTCAGATGTCTGAATTTTGATGCTGGTTTTGACTTTCTTATCAGGTTATAAGTATTTTGATTGGACTCTCTAAATCTGGTGTAACTCAGAAGTTGCTTGGGATTCTCTATCCTGAGATAAATAAATATAACCAACACAGACCCTCAAGTCCATGGCCAAATGAAGATTTAGCTCCCCTATGGGCTTGTAGCGCCATGAATACCATTGCCTCAAGCTCATGCTGTCTAGAAATCCAGCCTGCTTTTATCTTCCTCTGCAGAAGCCCTTTACCAAAACAGACTGACCTTCAACAGAGTATTGTAGGGACAGCACACTTTTCTGAAAGTCTTGGAGTCACAGAGGACATCACATCTCAGAGGAGCAAGCAATCCCAGAATACACCATTCTGCATTTCTTCTCAAGTCCTTCCTACCACTTCATCACCACCCTTTCTCACGAGTCCCCCTTCTTATTCACATCTCTTCTCCCGTTTTTCTGAGGACAAAGCAATCCTCCTTGACTCTGATAGGGAAATGTTGAGGAGGGGAATTGAAGGATGCACTAGAAGAGTCTTTCCTCCACTCCAGCCTCTTGGCTATGCTTTTAAAAACATTCCTTATCCCAGACCTCGCTTTTGTACTCCCCGCAGTCCTACCTCAGAGCCCAGCACACAACTGATAACCAGTGAACACTTTCAAAGCATTAACTAAAGGACCTGGTCAGCCTGCGAACCCCAGGGTATAAGTGAAATATCCCAGGCTCTTGAGAGAGTAAAACCAAGACCAGGGTCCATGCCTCTGATGTTCCTGCTGTGACCGAGAACAGAGTCCTCCCAAACTCTCAGGGTAGAGTCATCCAGAGTGAGGAAACACATATCTCAAATTAAAATAAGATGGCAATAAAGTGACACACAAATGTGTGGTTGTAAAGCTGAAGGGACTTAAGTTAATCAAGCAAAAGGGCACAGCTTTCCTATTGCAGCATAATGCAAAGGTATTTTATTACTCTGGCAATGACAAAAAAGAGTCAAATGACTTTATGAGATTTCTTCTAAATTACCTTTATTAATGTGTGTAATATTATTGAAAAATTATACTACAGAGTAAATGTTCCATTGAGCTACAAGTTGCCACAGAAATGTGTTGTAAATATACATTGGGTGAAAATGCTGCTATCTTTACAACCAAACTAACACTGAGCACTTTCAAGATTGTGGGGATTTTACAATGAATTTCCTCTACAGGTAAATTTACAGAGTGTGGAAATAGATGCATTGTCTTTAAGGGTTATAGCCTGGTTTGGAGTTGCTTCAGGACATTTCCCCAGATCCTCTGTATCTTTTTGATATGTTGACATTTGCATTTAGAAACCTGTTCTGACTGATTTGAATAGATATGGTCTGGGGCAGTTGACAGGCTTCTCATATTTATTGTCCTTTAATGCTTGGAAAAGGAATGGCTGATGGCTGAGGCACGGCAAGGTGAGGTCTTTCTCCTCTCCCTCTACTCTGTCCATGTGCATCTGTCTCCATGAACAAATTCGCTTTGTTGTGGTTTGGGGGCTTCCAACACACTGTCTTCTTATTTCTTGAGTCAGCTCTGAGACCACCCTCTCAGTCTCAGTATCCAAAGACCCACTTGATGTCATTGTGGAGCCCTCTGATCCAGAGGTGTTTTAACCCATTTCTCTTCCAATCTTTCTGCCTCTCCTCAGGCGTGACCCCAGGGTCGCTCCACTTTACTCACTTTTGTCTTGTTTCTGTTTAAGTCTTCAACTCTAAGTCAAACTGATGGGAGTCATCTCATCCTAATTTATGAAACTATTTTACATGTCCTGCTGACTGTTTTTCACAGTGAATCCTACAAATTGCTTGAAGATGGAGATGGGGGAAGAGGAGGGGAAAAAAAAAAACAAGAGAAAATAAGATCTAAAAGAGGAGGTCAGTGAAGCAAACTCAGATTGACTACACGGCTTGCCTGTGCCCTTCCCCAGAGCTCCCTCCTACTCAGGAGAAGATAAACATGCAGCCGCTGTGCAGGGAGAAGCCACAGGCCTGGAAAAGCCACTGACAGATGCCAGCTCTGCCCCTCTGTCCGCACTGCAGTTAGTTCCGCGGGCTGGGAAGACTTCCAAATGCAAAATGCGCCATGCCGCTACATCGCTTTCCAGTTCTGTTTAGTAACTCACACTCCTTTTCCTCACTTGTCGAACCCCCACTGCCTCAGTTTTTAGATTTGTTAAAAAAAAAAAAAAAAAAAAAAAAAAAAAGCCTTACCTTGAATTTCTTTCTTAGCAATGTGATAGAGTGTTATGGGAGGGTGGGTGTTGAGCTCTTGAAAATGAGCTAGTCAAAAGCTATCAACTGGGCAGGGAAACTAGAACATGGCCTTTTCAGGACAGTTTTAGACTAGACAGATAATTCTAGTGTTTTCTCCAAGCAGCTACAGAGAATACCTGGAGGTGTCCAACACCATCAGTCACCCCAGATCTTCCATAGACCTGACTTCCATAATCTTTAAATTGATATAATTTTTAAACTATGTATCTATAACATATATATGTTCACAGTGTGCAAATATTCTCTCTCTCTCTCTCTCTCTCTCTCTCTCTCTCTCTGTATGTGTGTGTCTGTGTGTGTGTGTGCTGTGAATAAAACCAATGAGATGAAGACTGAGAACAAACCACTGGGTTTGGCCACATGGAAGTCGTAAGTGACTTCAGAGCATGGGGAAAGAGATGATGTAGAGTTGAGAAAATACATACACACATTAAAAGCTAAGTAAGGCTGGCCTAGAATATGCTCACTAATAGTTCAAAATTAGAATGAAGTTACATGTTCCAGGAAAGCAGAGGAAAAAATTATCCCCTAATGTCAAGTCACTTCGCAGAGCCTCACTTCACTCACTAACTTCTTTTGTTAATGCCAATAAAGCATCAGGCCCAGTGTTAATTACTGGGGACACAGAGATGAACACACAAAGATGATAAGGCATATTTGATTATTAATATTCATTTTCAGGCTGGGGATATGGCTCAATTTACAGAACACTTACTATATACATGAAACCCTGGGTTTGATCTCCAGCACCATATAAACCAGGCATAGTGACACATTTCTACAGTCCCATCACTTGGGAGATTGAAGAAGGGGGATTAGAAGTTCATGATTATCTCCAGCTATGTAGCAAGTTCAAGGTTAGCCTGGTCTACATGAGACTGTCTCCAAAAAAAAAATTGTCACCTTGACTGGATTTAGAACTATCTAGAAGACATATCTCTAGTGGTGTCTATGAGGAAGTTTCCACAGAGGTTCAACTGAGGAGGGAAAACCCACACTGAATGTGGCCAACACCATCCCATGGACTGAGATCATCCCTTTCTGCTTCCTGACTGTATACTCAGTGTGACCAGCTGTCTTACACTCTTGCTATCAAAGCCAAGAGTTGCCCTTCCTTGCCATGATGGTCTGTACTCTCAAACTGTGACACAAAATTAATCCTTCCTTCCTTATGTTGCTTGTGTCAGGTATTTGCCACAGCAATGAGAAACATATCTGATACAACATAGGCAGTCACCTTCATTCTCAGCTGATTAGCTGACTGCTTATTTCTGTGATAAATGGAAATGATCACAGGAGTGATTCCACCCATTCCCTCCAACTCAGCTTGCTTTTATAGCCATATCCTCCAATGACTATGCCCACCCTCCTTTGCCTACTCAGGACCTCAGTCTAGCAAGTATCCTCTCAACTCTACACCATCTATTTTCCTCTGCTGTGAAGTCACTTAGACTTCCACATTGCCAAATCTAATCGTTAGTTCTCAGTCTTCATCTTACTGAGTCTATTCACAACTCTTAATGCAAACAGCTTTGCCTCCCTTGCATGGGCTTTTCTTGGTATTAGGGTCTATTCTCTGGATTCTCTTCTCACCTCAGTAGGTGCCTCTTCCTAGCCTTCCTTATTAGTTCTTCCTCAACCCTGAAATCTATAATTATTGGTGTACCAAATACATGTTCTTAGAATCCTCAGTAAACTTCTTTTGAATAAGCACAGGCAATGTGCTAACAGCTAGGGAGATGACAGAGATCACAGTCATACAGTTCAGCAAAGGATGCCAAGGCGCAGCTACAATGCAGGAGGAATGGAGTTTGGTGTTGGTCAGGTTCCTTCTCTGGCACCATGAGAAATTGCTGGAAGACCCCCGGGATTAGTAGAAGGTTCACTGAAGACAGGAGAAATCAGTTACCAGGTCCAAGAAAAGAACAGAGTTCCCGGGGGCAATTCTCACTCACATGTTGTCATCATAAAAGGTGGAGTGTCTCTAGAGTCTTCGTTTCTGGAGTTCTGCCTTGTACCTGTTGTCTAGAAATGGATGTACCTTACCTCACAGGTGGCCAGGGCTTCCTGGGAAGAAAGATCGTCGATGGATTTTGAAAATGCAGTCTGGTTACATCCTGAGAGTGTCACATGCTGGTTCCCTGAGACCACATGCTGAGACTCTTTGAAAGAAAATTTAACAGAAGACAGATGGCAAATGCCATGGGGCCTCACATAGCTCAAAAGACAAAGGAGTAAACCAAAAAGCAATCCATTGGGGACCAGAGCTCCTAGAGCATGCAGAGAAGTGGTCACCTCCCTCTGCCCTTTAGTGGCCTACTGAGGGAACAGCCACAGTCTTGATGACCCAACAGATAAGCTTGAGATTTATAGATTTATGGGTAAATTGTCCCATGTTTCTTTATTCTGAATATTCTTTGAGCTTATTACATTGGTTCAGAATGAACACTCTAAATTTAGACCCAAACTCCTTCATGTTTCCAAGGGAACTGTAAATTACTTTGTGAACGTACATACAACACAGCCAGCAAAATCTGTTTGATGAAGCCCTCCCTTACACTCAGTGTCAAAGGCACCTCATAAATTGTTGCCTTGCTTAGGCTCCTGGACAGTGGCTGACAACCTCAGACAGATTGCCTTTGCTTCTCCATACACCACTTCTGTGGGAGACTCTAAGGCCAGGCTCTCAGCTGTTATAGACCCCAAAATCCCACCCTGTGCCTATACAGGGTGTGTTAGACATGGAGCAGAGTCAAGAATGCTTCATTGCTTATGATGTGCCATTTCACACAGTGGTGCTCAGGCTGCCCTCAAAGCATCACATCTTACCTGACTATAAAGATGGAAGAGCAAATGACTAGGAGGGAGCAGTGAAGACTACAAAGTACATTTTATGAATTTAGTGCATCTCTTAGAGTTGAATTCAGCTACAGTAACAGGAACTAGGAAAAACAATGCTCTCCACAATATTGAAAGTTACTTATTTCTTACGTTTAAGAAGTCTAGGCATACCCAGGCCAGGGCTGGTATTGTGGACACACAGTGTTATCATGACCTCAGGCTCTTCCTTCCTATCTTCTCTCCACTCGTGTTAGAGTGTAATTTCCATCTGAAAGTTCACTGCCAGTCCAAGATGACTCCTAGAGCTCCAGACATCATACCATGACAATCAACAACAGAAAGGGGGTGAGCAGAAGGGCAAAATGAAGGTAATTCTCAGCTGGTCAGCTCCCCATTTACACAGCTTTCCCTCACTCTCACATACTCTTACATCTCATTAACCTACTCCTGATAACCTGGCCACCCCCAATGAGATATACAGCATGCAGTAAATGGCCCTAAATATTATATATGAATGGCCAGGACAGAAGGAGAGTGGGTACTTGTTGGAACCTAAGAATCTTGGCTCCAGTTAATCAGGTGAGGTGCATAACATGGCATAGAGCCTAAAATACAGAGCAGGAGATGCAAACCCTAAAAATATGTAAAAGAAAAGAAAGACAGAGGAGAAAAGGAAATGAAGACAGGGAGGAAAGGAAGTAGGAGAGTAGAACGACAATGAGGAATAAGAAAAAGGGTGGAGAGATGAAAAGAAATCTATAAAATGCAGAGGAAGGAGAGTATAACTCAGCTGTTTGGAGGTACCTGAAATGGTAGGTACATCCCTTCTTTACAGCTGACCTTCGCTACTCGGGCAAGGTTTCGCTTTCTCTTTCCGTGGCGGAGGGATTTTCCTATGCTTTCCCAGGTGTGGGGCTCACTGCTTATGCTTATTGACAAAGGTATTCCAGTTCCTTCTCCTGTATGACCTAGAAAATGGGATCAGCCATGTTCCTTTGTCTTTGTCACCTTTGACCATCAACTTTCACCAGATCAAATCTCAGAGTCTTTTAACATAGGGTCAGGTGCATCACAAGTAATGCATTGCTGCCAACTTGGGTGACCCCTTCCAGACTAGCCTCTGCAACAGTATTCTCTGTGATAATGCTCTCGACATATGACATGCAGCCCTCGCTTTAACAGCCCCCAGTCATCCCCTTTCCATCCCTTCTCATAGAAGGAAGCTTACTCATGATTCTTTCTTGGATCTTGCCAGTTATGGCAATGATACCTCAAGCCTTGAAGAAAACACATGTGTTGTCACCTCCAGCTGTGGCCTATAGAAAGAGCAAGAGGAATGTGGATCCCCTGTGAGAACTGGGACTAGCCAGTTCCCTCCCTGGGTTACCTGTGGAGTAATCACCCCTTACAGAGGCAAACATTTGTTTTCCTCAGTTCAGTCCTGGATTTTAGGAAACCATAGCCACCACCATAGCCACCACTGTTCTCTGTGACTATGCTAGGAGTGTTAGTTCCTCCTCTGCTGCCTGGAATCTGGCTCTACTTCAAGAATTCCATCACCAGAAGAAGCTTTCCTGGCCACGGGGGAAGAAAGATGCTCACTCTAAGGAGATGAGTTTTATTCTAGACCTTCCCAGAACCTATACCACTGAGACAACACTAGCTCACTATCCACAACAGGAAAAGAAGAGAAGAAAAAGTGTGATGCCCACAGTAGCTGCTTGGGATTTAAGCTTGTGTAGAACAGACTATGTTCTCAAACTTGTTTTACATTATCACCAACACAAAACGCACTGCTTTCTACACATGGTAGGCAATTAATAATTCTTGTTACACAGAGAAGAAAATGTCTATTATTTCTCAGCACCACATGGTTAAGACATAAACCTAAATAGCTTTTGAAATAAAAAATCTATATGAAAACTTCTGCAGAAAAGGCTCTAGTTCTGATCTTTCTCCCAGTTGATGTATTCTTCCTTAAAGGTCCATCTGATACAGTCTCTGAATGACAAGGCTGTTTGGAGAATGCTCATGCTGAATATCATGTCAATGAATATGCAGGATGCAGGCCCTGTGGAGAGTTGTGAGGAACCTCACTCCTGGAATAGGTACTCTGATGAGAAAAAACAGACAATGAGGTCAAATGCCTCCCCCAGCCCAGACACATACCTGCAAAATAAGGATGTTCAAATTGGACCCCAGAGAGACTTCAAAATACAGTAGATTAAAACAAAAGTTTCCTTCTCTTACAAAGCTACATTCTTTTGTGACAAAATATGAAAAAAACATTATCGTAGTAATCACTTTTCTCTAAGTAATATCGTTTCACTGGGTTTTTCTCCACTTATGGGGTAGATACAAATAAACTACCCAAAGACAATGAAAAGGAAGTAGAGAAAATATTTGAAGGATTTATTGGATGAAAAATATGATACTCTTCAGGTGTAAAGTAAAAGTATCAACTAGCACGGAAGGAGGATGGTGAAACTACACTAATCTCAGCTCTCCTGCTAAGAGTTGGGACAGTTTCCTTATCTCCTAAGGGGCAAGAGTCCATCTTGGCAGGGAGACATGGTGCAGAGGAGGCTGGAGTAGGAGCAGAAGCTAAGTGATCACATCTTCAAGCAGACACAGGAAACAAAGTGACTAGAGATCTGGAAAGGCGTAAGAACTCTTTAAGCGCACCCTCAGTGATGTGCTTCCTCCAGCATGGCTACACCTTCTAAGACCTCCAAAAACAGCGCCACCAACTGGGGACAAAATTTCCAAATACTTGGAGCCTATGGGGGACACTGTCATTCAAACCACCACAGTGTACTATTGCCATTGTTGTAAGTTCATATGAGTAGCTTCCCAGCTGTCCAGAAAACTCTTTCCTGTGTCTGAAATATGTCCTGTCTTCAGCAATAAGGCCTTATCTTCAAGTTCTGGGAGGCAATAAAGGGCTCTGGCAATAGCCTGTGTTATTTGGGGAGTCTCTTGGACTACGCTGACCAGCAGATTTAAGGGTGGTTTCCCGTGCCTGAAACTGTGTTGTTATATAGCCATCAGTTACATAACACCTATATTTCCACCACCTCTGACTCTTGCATTCTTTCTGCCTCCTGTCCCACAATGGTCCCTGAACTTGG
The DNA here is from genome assembly GCF_000622305.1 of Nannospalax galili. Taxonomy (NCBI): domain Eukaryota; kingdom Metazoa; phylum Chordata; class Mammalia; order Rodentia; family Spalacidae; genus Nannospalax; species Nannospalax galili. The sequence goes on along the minus strand of NW_008360330.1, from coordinate 1,748,984 downwards.
GTGGCAGAGGTGTGATATAAGTGTTCTGTTTAGTGATAAGCACTCCAAAGTCCCTTATTCTCTGCACTTTTCCAGTTGTGACTTTCTGGATTAATCACTATCCGTTGCATGAAGATTTTCTAGTGAGTGTTTAGAGATGCATTAATATTCCTTCTGTCCTTTGTTATACTATGTTCACTGAAACTTAGGTGTAGACATTGCATTGTAGATGTGTCACTTAGGGCTGGGCACCTCACAGACACTTATTCTCTGCATTTGATAAATAGTGGAACTTTGTAATAGCCTCCATCTGTTACAAAAAGCTTTTTTGATGAGTAGTAGAGGTACATTTGTCTGTAAATATAAGGGTAGATATTTAGAATACAATAAGAAATTACATTGGGTTTTTCTCGAGGGTCTATGACCTCTCTAGTCATGTGTATTCAGCTATGTTTACAATACTACATATGAGTTCCCTCCCATTGAGAGGGCTATAAGTACAATTAGATAACTATTAACTACCTCCAAGACAAAAGTACCACACTTCACCTGCAGAGATTATTTGCTGGGTTGGTCATTGTTATGGTTTATAGACCTTACAACTGGATGGGAATCATTGATTGGTTTTCTCCCTTGGCAGTTTGCATAGTATCTTCTGATACTATGTCTTCAGGGAGGAGGCTTACAGATCAATTCCAACTCGATTGTTCCCAGTCCTGTGTCTGAAATATGTCCTGTCTTCAGCAATAGGGCCTTATCTTCAAGTTCTGGGAGGTAATCAAGGGCTATGGCAATAGCCTGTGTCATTTTGGGAGTGTTGGACTACACTGACCAACCAATTGAAAGGAGGTTTCCCCTACCTGGCACTGTGTTTTTTGTTATATGCCATCAGCTATAAGCATGTACACCTATCTATCTATCTATCTATCTATCTATCTATCTATCTATCTATCATCTATCTATCTATCATCTATCTATCCATCTATCCATCTATCTATAGCTATCACATAGATGGATAGATAGATAGATGATAGAATAGTTAGATAGATGATAGATAGACTAGATAGATAGATAGATAGATAGATGATAGATAGATAGATGATAGATGGTATGTGTATTTTTCAGTAGGTTTTTGAACTAATATATCGCCCTCTGATTTTCATACCACTTAAGTGCTATTTATCTCATGTCTCTCTCCCTTGGACTAACCCTCCTTATTCCCTCCTTAATTAAAGTATTTACATTTGTATCTACATCTGAGATTTGATGATTCACTCTGAAAAGTTTTATAAAGAAATCTATTGAACTCTGCTGAATTCTAAGATTCTTAAGTTTATTTGACACAAAGAGCCTCCTTCAGAAACTTGTTTAGTTTATATTAATAACTATGTCATAGAATGTTCTAGAGTATCATGAAAAATATACTTCTGAGGACTCAGAAAAACTGAAGGGTGGGATTCATGAATCCTAGGTTCAGCTTTCTGTTTTATTTAGACAAATATAAATATAGATCACTAAGGATTTGAGGAAAGGGCTGGAGAAATGACTCAGCAGTTAAGAGAACTGACAGCTCTTGTAGAAGATCTGGATTTGGTTCCCAGCACCCATATGGTGGCAAACTGTTCGTAACTCCAGTTCCAGGGGATCAGATGCCCTCTTCTGGTCTCTGTGGGCATTGCACACACGACACACGTACATGTAGGCAGGCAAAACACTCATGCATATAAAATATAAAGTTTTTTTTTTAACCTAGAGGAAAGGTGTCCCTTTTCATGTACTAAATCAATTTAAAAGAAGCTGTTAAATGTAGAAAGCAGAGGCTTTCTTTGAATGTCTATTAGTCGCTTAAATGATTAATGATGGAAGTTAGAAGAGTCAAATAAAGAAAAACTGAGTATGGTGAGCATTTCCACATACATGAAACAAGAGTAGAGTGTGATGGAAGAAAAAGCTTGAAATTCAAACAAAATAATTCAACTTCAACCAATAGCTTTAACTGTATAGCTTGTCATACAAACACCATATAATATTGTGCCTGCTAAGTGTTCAAAATCTGTCTGTTGCTTTGAGCAAATGTGTGGTCTTGAGCAATTCTTAACCACCTCAAGCCTTAGTTTCCTCACATATGAAATGAAGATGATAGTAACAATGTCAACTTCCAGGACACTCAGAAAATTAAACCAGATGATGTATTTGTAAGCAAATTTTAGTTTTAAAGCCTGGTGTAAATATGAGTTGGACGTCTTGCTATAATCAGTTCTCTTAGCTATGTTCCTAATACTTGTGCCCAGAGCAGGAGATAAACTGGTCAGGATGGGTGTGCAGGAATGCATGAGCATCACAATACAGAATGAGACAAAGAAAGGCTAGTAAAAGAGGGCCAACCCCTGACCAAATCAGCTTTTAGCACTGAGGAAAAGATCCCCTCAAAACACCCATGGGGCCAGCAAGATGGCTCAGTGTGTAGAGGTGTTGTTGCCAAGACTTCAGGCCTGAGTTTGAGCCCTAGGACCCACATGGTCGAAGGAAAGAACTAACTGCAAGTTGCCCTCTGACCACCACACACACACACACACACACACACCTTAGCATGTGCACCTACATACATACATACATACATACATACACATGCAATAAGAAAATAAATAAATAATATAGTTTTTAAAAACAGAGATGCCAACTCATTGATTTACTATTGGCACAGTTGCTGCCCCAAAATTCTTCGCTGAATTCACTAACTTACACACCTTGCAGTTTATTTGTAGAGGTGGAATGTCCTCCTTAACTTTCCTCTGTGCTGTTCTCCAAAGATAAAGAAAAAGATAGGGTTTCTATTAATAAACCAGACACCAATCCAAAGTTCATTCTGCTATAATACATTTCTTGGCGCTGGGGCAGAGGTGCCTGAGTAACAGCTACAAAACAAAAAAGAAAGAAGGGAAAAAATAGAACATGTTTCCAATACGTCATACGCTTGTAAACACCCTGATAAACACTGGGCTCTTCTTCCCAAAGTGTCCACTCCTTAAATACGGCTAGTCCTAGCTCAAGTGTAATAAGACAACACCAGACTTCAAAGCCTTAGCATGACGAAAGAAGCAAACTACCACTCTGCTAATTTTTATATGGATTCTATGTTTAAAAGACATTATTCTAACTATGCAAATATTTTAGAAATATAAGGCATATTTTCAAAATTACTAATACTTGTTCATGTTTATCTGTTTAGTGTGGCTACTAGGTGATTTAAAATTACATATGTGGCTCACATATGTAAGTGGCTTGCATTATTTTTTATTGCGCAGCGAGCCTCTAAAGCAAGAATTTTCAGATTGTGTTATGATATATTCATGAATCGTGAAATCAATTTAGTGGATTAAAATTGATATGTTTTTGAAGAATGATAAAATAAATAGATGGAGTTAGAATTATAGCATTTAGTCAAGGTAAGAATTGTTCTGGGAAACTTTGGTTTGTATTACAAATATATTTCTATATTATTCATGTGTCAGATATTACAGATGTATTAGTCTATCAAAAAGACAGTGCATTTTTACAACCAACAGTGTGAAGATATTTGAACATCATATTCCTAAATTATCTATGATGAGGCAAGGTTTCCTCACATCAGTGTGTCCTCACATAAACTAAAAAGCTATGATTTGTGTCTGGCAATGACGATTGAAAGGAAAGCCAGGTTAATGCTGTAGCTTCAAGTTAAGTTCACGGAAACTATGCAATCTCTTCTGATTTTGCACTAAAGTAGCAGGGAAGCTGCCCTTTTCTGCCTATTGATGCATTTATGAGTCATGAAAACACAGACGCTGGCTTACAGAGAGCAGCTGCAGCACCAGCATCCAACCTAAGCAAGCAGCTACTAGACCTGGTAGATGCTTCAGGGAGCCAACACAACATCTCAGTATCAAGTAGCCCAAAGAACAAGAAGCTACAATCCTCACGGGCAAATTAGAGGTTCAGTTACTGAGTCTATCCATCAAGCTGTGCTTTTTCCTTCAGCTCATGCCTGAATGGCAGGAAACATTCCTTTGTAGACTATTCGTAGAATTCGTAACTCTAAACCCTTTGTTCCTGGAGGTAATTTCATTAGAAAAATGAAACTGCTGCACCTTCCTGTTGACTGATTTTTATTGATCGCAGCAGGCTCCCAAGATGGCTTCCTTTGGAGAGTCAAAGGCCCTTGTCCATTATGACATATGACCCAGCAACACTGTGCTAATCCATGGTGAAATAACCCCTGCCTTATAGTGGCAGGAACCAAGGCTGCCTAGGACAGTAGTGCTGACCTTACCCTGGTGATACAAGGCCACAGAAGTCACGGCTTGCTGCATTGTAACCATCAACACTGCCTTGGAACCGTTAGCATTGTTTTTACCTAATTTGCCACTTAGGGAAGTGGTAGTGTGTGCTTCTAGGCCCCAGTCAAAGAGATGTGGAATAAATGCTAGCCTTCGCAAATTCAAGCACAGAGCAGTGGATAGTGCACAGGGAGAAGGAAAGCAAACACAGTTCACTGCTCCTAGATATGCCTCATTGTCACTGACATTCCACAGCTTGTGAGGATACATCTTCAGGAACTGATGTCATAGGTTTTGGCAACAATCAGCTCCATGCCCATGCTCATGAATTACCCAGGATGCTTGTGTTGAGAACCTCTGATAGTAAGAGCTCATTCAGCTTGAGTCCCACAGAGCACCTGAAAAGTCCTTACCAGATGAGCTACAACATATTTTAGAATTTATATTTGTGCTACGCCCTGTGTTAAATGATTAGCGCCTATCACATAGTAAATACTTCAAACAACCATGAGAGATCAATGCTATTATTACTTCCATATTGGAGATGAGGATCCAAAAATGCACATGACCACACAGCCAGCACAATCAGACTACACTCCAGACCTACGTGATTCCCAAGCCTCACATCTGGACATTATCTCATCTCTTCAAATATTCTTCAAACCAGGTCTTAGAAAAGGCTTTGATAAGCCCAAAACAAGATTCCCAAACCGTATCCCTGAGGACTGTCTGTAGTGTGTGGGGTGAGAATGACTCTCAGAATCTCTCTAGGGGAAGAGAAGCCATCCTGTCATGAATACAGGGAGGCTGGAAGATGGGACACTCCTAGAGCTGTCGGGTTTGAGTCACCCTTGAGAGGTCCTTAGATTGACATTTTTTGCTTGGTCTCTAAGTACTTGAACCTCTTCCTGAACACACCTTCCATCCTAGCTCACAGCTTCAATTTCACTCCCAGTGGCCTGGAGTGGAGACAGAAACCCCAGGACTTTTCTTGTTCCTTCATTTCCACTCACCTCTGGCTCCAATCCTTAGGTGTTGGATGTCTCTGCAGTCTTGGGTCCACCTGCCTGAGAGCAGCACTGCTCAGATTGGTCAAAAATGACAGAGTCATGAGGACAGCACCCCTTATCGAGCTTTATCTAACACACCAGGTGCATTATTCTGATGGGAACCAAAACAAAATACTCCCAACACAGCTATAGTTCTGATACAATTTCATCCATGTCTTAATGAGAAATGTGCAGAAACTTGTCACCCTGTCAACATGTGCCAAAGTTCCATAACTGAAAGAGAAGTGTGCTGCCAGACAGAAGGAAAATGCAAAACACTAGTCTTTTGCAGAGATCTGTGCGATTCTACACTCCTGCCTGACCAGGTGTGGCTTCTATCTGATCTGCTGGACCCTTAGCTTGGTGCTGACGTGAACCCATAGGATTCAAGTACCTAGACCTGCCCTCCAGGCTTGCCCAAGTCCACTGGGCACTGTTTCCCCTAAGATAGTATGCCCAAGAAACTTGTTGGTTTAAAGAAGCAGTTGCCAATAGGGTACAATTTCTATTATGGAAATAAACCCAGTAAAAAGAAAATGAAGAAATACATCCAAATCAATTACTTTTGTTGGGTCAGGGAATATAGCCCTTCTATATGCAGAGGCTACTCTGTAATGAATATTTATTGTTTCTCTAATTAGATTTTTTTAAAAAATAGTCTTGCTGGTTCAGTTTTAAGCCATTGGTGCCAGGATTCTGACGCCCGAGGCCTACAGTGTTTGGCTGTTGTATTCTTTACCTTGATCCTTGTGTGGGGTTCCCACATGGGTTCTCTTGATACGCCTCCTGTCCCTTCAATTCTGCTCCCCAAGGCTCTCTTCCTGCTCTGCAAATATTAATTGATCCTGGCTTCACCTTGAATGGGCTACACTATTGTCTTGGGTCATTTTCTGTTGTTATAACAAAACATTTGAGATAAGAAATTCATATAAAATGAAAGTTACTTGGCTAACAATGGCTGGGAAGTCCAAGAACAGAGCAGGAATCTGCTTGCATCCCAGGGCCTCTTTCTGGGTTATCACACAGCAACAGTGTTCTAGGGAAAGACACAGGAAATGTGCTTGTTCCCTCTCTCTTCCTCTTCCTCAAAGGCCACTAATAGCATCGTGGAAGCTCAACTCTCATCCCCTCATCTAATACTAACCTCCCAAAAGCCCCACTTCCATATAAATGTGGGGATTAAGTTTCCAACACAGGAACTATAGGTAGACACATTCAGACCACTGCACATTAGCCCCTCAGTCCTGCCAAGGATCATACTTTACTTTAGCTCAAGACAAACTCATGACCTTGAACCTGGTGCTTCCCTCTAATTCCTTCAACTTCTGGTCCCTTAGGGCTACCAACAGTCCCATTCCAGGGATCACAGAGCCAAAGAACAACCAATGAATAATTTAGGAATTCTTAAGGTTCCTAGGGGATTGTGGTCTTGATTTGCATTCTAATCAATCCCGCTCTAAAGAGAGTTACTATTCCCTGAGGGTTGCTGATCATCCTTGAAACAGCACTTCTTCTCTACACTGTGGGTCAGGAAGCACCGCCACCAATGCGCAAAGGGATTTGTCACTCAAAGTTACCCAAGTATCCTCAGTACTGCTCTATGCAATGACTAATTTAGCAGCCAGTGATGACTCACTGCCCTGTTTGTGCCCCATCTAGACTGAGGAGGAGCAATGATGCCACAGCTGGATGTCCCGGAATAAACCTCTGATCTGTGGAGAAATAGAGACCACATGCTTTTTTACTTTCCTCTGTTAACACTGCTGCCACCTTCCAATCAATTACATATCACTTCCTAGTTTGTAAAACACTTTCCCATGTACTTGATTCTCCATATAAGTCATTCCTACCTCACAGATAAGGAAACTGAGGACCAGAGTAGTCAGCTTGAGTGCCCAAGCTCACAAAGCCAGTGAATGGAAGTGACAGGAGATACAGACACTGAGTTTCCAAAACAGAGTGCCCTGCCCACAAGGCAAAAACTTCTCCAAAATCTCCCTGAGGTGGGTCCATGGAGAGCAATCCACAACCTTAGTAGTAAACAACTGCCTCCACCAAATCCAAGGGTAAAGAAGACAGAATTCACTGCTTCTTTTCTGAGTAAATCTATGGGAGATTGACAGAGTTGAGTAATCAGAGAAACTAACTTTTCAGTGAAGACGGGCATCTGATGAGTAAAGACAATTACAGCATGTGGACAGTCTGACAGATGCCAAGGTCAGTAATAAACCACAATGTGACAGACAGCAACAATCAAAACAGAAGGGAAGAAGACCTGTAATCTTGGTGTTATCAATGAGAGAAGTTGAATCAGGGTCTACAGGACATTTCTCATCTTAAGAGTCCATGGTATTGTGGCTGTCAGGACAGGGTGGTCCTCTTATGTCACCCACACCCTGGCAGCAGCAGAGTGGACACCTGATCTCATCACAGAGAGGAGCATTTTAGGAACTTTGGAAGCAGAAAAGGCAAACTGGTCAGAATTTGTAGGACACCTGAGTAGGTAAGGCTGGCTGAAATCACATGGGGGCAGGGGGCGCGGAGAGACACAGAGACACTTCAAGCTCTGTGCCAGACACTGGAGTAAAAGATGCCTCATTTGTAGACCCTGCCCTCTGGGGAACTTTCCTTCAGGGGAAACAAACAGCTCTGCAGAGAGCTACTGTGATAAGTGTAGTAACAATTCTGCTGGAGTTTTAAAAAGGAAATAATTGTCACAATTTTTTTCCTCATAAGACAGTTTCCCAGCCCACTGGAGCTATCACTTCAAATTCAAAGACTTTGGAGCAAGCTGTTGGAATCTTGGTACCCTCATCTAAAGACTTTGTGATTTTTTTTTATTTGTAATTTATTTTTCAATGTGTGTAAGTGCTTTGCCTGTATGTATGTGAGTGCATCTGTGTGTGCAATGCCCACAGAAGTTAGAAGAGGGCATCATATTCCCTGAAACTGAAATCACAGATGGTTATTAAGCAACCACGGGTTCTCTACAAGAACAGTCAGTGCTCTGAGCCTCTGAGCCATCTCACAGGCCTCAGGCTTTATGATTTATTTCTAATTTATTAATTCTTTGATAATTCCTCCCAGATCAACTCCAACCTCCCTACCCACCCAACTTTACATTCTCCGCTGCCCCCTCTTTGAGTCCACTAGGTCTTGCCTAAAAACTCTTGGGTATGAAACCTGCCCTATATTGTGGTCGAGAAAGTGTCACACTCTTAAAGTTCCAACAACTATCAAATGCGAGCAAGCTCCTCAGCTAGGGGTGGGACCTCCTGTCCACCTCCCCCCTCCATGTTGAGATTTTGTCTGGCTTGAGCTGTAGTAGGTCTTCTGTACGCTGTCACAACTGCTGTAAATTCATATGTACAACTGTCCTACCACCTCAGATTATAAAAAACTGTATGAGTTTTATGATCTTTGTAGACAAGTCATTTAACCTCTCTATACCTCAGTTTTTTCAGCTGTTAAATTGGGATAATAAAATGGTTTGTGTGATTGCTGTAAGAATTAAATGAGCAAATCTATAAAGCCCTGAGAAGACATGCCGTCACGTGACTAGACAATGTATGTGTCAGTCAAAGAAAGCCCTTCCTTTCCTTCATAGTGCAATCCCTTATGTGTTTTGTAAGAAGGTAGAATACAACCTGAATTCTGTGATTCTGTCTGATAGATAGGCTTACCTGGAAGATGATGAGAATTTTCCCTTCCTAATCAAATGCAAACCCGGTTTCAAGTCGGAGGTCTTCAGTCTTCTAGGAAAAGCCCAATGAATTTGTTATTTTAAAGAAAAGTAATAAATATTTATTGCTAACCTAATACTGTAGACTTATCTTACAAATCAGAATTTTGGATCATTCTAGGTACATTTGTAGATTTAGGCAAATGGAGGTGTAATAGTCCAGAATAATCCAAGGACATGTCACTACCTACTTCATAACCATCTTCAAATACAACTCCTGATAAATAAGGAATGGAAAATTGTCAAAGCCCTTTTGGGAAATAGCTCACCTGCTCCCTACTCAGGGCGGGCTTTCCATTTAGTGAATCAAGCTGCTCCTCAGCTGAGCACTGAGCAAGACAAAATACTACTCTAATGATTTCCCAGCAGGAATCCTGTTTAACAATGCAAACTAGGATCAAAAGGATAGCTTTCCCCATTGCAAACTCCAGGGGAAAGATCAAGCTTTGAGTTGTTGCTAGGAAAATCTGAGAGTCTCTTCCAACATAGTCCCACAACCTGGAGCAGGAGTGTTATTGAGTAAATTCCATGGAGAGAGAAGAGGACTGTGTTTCTCTGTGCTCTGGAAGATAGGCATAGGCATAGCTACTTAAGCCCCTCGCTTCCCCACCAGCAGGTGTGAGCTGCCTCAGAGTCCATGTTAATGAGGCTTCCTCCCACCCCTTACCCCGCCAGCTGTTCATTCAAGCACCTAAGTTTCTGACAGTGAGAAAGCAGAGGTTTGAAATTGTTTGGATATTTTTTTAGAGGACACAATTTTGCAGAAACAGATCAACAAATAAAATTGTGCTTTTATTTATTTATTTATTTTATTTTTAATGCCACTACAATTTTCTAGTCTCCCAATGAGTGAAACAAACTTAAAGAAGATATGAACTAAATTTCTTTCACACTGTAAATTTCTCAGAAGTGGCAGAGATTACCCTCAGAAAGTGAAGTTTCTTTATCAGCAACTTTATGGCTTGTTATTCATAGGAATGAGCCTTGGCTTACCCATCTGTGAAGAGGAATAGTGTGCTCACTTTGCATTCTACACAGAACTAGTAGCAGGATCAATCTCGAGGTGATGGGCATGAAACATCTTAGAAACTCTAACAAGCTCTACAAATGCCAGGTGTTCTTCCCCTCTGACTCACTGTAATGGTTTTCAAAGGGGAAAGGTAGAAAGATCATTGTGAGAGAAAATGTTGGGACCTTTTACAGGCCATGATTCTTCTTCTCTGCTACAACATGAAGCCACACTGAACCATGTCCACTGTTAGGTTAGTTGAAGGCTGTTGTTAAAATGAAAATGTCATGGTTATTTATGGTTTAAGGCCTACCTGTTTCCAAATAGGTTTTTCAGAAGGCATTAATTTACTGCCAATGCTGTGTCTTGTATTACTTTGGCATTTGACTCACAGAGGAAAGAGGAAATGAGTTTTAAGCAGAGCTGAGATAGAAGGAAACATACAGATTAAAAAGCCCTTCCCAGGAAGCCAAGTCCCTGTGTGGACTTGCAGAGACAAGCCATAGCTGGTCACTTAGGGCAATGCATGCCACTCTGCAGCTGATAGAAGAAGTTAAGCTATTACTGTAAGCCCCCAAAGGGGTAAGAGGAACCAAGAAATTAGAGGAACTAGAAAGAAAAATAGTAATGCAGAGAAGGGTGCTATGTCCTTCACCTTAGGGGCACAGCCAGCCCCGGGCAGCCTCCCTAGAGAGTGAGTAGGAACCTGATTGTCCTCCTCACTGCACTCTGTCCTAGGCTCTCCCTTGGCAAAATGGGAAGTTCCAGGGAGAGGGATCAGGGAAGGTAAGGATGAAGAAAAGACATGGATGGGCAAAGGAAAAGGGGTCAAGCATAGCAGAGCACAGCAAAGACTGCAAAGGAAGGGGAATGCTGGGTGAGAATAATTGGACATCAAGTTATTTCAGGTAAAAACCTCAGACCACCTGAAGCACTGTGCATCTTCTTCATAGGCACATTTTTGTACCGTGTACCATTACACATGAACTTGTGAACCACCCAGAACGTACTTCACTTACCAAAGCCTCTATGACCTAGCTATACCCAGAGCTCGCTCCATGTCATCTATATTTTTATTTTGTCAATAAGGTGGTTATTTAGCTAAATGATTATTCTTGTCTCTGTTCAGCACATTTAAAAGTCCAATATTATACAATGCATATCTTGGACTTAACAGTTAATAAAACCGCATTGGAATTCCATTGGTGCCCCTTTTTAACAATAATGAACAAAGCTGATCCACTGTAGCTTAAGGGGGAGCAAAATGCTTTTATCAAAATAGAGTGAAAGGAAAGGAAGTTAATGTTATGTCCCCCGGAAACCACCCCCTAAAGTAATGAGAGAGGCTGCTATGAACCTTATATATTAAATGACTACAATGTGAGAAAAACAACAAGCAAAGATTTCATCTTTGGAGCCAATTGCAAATGCAAACTTCAAAGCATTTTTAATAACATCAAGCACTACTGAAGAAATACCAGTGGCCCATCAGGCCCATAGATACAAGGAGAATTTATTTAATTTTTAAAGCTTTTTACTTATTTGAATTAACACATACAACTTGTACAAAGGAGTTTCACTACGACATTTCCATGCATCCCTATAATGTACTTTGATCATATGCACCCTTCTACACTCTTCTTCTTTCCATTCCATTCCCCTTTCTCCTTTCCTTTCCATGTTCCTAGAAGTTCCATCCTTCTAATTCCACATTCTTTTCCCTACTCTATCTTCTGCCTAGGAAAGAAGACATGTAATAGTTGTCTTTGTAATGCTAACTTATTTCACTTAACATGATGATCTCCATTTCCATCCATTTTTCTACAAATGGCATCATTTCATTCTTCTTTACAGCTGTGTAGAACTCTAGACAAATTTCTAAAGATGCTGATCAAGGTGCTCTGACCATTAGTACCCTTCACCTCTGAAAATAGACACCCCTACATTCCACCACTCTAGGTACCATGTGTACCCTCTTCCTCATGCACCTCTGTGCCTCTCAGTCCACCTGACTTTTCACTGCCTCCTCCTTTCAAAATCTTTCTTATTTTTCAAGGCCCAGCTCAAAAATCACCTTTTCCACAGACCTTTCTCTAAAGAGTCTTATAGTGGAGAAACTGCCTTCTGCTGAGCTCCTAGAATTCTCTATATGTCTGTCAAGGTACTCACCATTGTCTACTATTTATCCTTGATATATGAATACCTCTCTCCCAGGTATACAGGGAGTTGCCTGAGACGTCTCTGGTTTGCCCTTAGCATCTCAGATGGATCCTAGCCCAGTCCCTGGCATGCAACCAGCTTGTAACTAATTTAATTAAGCAAGTTGTGCTCCATATACCACTACTCTCAGAGCTTACTCAAATTTCAAGTGGAAAATAATTATGTTATTTCATGCACTAGAAGATATAATTCACCTACTTGTAGTCTCTGGGTCAGAATGATACTATTTCATGCTCTAAAACATGCAATTTACACAATGAAGTAAATAACTCCTTTAGACCACTACAGCCAAACTTTAATAAGTTGCCACCTCCAACATTCAAGTCACCTGAAGAAATTAATAGCCAATATGAGTATAATTATTTGCTTCCTGCTCAAAAGATCAACCCCAATACAGCTATGCCATATAATTGGAAACAGCATGAATTTCATATGTGAACTTGTCATTAGGTGGCTCTGAAACAGCTGAATTTATATGGTATTCTGGATATATGTGGATATCATTTTTAAAGATGATTTCTAAGATTTATTTCTTTCTAAAGGTCTTCAGTATCTTAAAAATCAAGCAATCAGAGTACTGGAGAGATGAGTCGGCAGTTAAAAGTACATACTGCCCTTGCAGAGGACATGAGTTCAGTCCCCAGCATCCACATGAAGCAGCTCATACTGCCTGAAACTCCAGCTGCAGGGCATCTGATGCCTACTTGTAGACTCCATGGGCACCTGAACTCAAACGTGCACACACTTGCACACAGACACACACATACACATAATTTAAAATAAAAATTTAAAAATTATGCAATCAGTTCCTATAGTCATAATTATTAGAAGTCCTGGTCCCAGGTTGGCCTCCAAGACTCTCTGGTCCATGTACAGGAAGCTCTGGAAGCACCACTAATCAGGTGTCACCTCTTAATCTGACAGGCACATACAAAATATATATATGCTTTATTTTCATAGCCTACTTTGAATGGGCTTTAAACCTTCATAAAGACCAAAGCTGATCCCTCTAGAGGCCAGACTTCCTTATATTTAGTCTTGGGGGTTCTAATTATTTCTACTTGCATTGTCCCTTTGCCCCTATTACTCCTACCCACTTTCAACAGCACCCTTACGTCTCAACTGAACCACCACCCCCTCATAAAACTTTCTCTGGTCCTGTCTCCTACGTTGATCCCTGTTTACTATAAGATGCCTATTAAACTTCAAACAAGTGATCTTCAGTTTAATACAAAAAATAGAGTGTCTCATCTTGTTCTGAGGCTCATTTACATCAGTCTAGTTATCTTAACTACATTATAAGTTCCATGAGGACAGAAAACACGTCTTATATTCCAAATCAATTTCTCAATCTCTTCCAAGGGATAGCTTGAGCAGGAAACAGAAACCATCAATCTGGCCTGCAGTCTGTCTGGCACTCTTTCTTGCAATGGAACTTTCTTTGCAGTGTATTAAATGCAGAGAAGAAAAAGATGAAAGGTAATGTGAGTCTTCAAGAAGAATAATTGAACAGCAAATGGTGACACGCTGTTCTCCAAGCTGAAGAAATGCAGATGAAAACTAGTCATTGATGATAGCAAAAGGTCAGACTCTTGGAAGGACTTTTGACCAAAATGGTTTAAATTAATTAGGAATCTATTATTTATGTCCTACCTATTTCCAAAGGGTAAGCGCAACAGATGAAGGGAGGCTTCAGCATTTATTACTGAATTAAGAACCTGGAAATATGGTGCAGCACTTCAGTTAGCTCTGACTTACTGTGTCTAACTGGGAAAATCATCCTCAATACTTAAGCTTCATCTATAAAACAGAAATAATCCCATCAGCAGTTGTGAGTATTAAATGGGGCCATAAATAATATAGAAGTGTCAGATGCTCTACAGATGTTAAGATTTTTCTGGAGTCTTCAAAAATTGAGTAAATTCTTACCTAAATGGGATTTCTGTTTACCAAAAATCATGAGAAAACTAAGATCACATATCATAAAATTTTGAAACTAAAATTACCAGACAAAACTTTTTGTCTGCCACAGTGACCCAAAAAGAAATAGGTGGCCCTGGCAGTGGAATTTGCCCAGCCCTGCTGTTTATGTTTCAAAGTGGGGATTCAAACCTGGATGACCTCACCCTCACTTGTACTTACAGTTGGGAGATTTTTATCACTCCCTGTATCATTCCCTTGATTGACAGTCAAGCCCCCATTTTCAGATGAAGAAGCAGCTTCTCTGAGAGGTCAGGGCAATTAGTTCTCCCAGATAGTACAAGAGGGAGCCAGAGGATAAAACAAGCAGCCAGATTCCCCTCCCAGCCACTGCGGTTTCTGTAATCCACGTTGACACAAAGCCCAGAATACACTGGGCTCCAGACTTGTGCCAGGAAATGAAGGTGGATCCATCAGGTGCTGAACCAAAGACCCTTCCCACAGATTCCTACATGTGGACACATCAAAGTGCACATTGAAAGGGGCACCGAGCAGCCAGGGCTGGTGGGCAGCAGCACCCCAGCCTGGCCCAGGATGTCATCTCACCACACCCCCAAGAGTCCCTCTGTCAGCTACAAGCCAGCCATGGCATCCTGTCTGCCAGGAATTTTCTGCCCTCGGGTTCTTTTCAGAAACCTGACAGGCCCAATAAAGGCCCAGTACTGATGGAGACAGCCAGTTCTGCCTTCTCTCAACAGCCCAGCACTGCCTCCACTGACACAATGGGGCCGGCTATAATCACATTACACCCTCGTCTTTCATAATTACCCTCTTTCTCCAAGTGACAGAACATCCCAATGGCAGAGAGGGAACTATTTTTAAACTAATTCTAACCTACAAAAAAAATACGAAAGTGTCATTTTCCACAGATATACTTTTGGTTTATAAATCACCCTTAGGGACTCAGTGGGGACTAAGGTTGGCAGAAGCTAGAAAATCCAAACAAAGCACTGCCACCCACCCCCAGGGGATTCCCTTTCCTTGCTTACCTTACAGCCTACACACTGATTTTTTTTCCATTTATTCCCCTGAGTTCCCTCTGTCCCATTTGGTCTCCTCCATCCCCTCTGACCAGAAAAGAAGAAAAGAAAAGAAAAGGGGAAGAGACAGAGGCCTGGTGTCATCATACACCTGCCTCTTGGCTGCATCTCTCCTGCTTTGTCTCCCCCTCATCCTTCCCCGGCCCTGTCCCCACACCTCATCTTGGCTTCTGAGATCAGCTCTGCTTTCCTTCCCCCTCCATTCTGTGAAAGCTTGTGGCTCACAGAATATTTTTCTATAACCTACAGTGTGAAGAAATATAGCCAGAAGAGGGAGGGCAGGGGTGGGGGGGCCGGCAGGGAAGGAAGAGTCACTTAGGGACAACTTTAGGTGATGGCAGGGGCTTCAGCCCAGCTGGGATGACCCAACCTCCCCCGCAGGCCTCCCTAGAGAGGAATGAGCACCTCATTAACTCAACACTAAATCAGCCTTAAGGACTATGCTGTTATCTACCTCTTACAAATTGCCCGGAGACACCTCTGGTGCTGGCCATGATAATTATATTGATAAGGAAGCTAGAGCAGGGGAAATGAATCAATGGAACCACACAGATTCCTTGAGTATCAGTCTATCGAATTACTGCAACTCTCTTGCACTCTCATTTGTCGGGTCATTAGCTATCTGTCTTGCTCACAACTGTTAGTGTATCATTGAATGTGGGGTGTATTATCTGTCCCTCAGGTTTGTGTTTTTGCGCCCTACCTGTAGCATTCCTGCCTGCTTCCCTTGCTGGCCACGTGCTCCTCCTTCTTCCTTCTATATTTTCTCTTCTTTTCCTTCCTCCTCTGATTTTGCCTCCTTTTCCATTGTCTTAGTTTTCTTGGGTAGTTACAGTGAAATACCATAGACTGTGTAGCTTACAAACAAAAGAAATATATATCTTATCATTCTGGGGGCCAGGAAGCGGAGATCAAGGCACATTTTTGCTGGTGCCTTCTAGCTATGTCCTTACACAATGGAAAGGCTGGCGAGTCCCTCCAAGGTCTTGTTAAGAGCACTAATCCTCTCATGAGGGTTCTGTCCTGTGACCTAATCCCCTAAATTCCTCATCTCTAAGTACTATCACTTTAGGAGTGAGAATTTCAACATTAAATACGAGAAAGACACAAAAATTCAGACTTCAGTATCCCTCTCTCCCATCACTAGCTTATATTATTAGAAGGTCCATTGAGCTCCAGTCTTAAGACTCTTGTTAGTTTGTCTCACCACCATCTGAGGTATAGGAAGAAGTAAGGGAAGAAAGGAGTTCGTCTTTGGAGACAGAGATTTTGCATCTGGCTTCAATGGACATCCACCACTTTACACCAGAGACAGCACAAAAGTATCATTTTCCACAGATATACTGTCTTTTCTTGAAAGAAGACAAATCTGGCCAATGCAGCAGTCCTAGGCACACCGCAGCAGCCTGGGTCTTCCTGGAAAGCTATAAAACTCTGCCCACCACCATCACTGGAAACTGTGGACAAAAACAATCTCCAACAGAGAAGTCGGCTCTCTCTGCAATATGGAGGAGTAGGGGACAGACGTAGAGAATGAAACCAGAAAAAGGAAGCTTTCAGGGACAGAGAAAGAAAGGCTACTTTGAAATAACTATTAAATAGCATGAGCTTAGCAAAAGCTAAGTGTGTGTTTGTTGAGCAGACGTGTCATTAAACCATAGTTTCTGTCCCTTTCCCCCAGCAGCTGACTTCTGTTTGTACCTCATGCTCTTCATCCCTCCTCTTTTCTCCAGCTTCCCCCAGGAAAGTAGCCTAAGTGAAGCAGATCTGGTGGTATGGTCAACTGTGGCTTATGGCCAAGTAGGGTGGACACACACCAGAGTTCAGAGTAAGGAAGGAAGCCAAGCAAAGGCCCAGGTCCCTCTTCCGGATGACTGAGTCGAGCTCTTCCTGACGAGCGGTAGGTCTAAAAGCTGTGTCCCAATTTCTCCTCTAGGAGAAGCTTTGCTAGTAGAGAATTTTCCCTGATCCTTGGGATGGAGTAGAAGCTGGGCATTTATAAATCAAAAGCCATCAGGAAAGCTTTCCCTCAAAGGAGGAGAGACAGAAGCAATTTCTGGTGAAATAGCCTGGATTTGTGGAGAAAACATTAAGCTAAAAGTCATTGCTGTCAAGAAGCCCTAAATCTGAACCCAGAGGAGACTGTTAATATGCAAGAGCTCTGAGTCTTCTCATAGAACAGTGGTGGCTGCTAATTAAAGTTGGCTAAAAAACAGTGGTGAAGACCCAGGCTCTGGTCAGTAAGATCTGGGCTCAGTCCTGGCTCTTCTGCTCATTAGCCATGCAACCTTAGTCAAGTTACTTGGCCTTTCCTGATACTTATTTTCTTCATCTTCAATAACAGAAATAAAGAGAGGACCTATCATCACAGCAAATCACTGTAGGGCTCTCCTGGTTGTCCACAGCAAAACAGAGTAATGGATGTCTCCTTTGGGTGGGTGGATGCCCCATTCTAATTGGTTACTGCCCAAGTCATACCATTGCAATAAATATCTTGATTCCTAAATATCACTCTTCTCTAGCTTACAAGGTTTGCAGCAGAGAATAAATAAAACATCACAAGGCAGGTGTTTAGCTTGTTCTAATTGCTTGATATTTGTTATGGGTTGAGTCATGTCCTCTCATTGTGTTTGAGTTGAAGTCCTAAGCCCCCAGTACCTCAAAATGTGGCCCTATTTGGAAGTAAGCTCATTACAGACCTGATTAGCTATATTAAGGCGAGGTCATGCTGGAGTAAGCTGGGGCCCCAATCCAGTACGATGGCCTGTTTATCAGAAGATGATGTGTTTATAAGAAGAGAGGTCACAACACGAAGACAGAGATAGACTACACTGATTATACGTACTAGGCAGGACATGCCAAGAATTACCGGCCATCAGCTGAAACTTAGAGACATGTGCAGACTGCCCCTCAGAATACTAGCCATCAGCTGAAAGTCAGGGACATATGCAGAGTGCCCCTCAGAACTCTCAGGAAAAGCCAGCCCTGCAGGCAACTTGATTCTGGAATAAAGTGCTGTTACTTTAAGCCACCTCTTTGTGGGATTTTGTTATGGAAGTCCTGAGGAGCTAGTGCAGTGTGATAGTGAGTAGATTCCTAAAATCCCACTGAGACCATGAACTTTTGAAGTATCAGAAAGGAAAAGACTTTTAACATTGATTTTCATCCTGTTCAGTCGCTTCTGATGAGTGAAAATCCTTGTGTTTTTAGACTATGCCTGAACACCTCCAGTGGTCAGACATTCACTACCTGTCATTACAACCACTAGTTTACTCTATTAGAAAAGCTATTATTTACCTGTGGGAACTGACCCCCAGGATGTTTTGCCATGTAAAGGTCCAATCTCTTACCACCAGACAGCCCTTCAAATATACTCATTGAACAAACCATGTTCTTGTGTATCTCAGTTTCAGCCAACATAGAATTCCCTGTAGAATGAATGTCTGCTTTTTATTTTTACATAGAGAATAACCCATTAAGATCCATGCCTATGTTACCTTTAGGTAGACTAAGTTATTCTGTGGGAAAAAAAAATCAGTCTCAAGATCTGTGCTTCAGAAACAAACAAATCATGTCTCTCATGAGCTACACATTCACCATAACTCAGCAGAGGGGCTCTGTTTACTGCAGTTGTTCAGGGACCCAAAGGGACAAAGCAGCCACCATTTGGTTCACGGCTAGTCACAACAGGAGGGAAAACACCCTGGCAAGTGTCCTCTTGACAATTGGATACCTCATCCTAGAAGGAATAGTCATCATTTTTTCTCATGATTCAGCACTAGAGACATAGTTTCACAAACTCAAAGTGAAGCTGGATGATGTATTCCTTCCATGTACGCAAGAGTCAGACCAGAAATACTTGGCAAACAGCACCAAGGCTTTCCTGACCTTATCTGTGTCACTTTCCCTCCTTCAGAGCTCTAGCCCCCTTGGGACAGTCTGGTCGGAGTACTCCTCAGTCGTGGTCACTACTGCACTGCATTGTCATTATGTTTTGTGTTGTTTTCCTCTTTGGGACTAGGAGTTTCTCAAGGACATGAGACTGGGAGCATGTCATAATAAATGTGTGACATGTGAAGTATTTTAGAACAGTGATCAAGTATCCACAGTGAAAGGCGAAATCCTGTCCATGTATTACAGGGGCATACGTGACCTGGAGCCCCAGACTCCCTCCCTACATCCACTCTCTCACCTGGCTCCAGTTATTCTGTTACTCAGACTCTCAGGACTTCAGAGGCCCTGAATCAGCTGTTCCCCAGGACTGGGCTGCTTATCCCTCTCTCATTTGCTTAGCACACTACCCCACTTCTGACACTCTTTGCTCAGCTAAGCCTTTGTGGACCTCACTCTGTACCACTGACCATAACCCCTCAATTTCTTAATTCATCAGCTCCTTCATTGAAAAATTTTTCTCCACAGTGGCTACCCCCTTCCTGACTTAAATACACACAGACATAGGTATCATATGATCTCAATCTCATATATCAAATATTTTATATAGCTACACAATATCCAGCTTTGGTATTTATTTATTCTTATGTTCCACTCTGCCACTTTCATATATAATTTCCATGAATAAAGGGCAGGAATATAGTGACAACTCAATAAATCCCTGTGAAATGAATGAGTGAGAAAGTAACACGTGCACCTCCCGTGTTCTCACCTCCCTGAACAAAATGCTAAATTCCTCTTCCTCCAATGGCAAGATCTGAGTTCTTTCAAAATGCTGACCACCCAGAAATGATCAATGCTTGACGCAGTAGGTTCAGAACTGCTCTTGTCTCTTTGTTTAGTTTTCATTCTGCATTTCAATTAATAAAGCCTAAGTTTAGAAAAGAACTTGGGCTTACAAAAAAATCACACGGTTGCCTGACTTACATAAGCTTATTGATTAGAATCTTGAACATTTTTCACACATAAAACTGCAACTTTACCTCTCTTTACAATTTAGTAGTGGTTGTTTTGAACCTACACATAGACTCTAACGTGTTTCGTCCTCCCAATTCTCATGCCATTTGTCCTTCTTTTCATTTATAATATCATTTATTCTTTCACTTATTTGTTATCTACTATTGATCAAAAATCTATGTTAAGTGCTATGGCATATTGTATGACAATTTTAAAATTTCCATAAGAAAACAATTATTCAGCAATATTAACATGAATCAGCTAAAATTTAGATCAAGAGAGATAAAAGGTCTTATGTATATGTAAAGGCCTTATGTATATGTAAATGAGTCTCGCCATTACTGGTGAACTGCCAATGACAGAGGGCAGAAGTGATGTCTAAGGAAGTAATGGCTAGAGTAACTCAGCATGGGAAAACAAATACAGCCTCAGATTAGAAGAGCTTGGGAGCAGCTCACAGCTATGAGATCAGCTTGGCATAGACAAGCCAGTCCTACTATTTCCATGGTAGATTTGCCTTATCTATATACGATCAATGGATTGCCATCTCCCACAGTACTCCAGAGACCTTGCCATCATTGTTCAAGGGTATGCTATGGGCTGGGCTTTCCTGATTCCCACTAGGAAGTAAGCAATTTTACGTGTCCCAGAAAATTCAGAAGAACCAGAGTCTACAAACAATATTTATTTATTTCAATCAATTCTAGATACTGAATAAGTATTATATAGACAGTGGTAGAATCATCACCCCAATCCTATAAAGCTGGTAGCATTATTATCTCCATTCTACAGATAGGGAGACTGAAACATAGTTACTACCATTCCCATGACTAGACATTCAAGGGGCTGAGGTTTGATCCCAGACAGTCTGGCAGTCTCAACAGTTCTTGTCTGGCTGGCTTCCTCTCTGTGTTAGAAACAGGAGCAGAAAATAGTCCAACATATAGCATAATATCTGATAAATAAGATATGGTTTTATGCTAGTCATGTTGTTCCTAATTCAATGAAGTCACAGACATTGTCCAGAGTTGAAATTGAAGAGAACAGTAAATAACAGGGTTAATGGAGAGAGATTAAATGAATTAGAGAATGATTCAACCTTTTGCTCACTGAGCATTTATTCATTAATTCATCAGTTTATTCATTCTTTTATGCATCTGCCCATCCATTTATTCAAGAACTAAATACTGAGCACTTTCGTGTCCTAAACACACAGTCATATGCTGCAGATAAGACGTGGTCTGACTCAGATCAACTTAGCAGTCCAGGTGGGGTGAAGCAGGCATGAAAAGCCATAGTCTAGCACAGTAAGTTTGTGAGGGGAAGGTAATTCAGCCTGCATTTAGGGGAATGGAAGAGGGTTCAGAAAGGAAATGATGAGAGAAAAATGTTTCGTGGAAGAAGCAGCAATGAACCAGACCCAAGTTTTAATATTATTCCTGGGAATGTTCTAGAATGTATACCATTTCCATCAAAGATGAGCAAAAAATTAAGCCTTTTTTTGTTGTTGTTTTTGAGAGATTCTCATGTAGCCCATGCTGACCTATCTCCAACTTGCTAAATAAAGGAGGCTGGCTTTGAACTCCTAATTCTCTTTTCTCCACTTCCTATATACTAGAATTATAAGCATGTACCATCATGCCCAACTTTGAACACTCTTTCCAAGCAAGGCATTGAAGTACAGATATTAAGAACACAGGTTTGAGGATCAGTCAGGATAGTTTTAACATCTTAACCACTCTAGACAGAAAATACTACATTGTAAAATAAGTATCATACTAAGGTTGTCCTGAGGGTCAAATAAGATCATGTGTGAGTGCTCAGCACCATCTGTGGCCTGTGAACATCTAGTGGGCATTAGCTGATGTTTACTATCTTCTTTTTAAACTCATAGTTACAATTACTTGGTCCTTAATCTTCTTAGTAGTGATGACTTTACTTGAGAAGCAAAGTGTCTAAGTTTTTTTTTTCTTTTACATAGGGAATAGAAAGGGAATATAATTTTGTAAAACTGACTTTCATTGCTGTAAATTTATTAGACTATGGTTCTTTGTGACTAGGTAACCAACAGAGGAGCTAATTCATTATTTTAGCAATTTAAACAGGACCTCGGAAGAAAGGCACCCTGTGGTCACAGAACATGGGAACTGTACTAATGAGAAGATTAAAACAAAGTTCGGCTCATACTGTCCCAGACAATCACAAATGTACCCAAGGATAATTAACAATTACAATTACCCAGAACTATATTATCTGGCTGGCTGATTATTGTAAAGTCAACCTCTATTAAATAGGTGATCTTAAAGGGGTTGATGAATAAGTCATTTGAAGTGGCCAATGGGACCCCTTCATAATAAATACCTGAGGAAAGAGGACAGTGACCTAAGTTTCTGTGGTCCCTTCATCCTAATTCTCATCTAGAGGTGAAAGGAAGCTCTGATGTCTCCTCAGATGAAGAGGCTGTCCATAGAACCTCCATTCCCAGTCCTGGTGTGTGTTCTAGAAATTCATTTCCTACTATAGGGGACAAATTCATGTTTATGCCAAAATGATTGTGTTAGTTAAACTTTTCATTGAAAAAAATAATTTCATGGAGGAAGGGCTTTTTTGACTCATGATTTCAGAGGGTTTAGTCCATCATGGCAAAAGGATGTGTTGAAGCCAAATTGCTAACCTTAGCAAAGCAAGGAAAGAGAGAGAAGTCCGAAGTGACTGGGGACAATATACCCCTCTTCAAAGGCATGCTTCTAGTGACCTACTTCCTCCAACCAAAATCTAATAATGTCATGAAATTGTGAATCCATCAATGGATTAATCTATTGGTGAAGTCAGAGCTGTCACGATCCAGACACTTCTCAAATGCCCCATTAGCTGGCAACAACGCCTTTAACACATGAGTCTCAGCAAGGGAAGCAGAGATTTGAAAACTCTGTGTGTGTGTGTGTGTGTGTGTGTGTGTGTGTGTGTGTGTGTGTGTGTTTCAGATTGCAGCTATAAGCAGTGTTATTTTTTAGAAGCAGTATCCATTGTCAGGGATCCATGCTTTGAGAGAATAAAGTCCTGAGCTGACTTGCAGCCACTGTCTCCTCCACACCTTAGAGAATTTCTATCTACCTGTGCTCTAGCTGTAAAAGATGTGGCAAGCCTTGGTACCAGTACCCAGATACAGGTCTCCGAAGTTATCTCAGCCCTTGTTTCTCTTGCAGATTCCTAAAACTCCATGCTGGGTACTGCAGGCAGCTCTTGAACCAAGCTCTGGGTGAGAAGATGGGGACAGAAGGGGAAACAGTAGCCCTGAAGAACATGTTCATTGGTGTCAACTTGATCCTACTGGGCACTATGCTCAAGCCCTCTGAGTGTCAGCTGGAGGTGGCCACAGAAAGGGTCCAGAGACAACCGGTGGAGGAAGAAGGAGGGGTTTCCAGCTACAATACATCCAGCAAGGAGCAGCACATGGTCTTCAACCATGTGTACAACATTAATGTGCCCCTGGAGAGCCTCTGTTCCTCAGGGCTAGAGACCTCGGCTGAGCAGGAGTTGAGTGCCGAAGATGACACTCTGGCAGAGTACACAGGCCAAACCTCAGACCAAGAGAGCCAGGTCACCTTCACCCACAAGATCAACCTCCCGAAAAAGGCCTGCCCATGTGCCAGCTCTGCCCAGGTACTGCAGGAGCTGCTGAGCCGGATCGAGATGCTGGAGAGGGAGGTGTCGCTGCTGAGAGACCAGTGCAATACCAACTGCTGCCAGGAAAGTGCTGCCACAGGTAGAGTATGAAGAGCTTGCAGCCTCGTCCCTGGTAGGGACAGAGAGGGCTGAGCAAAAAGGGAGGTGAGATGAGAGGAAGCAAAACTCAGCATCTCTTCACAGTGTCTGCCAAAGAAAAAAAAAGTGCCCTTGTGTGGAGCTCTCGGTTAATGTGTCTTCTCTAAGATCTAAATGCAGTTGTTCCCCAGGGATTCAATTCAGGGATTCTCAACACTGCTTAGCCAGTTTGAAATATATTAACCTGATTTTGGGGGGATGAGTCAGGTAATGGCACATTGGTTCAGCACAGCAACTTCGATGGCAGGCAGGGAATTTGATGTCTGTCTTCATTCATCTTTGGTTTTCACAGGCAGTTGAACTGATATCTGTTCATGTTAACCTGAGGGACTAGAGAATGCTGGCGCTCTGTTCACTTGCTTGCTTGAAGCCTTTCTCCCATCTGAGTAAATGGTAGTCATTAAGGTCTCAGAGGACCCGTCTCCATCTTCTCCAGAAAGATGGAAGTTTTATCCTGATCCTTACCATGAACACAGGCATGTGTTTTCATGCATACATACATATACACATCTGTTCTCTCTCTCTTTCTCTGACAGATACAGAGACACAAAAGTGAGTGAGAAGGAGAGAAAGAGAGACAGAGACAGAGACAGAGACAGAGACAGAGACAGAGAGCTTATTCCACCCTCCAAAAAGTTGACTGTTCAGGAGATTTGCTTCTAATATTTGCCTATACCCATACTAAAGCACACTTGGGTGTTATTGTCTGTCCCTTACTGTGAGAGATGATGAAGTCTTCAGAGTCAGACTTCATGAGTTCAGATCTGCTCCAACACATTCGGCTTGTGACCTAAGCAAGTTACACAGCCTTTGCTTTCCTTTCCTCATCTAAAAATAGTGACAGACTAGAATAGTAAGGAGCTATTAACAATCGAATCGAGTCAGATGAGAACTGGCATCTGGTAAGTGTCATGTAAACAACAGCTATCATCAGCTGACCTCCATCAGCCTTTAGACCAATTTTCTCCATCCAAAAGTTTCCTTATGCCCAAGTAGTTCAGTCCCTTGATAAGAAATAGTCATCATATTATCTTGGGTTCAAGTATTCACTTCTGTAGGATCTGATATCTCAAGGTTTCCTCAAAGAGAAAAGTGGAGGGAAGACTTAGCAAACCCTGGATGCCCATAACTCCAGAGGGATGAGACCCATTCTCCCTGAGTCACAGCAAGGTGAGGGGCAATCTTTGCTTAATGAAGCGTTTCATGGATTTTTCTCAGTTCATAGACAGGCAATATGATGATGACACAAGGAAATTAAGATGTTCATGCTCCTTTTCTTCAGTGAGAATTGACAGGTTGATCTATCTTTTCAGTGGATCTGGAAAACAGGGCAAGTCGTAAGTTTCCATGGGTGTAGTATCTGCTACTCAAGAGGCTATTAGCCTGCCACCCAGATCCTTGGCAGATTAGGAAAAATCCACAAGGAAGAGCTATGCTAAGCAAAGCCAGGGTGATAACTTTTCAGGCCATGAGGACCATGGGAATCAGAACTTACTAGATGATCTCACTTAGACTTCAGACTGTCAAGACCAAGCACAGATAAGGATGGCCAGGAGATATTCAGTTTGTGTTTTGTTTAGTAAGTTTGGGCAAATAAATTAACTTTTGTGGCTAGACTGCAGTAAGGGCCAAGACAGAGATATGCTTGGAATCATAAAAGGGTTCTAGCCAATAATAACTGAGACCATGTTCCAGGAAGCCTTTGAAGTAACCGTGGGGTTGAGTTTGGACAAATGAGCAGGAAGGGAGGAGACAGAAGAGGTTGTAACACATCTGTCCTCCCTCTGCGTAACAGGTCCAGTGCTCAGCCTGCATCCCCTCCAATCCCTCTCTCTCCTGCAGCACCTGGATGCCTTTGTCAGAGGAATAGGTTTAGCCTTATTGGAACCCCTGGCCTAGTCAAAGACAGAAAGAAGGCCCTGGAACTTACATACCCTGGAGATGGACCTTAACTCATGAGGAGGTGTGGCCTGCGCTGTTTCTAGAACACTGCATGATTGTACCGGGTCACTCTCCCTGGGACTTTGCTTAATCTCACACTCTGGCATGACCACCTTCCTTCCCAATCAACTACCGCACCCTACTATCCCACCAGTTTCTCCTGGGAGCACTTTCCATTAAGTCACTTTTAGGGAACCTAAGGTAAGATATGCTGAAGGTGAACTTCCAAAAGGCAAGGGACTAGTCTCATCTATCTTTGCCCCCAGCACTGTGCTAGGCTTGGGCAATGACACTGTGTGAAAATATTAAGTTGAATTTATACAAAACCATGTTGTGGTTAACTCTCAACAATACAATATAATCAAAGGATGAGTAAGGTCTCTGCTCACCCCTCCCCAGCACCATTTATGAGAGGTCCCTGCTGCCTTTGACCTTCTCCTTGGCCATTCCAGGACAACTGGACTATATTCCTCACTGCAGTGGCCATGGCAACTTTAGCTTCGAGTCCTGTGGCTGCATCTGCAATGAAGGCTGGTTTGGCAAGAACTGCTCAGAGCCCTACTGCCCTCAGGGTTGCTCCAGTCGGGGTGTATGCGTCGATGGCCAGTGCGTTTGTGACAGTGGATACAGCGGGGATGACTGCTCCGAACTCCGATGCCCTACAGACTGCAGTGCCCGGGGACTCTGTGTGGATGGGGAATGTGTCTGTGAAGAGCCCTACACAGGCGAGGACTGCAGGGAGCTGAGGTGCCCTGAGGACTGTTCAGGGAAGGGGCGATGTGCCAATGGTACCTGCCTGTGCCAGGAGGGCTACGCTGGTGAGGACTGCAGCCAGCGACGGTGTCTGAATGCCTGCAGCGGGCGAGGACACTGCCAGGAGGGGATCTGCATCTGTGAGGAGGGCTACCAGGGCCCTGACTGCTCAGCAGGTAGGAAGGGGAACTCTCTGGGAATACCTCCAGTTAGCTGGGGAGAGGAGATGTAGAGGAGGGAAATTTTAGGCAAAATAATACCAGTTCCATTGCTCTCCTTTGCTTTCCAAGACTGATGGTTTCTGGAGTTAAAAACAATTGGTGAGGCAGATTAAAAGAGAAATCCGGAAAGGTCAAGTTCAGGCTGTGCGCTGGATCTCTGTCCCTGAGCCATGAACAAAGTCCATGATGATAATAATGAGGACAGCCTACTCTTAAAATAGTAATGGGTGGTTTATTAGCTGGTTCTCCTTTGCCAGTAACACAAAGCCATAGCCTAGGCGAGCGCTAGAGAGGTTTCACTGGGGTTCAGAGTTCCAGAAGTTCAAGATCAAGGGGTCATGTTTAGTGATAGCCTTCCTGCCAACAGAGTCCCAGAATTGTGCAAAGGGTCACATGCAAGAGATAGAGGGCATGCACGTCTCTTCCATCTCTCTCCTTCTGAAGCTGCCAGGATTCAGTCATGGAAGCTCTATTGTCTGAATCACTTCCCAAAGACCCTACCTGCAAACACCATTGTCAAACTAAGTTTCTACTCTTAATAACTCACAGTGGGGATTAAATTCCAACTCATGAAGCCTTGAGTGACATACACAAACCATATACAAATCACAGCAGGCAGAGTAAGGTCATAGACCACTCCAAGCAAAGCTGGTCTTTAATTCATGGGGTTCCGTGAGTTCCACTTGCTCAAAAACATCTCTCACCCATTGCTGGACTACAGAAGTATTTCCTTTTACATTGCTGCTTGAGAGATGATGGTGTTTGATTCTCTGGTTATCCTACAGATTATAATATGATATTAATTTATGAAATCATAAATTGACATTCTAACAATTAATGTAGAATATTAAACAGATATGACTAATTTTGTTCCAGATGATTATAGCCCACACAGAAACCAGCCCCATATGTAGCCTACACTGTGGAAAAACCAGGTACCCTGCAGGGGAGCTCCAAGATCTAAATCCAACAGTGAGAAAGATGGCAATATTTCACTAGGGAGGGTGGTGTTTTTAATGTTTTTTTTTTCTCTCAGCTCAGGTTATTTTCATTATTTCCCTATTGCTCATCCTCCTCTGACTAAATCAGTAACTGTAGCTGATACATTTGTGCTTTAAAAGGTATAGATTATGTAACTGATACTTTCCGTATGAACTCAGAGCACCCTCCCCCCTGGAAAATTTTTAAGAAATAAAAACAAACAACATTTTTTTTTTTTGTCTTTTTGAGACAGGGTCTCCTTGTAGCCCCAGCTGTCCTGGAACTCACTATTGTAGACCAGGCTGGCCTCGAACTCACAAAATTTTAAACTTTCTAATTGACAGTTCTAGGAGTTTCTAAGGGACAAATCCTGAGAAGTCCGTTTCCCCAGCCTCCTGTTCTTCAGCATCCTGTACATGTGACTTCAAATTAAATTCCTTCAAAGGATCAATGGCAATAACGAAATGAAAAAAAAAAAAACAATAATTCACTGTTTACAAAGAAATATTTTGTGTTTTTATCTATGCTATAGTTTTTCTATATTCAATTATTTCATCTAA
Source organism: Nannospalax galili (assembly GCF_000622305.1). NCBI lineage: Eukaryota > Metazoa > Chordata > Mammalia > Rodentia > Spalacidae > Nannospalax > Nannospalax galili. The sequence goes on along the minus strand of NW_008360330.1, from coordinate 1,720,460 downwards.
TCTCTCAGTTTTGTTTACTGAATTGGAATACTTTTCTAAAAATATAGTCATTATACCAACTGTTTCAAAGCAAAATTGATGCCAGTTAACCCTCATTGTTTCTGAACCCAAAGCACTAGGCAGTTTCTGCAGGACAGCAAGCCTGAAACATAATCTTGTTCCTACCAAGCACATTGAGGCTGCTAGAAGCCCCATCCAGAGGATGCTAAGGGTCAGCTTTGGCCCTTGCTACATTAATGCCACTCCATAGCACTCATGCTTCTTACTAGAACAATGTTTGTAAGTCTGCATATACTTGCCACATTCTAGGCATGCTTTTCAATGGGGTCAGGCCCATTTGCAAACAAAATTCTTGATCTGATCCAGTGTTCAAATCGATCTGAAGATAAAGCCCTCTGGTTATACCAAGCAAGATGCATCGCTGCTAATGTAGCTACAACTGGGTAAAGTCCAAACCATGCACACATGTTCCCTCTAATGTATTAGGTCTGTGCTACTTGAGAAAGACTTCTGAAGACCCAGATAAATATCTTTACTGGTTCAAAGCATGTGAGGAAGGACAGTTGCATAATCTCCATCTGTTTCTATAGCAACCCTGGAGCCACCTCTCATGGCCGGAGGTGTTCCTTTTAACGTGTGCCTTTAAAACCAAATGCCACAGGTCTCCTCCCAAAAAGGGCTGTGGGCCATTATCTAAAGTGCTACTTCACTTGCTGCTTGTGAAGATGATGTAGGAGTGGGGCCTGTTTACTCGCTGTTTGACATTTCTAGTCAGGTGCACACAAGACAACACAACTGCTCCCACTGCCTCCAGAAGTGCAGAGAGAGGGCAGAAGGTCAGGAAGGTGAAAACATGGACAGCCACAAAGTAGATTTCCTTATAGGTCACTGTTTTCTCTTTGGCAGGATATGGAGAACAGCTGCCCACTATGTGGATTTCATTATGAGCCTCCCTACATCCCAGCACTCAGTACAATTGAACAGTGACAGCAAGGTCACTATGTTTGACTCCTGTCCTTGATCTTTTCTCATGGTATACCACGAGGCTTTCTGCCTTGAAACTACTCATGTAAAGATAATAGGACAAAAAAATCATGAGTGTGAGCACTTTAAAAAAAGCCTTAGAAAGACCTATCAAGACTTCTCATTTTATGGTTTGAAAAAAGAGCAGTCCACTGAGACAGAGAGATTTTTCCTAGAGCCAAACAGCTCATTAAGACCAGAGTAAGAAGGAGAGCCCAGGTCACCCATCAACTTCTAGCACTCTTTAATCCTCTTTGAGCTGTGAAGCCAAACAGAGTTAAGAAATAAAAATTTTCAAGTCAAATACACAAGGAAACAGTCTTTTGATGTAAATGCTGAGCCCTGTCAAAGAATGTTTTTTTCAAAAGTGAGAAATATTCCGAGTCATTTGTGCACATCTGTCCCATGCAGGTGGTTAGTGCAGGCACTGACCAGTGAGCTGTTGAGAACTCCCTAGGAGTGAGCAGGACCAAACAACCATCATCTGTTTCACTGGACTTCAGTGAGCTCTGTGGAGATTCATCAGTGTTATTCTTTGACTCTGTCAGGATAGGCTGCCCAACCTCCAGCCCCTGAAACCATTTGCTTTTTGGAGCAAAACGCACCCTGGAACTGATTGCCTATACTCTCATCACTTAAGTGCAAAAGTGATGCAAGATTGGAAAAGTAAGCAGCAGGGCTGCTTTGGACATTAGCAGCCCTGATTCCTTAAGCCAGTCTCGTCCTTTCTAGCATTTCCTTTTCCCCCGAGTCTCAAAATTAGAGCTCCAAAGAGCATAAGATTACAAATGCTTTGCACCCACCACAAACACATTGCACTAAAGCATGCATCGCTTTTACAGTTTGCTTTAAAGTTCAATATCATTTTTTGTTTGATAATGATTGCTGACACCTTCATTGGCCCATTGCTCGCAGAGTACCTCCACCGCAGGTGACAGACACCAGGTGCTGCTTTCTCAGTCAGATGTGAAGGCAGTGCTTACCAGCAGGCTAAGATGGCAAGATGAAATTTTCTCCATTCTCTTTTTTATTTTAAAATTGCAAAGTGCTCTACTTAGAGCACTGTATTGTCATCATTGGCTTCATTTTCTAGAAGGAAGAATAAGAAAAGGAATATTTGTCCCACAAGCAGGAAGAGTTGCTGGTGACTTAAAATTTGGGATGACCGTTCTTGTCACTGATAGAAGGTCTACAAAAGAAACTCAGAACAAATGTGCTGTTGACTCACAAGAGAAAACACTAGAAAACCTCTAGAATGAACACCAGTGTAGATCTTCTGAAGTATTCCTCATGGAGTTTTCTTGGAAGGGCTGTGTAGAAATGAAAGAGGACCCCAGGTGCAGTCTCTATACTGCTCTGTGAATTTTAGAGGAAGAGAACTCTAAACACAGGAGATCTGTATTTGACCAGTCCCTGAGTTTTGACATATCCCTCAACTCAGCCATCTTTTGTAACGTTAAGACTATTGTATCTAGGGTTGGAGATGGCTCAGCCGTTAAGAGTACTGGCTACTGTTGCAGAGGACCCTGGTTTGGTTCCCAGCATCCACAGGCAACTAACATAATTCCATCTCCAAGGGATCTGACGCCTTCTTCTGGCCTCGTGGGCATTGCATACACATGGTATACTTATATACATGCAGGCAAAACACTCATACACATAAAATAAAAATAGATAAATCTAAACAAAACTTTAAAAAATTATCTCTAGGAGCTGGAGAGATGGCTCAGTAGTTAAGAGCATTGACTTCTCTTGCAGAGACCCAGGTTCAATTCCCAGCACCCACATGGCAACTAACAACTGTCTCTAACTCCAGTTCCAAGGGATTCAATGCCCTCTTCTGACCTCTGCTGGCATTATACAACACAGGTGCACTTACATTCATGCAGGCAATGCACTCATACACATAAAATAAAAAATAACAAATAAAATATTTAAAAAATTTTAAATGACCTCTACCTGAGCTATATCCAAGGCCTGTGATAAAAGAACTTTTTAAATTAGTTGAATGGTGTGTCTGGTATGCTTTATAACTGAAATGCTTCATAAGTATAATCTGAAATTATGGTTTGACTAAGAAATTCTCTAGTCATTGTGCCTGATTCAAATACTCACTTCGGTGCTTTCTTGCTGTGTGCCCCAGTCTCCTCATCTATAAATTAAAAGCAACAATAAAATCCATCCTGCAGTGTTGGTAGGAGCCCGAGATAACCGGGGATAAAGCGGTCAGCATTTTGCCCGCTGCATAATAAGGACTCATCATGTCATGTCAAGTACAGGCAGGTTCTCTGTCTCACTCTTCTTCTCTTGATTCAGGAGTCATATCACATAGCCTGGCCTAACAGTTCTAGCACACTTCAGCTTATTAATATCGGCAGTATAGACAGTATAATCTTATGAAATATCATTTGAGGGCTTAATTAAATTTCATTTGCTCTCCTTTAGTTTTGAAAGTTTATTAGAGTGAATTTTAAGCCATGTGGGTATGGTGGCACACATCTATAATCTCAGCAGTCAAGGAGATGAGGAGTATGAGGATTTCATAGTCAAGGCTAGCCTGAACTACACTGAGACCCTGTCTGAAAAACAAGAACAACAAAAAATAATTAATTAAATAAAAAGTGAGTGTAAGATGTCTGTTCCAATTAATATTTGCCTTCTCTAACAAGGAGATTTATTTTCTAGATTTTTTTTTGTAGTGAATGGTTTGGGGCAAAAACAAAGCAAATATCCAGCATTATAGATATGTGGTATTATTTCTCTCTCTCTTGTGAATCTGAGATCAGCTAAAGGGTTCCTCATTTCTCTTAGCCAAGTTTTTGAGGTTTTTCATACGAGCACAAGGAGGCAGGCACTCATCTCTCTCACTCACATGTTCTCCCATGAGAAGCCCCTGACCTGGGCCTCCTCACTTGTAAAGGTGAAAGTTTGACATTACTTAAAGGATAAATTCAAAACCAATGACAACGCTTAAACCAACCGGAATCTCCACTACATATGAACATGTAAGTTAATTATGACCATTTAAATATTGGTCTGATCTTTGATTTAATCTATGAGCAGCTCCAATTACAGACATACTAGAGTTAACCTCCTAATTAGTCTTAAAGGTTCAATTATTTGCTGTCCACACTACGGTGAATCCTCCCTTCCCAAGGGAACTCTACGTGAAAAGCTATTTCAATATGGTTTAACCTTTGGTAGCTCTGAAGAGCATTTGAGAAGGTGGACAAGAGAGAAAAGCATCGCGCTCAAGAATGCTTCTTGATCATGGTCTCTGAGGTCAAAGCTATTGAAAATTAGTTTGAAACAAGTTACATTTGTTTTAAAACCTAAGTGTTGTCCTTTAAAAAGGAAAACACTATAACAAAGGACTACTGAGGGTCTTCATAAAGCCATGAGATGCAGGACTTGCTGTTTGACTACTTATAATTTTCAAGAAAATCAATATTTAGTTTTCATTTTCACTTGCCAAATCAGATACTGGCTACCAGGACAATCTGGTGGCAGTAATCTATTAAACTACCAAAGTTTAGCCAGTGGTATGCTGTGAAACATCTACCAACTGGTGCTCTAAAAGGAAACAAACAAATATGCCCTCATTCATAGCATTAGCACATTACCATGCTATAAATACTTTCGTTATGGCCAGTTTCAAGCTACTAATGGGACATCATTAAACATGGAGTTGGGAACAGATATACAACAGAACACAATTATGTAATATTTGTAGGAGAGATGCAACACACAAAAACCACCTTAAAGGCATAGTTATCATAAAATGCAGTGAAATTATTTTAAAATGATGGGTCTTAAATCATCAATTGCATCTTAAATGCAGTTCACTTAACTGTAGCTTTTAGCATTTCAACAATGGCAGTTCTTAGGACTAGCCGTATGAAATTCCTTGACAGTGAGCTTTCACAAGGCAGTAAAGGACCAGCTTCAGTACCACACTAATTTGTGGCCTGATGAAGACTGGGATACTCAGTAAAGGGAAAAAAGTGAGAACCTATTCCAAATCACTCAATCCATGGAGCTCAACAGAACTCTAGACATGGCATTGGTGGGAGAAGGGGTGAGATTTGAGCAAGAAAGTTCAGTCCAGGCTGGGAAAGGCAATCCTCTGAGCTCATGCTGTCTGTATTGCCTCCTGGTAGTTGCCCCTCCAGAGGACTTGCGAGTGGCTGGTATCAGCGACAGGTCCATTGAGCTGGAATGGGACGGGCCGATGGCAGTGACGGAATATGTGATCTCTTACCAGCCGACGGCCCTGGGGGGCCTCCAGCTCCAGCAGCGGGTGCCTGGAGATTGGAGTGGTGTCACCATCACGGAGCTGGAGCCAGGTCTCACCTACAACATCAGCGTCTATGCTGTCATTAGCAACATCCTCAGCCTTCCCATCACTGCCAAGGTGGCCACTCGTACGTACCATCCCCTGTCCTGCTTCATTTTTATTTTCTCCTACATGAGATCATGGGCATTCATGATAGTAATGTCTTTTCTTAATTCTTTAGGGATGCCTGCAGTAGTTTGCTGTTGGGGGCAAGGGCTTTGGACATGACCCACTCAGAAAAGGGTCCATCTTTAAAAGGCACTTCTGATGAAGAGAATTTCCGAATTCAAGCAGCATCCATTAATTCTAGGACCAAGAGAACAAAAAGTTCTTTAATTTTTGAGCACTGACTTGTTATAAGCTAGACTCTGATTGGAAGTCAAGAGAAGTATCAGGCTTATCCAGACTTTGAATCTAGTTAGAGAGTCAAAACTAGGAGATGAAAAATAGCACATGTAATAAGCAAGGACTGAATGGTATGTTACAGATGGTGAGTGCTAAGTAGACTGAGAAAAAAAATTTATTTTAAACCACAGCTGACAACATCCAGTTCGTGTAAAGAGGTGGCATAATTTCTTTATGGCCTTTGTTTAAGCAGAATATCTTGATGGTCCTTTTAATTATAAAAGTTGAGGTTCTAGAACATAATTCAGAGAGATTCAATGGAGAAATAATGAAGAGAAATAGACACACAGAGCAAGCTAAACTATCTCCATAATTTAGAATTTTCAGACATATATTTTTCTTTTTATCTATAATAGGAAAAAATCCCTCTTGGTCTGTATCTATATTTTTACCTAAGCATAGAAAATATATGAGATGGCTTACCAGTTAGTAACGCTGAATCTGCCAAAGAGTAGAATGAGGGCTAAAGAAAATGTTATACCTTTTCTTTGTATACCTCTGAATTCTTAAATTGTTATAAAAATTTATATCATTTTAGAACTTTGAGTAGTCGGGTGGCATGATGCATTCTTGCTATATCAAATCTCCTGCAGATCCAGCAAACTCACAGATGCCTGTGTACCTTATGGAGATATGGAGGAAAAGGGACTGTGCCTGGCTAAATTCCACAAAGAGAACATCCAAAGGAGGCGAGGGATGAAAATGATACAGACTAGCAGTGAAAAGAGACTGGAACAGGAAGTATGCCGGTGAAGATACAAACCCCGAGAGTTCAGAAAGCCCTCCCCTCTGTAAACAGGACTTATCATCAAATTAGGAATAAGAGATTTGAGCCCATTCTATGTAGATCTCAAATAATGAATGGCATTTCAGTAATAAAGCAAGAAAATTTGAGCAAACAAAAAGGTCAAGGTAAAGAGTTGGCCTTGAGGGCCTCATAAAGGCCAAGGATTTGAAGTGAATTTTGAATGCAAGGACTGGGACTAGAGGACACACACTTAGGAAGTCATCTTGTTCACTTACTTTTCAGGTGACAAAAGTCCTATGATAATATTGGACTCCCCCATGGATGCTGAGTATGTTAATCTGCCTATAATTATCTCTGTTTATATTTGACCTTTTTAAAAAAAAATTCTTCTGGTGCCTGAGAACTAGTTTTAAATATCTGCAGTGAGAGTGTGGAGGCAGGTCACCATCTGCTGCTTTCTCACCTTGCTGGGGGATGAGTCACATCCCTAAGTGCCTGGCCCACTAAGTGGCTCCTTCTCAGAGTCACGCAAATATCCTGATGAGGTTTCCATCTCCTATGGTGTTTATTATGCCAATTCAGGGCATCCCTGCAGGCACGCTCCCAGGTGACAAGAGAAAAATCATGTAAACTCACCTGACAGGGCTTCAAGTAGCTTCAGAATCAGCCCCACCTTTCTGGCAAGAAGCAGAGAAACCTCTCCACGGAAAAGATAAGCTGTCCTCTACAATGGCACTAGCAGCAATAACATGGAAGCAGGCTCCCTGGAGAACTGAGAAAAGTCATGCTGTCATATGTCAGGGCTGGTGACTGGAACTCCATCAGAACAAGCATACTTCCACCTCACTAAACCTGTGTATGTGTGTGTGTGTTTGGGGGCAAGGGGAGTGGGCAGGAAGGGATGTGGGAGGGGAAAAAGGCGATGGAACAGAAAGTGAAATTAGATAAGTGAGGTGAGAAGGGGAGGAACAATGGAGGAAATCGGAGAAAATGAAAGGAAGCAAAGCCCCTGGTATCTGCCACTGTTCTTTGTGTAAGCCTTTGCTTCCTTTGTGCATGTGAAGTGGCAAGTTCAGGTAGACCATCCAAGGTTTAGTGATTAGAGTCTCAACACTTTCAACTTCGGATGCTCAAGAACATGTCCAGGTTTATTCTGAAGCTGGCTTGCCACACATCTCCAGACAGCTTTCTCTGGGCTTCTCTTTTCCTGGTTGTGAAATAGGAACACTCTTACCAGCCTCCCAGGAATCCTGTACATCTGCTAAAGATAGTATTTGAGTCCTCTAAAAAAAAGTTTTCATTTAATGCCAAGAGAAAAAGAAAGCATGAGTTTTATATTTTAGCATTCACATTTTCTATTATGTAATAGAAAGCACACAAAAAAAGGATTATATTTGTTAAGTTTGCTCATATATTCACCCACACTGAACACCGGGGTCACGGTGCAGCAGGCTGGCCCTGCCACTGGGATTCAGTCTGCAGCAGGATTAGGATTGTCCACCACATATCTTCATACCCAGGACACCAAGGGAGGTCACAAGACAAAGCACCAGAAGGCGCTCTCTGTCCCTACCAGGGATGGCCATGACATTGCTACCACATTGCTGTGTTCCAGATCTCTCCACTCCTCAAGGGCTACAGTTCAAGACGATTACAGAGACCACCGTGGAGGTGCAGTGGGAGCCCTTTTCATTCTCCTTCGATGGGTGGGAGATCAGCTTCATTCCAAAGGTAACACTCAACTGTAAGTTGCTCAAAAGCCCGAGTAGGCGTATTTCTACCCTTAACTTAGAATCAGGGCAGTAAAGATGGTGCTGTCCGATATCTTTGCCAAAGTCACTAAAGATACAAAAAGGGCATGTTGTGAGTGAGTATCTGGGCTGTAAAACACTGTTCACACAAAAGCCCAAGGACTGTCTGACAAGTACAACTGTTCTTGGATGATGGGGCGTGTAGGAAACAGCCTCCAGATCCAGCTCTTTGCTAAGAGAGCTCTAGGATTTGGAAAGCCATGATTGCAGTGAGCATGAAAACTGAGCCCTCAAAAAGAACAGCCAAATAAAACCAGTCACACAATCAGCTCACAGCTAGATATACAGAAAGTTAACTTGCAGACTTTAACCTCTAAAGGTTAGAGATGTAAAACAGAATACCTTGGCTTGCCTGAATTAGTCAAAATGAATTTCTAAACTATTAAACAAGATTTTCCTTAAACAAATTCATTATTATAGCTCGTGAGTTTAAAAGTATCCTGAGTCTTCTCCACTCTTTAAAGAAATATTTTATTTTATAAATGCCAAAACTAGTTCCAAGTTGCCAGCTTTGCCTGCCTGGTTCTAGTTTCCTAGCATCTGTTAACTCTGCTCATAGACTCTAAACACCACTCATGAGTGTGAGGTTCAGTGCACTCCTTTCCTGTCTTCATCCTTCACCATCAAAGAGCATTTTTTGAGTCATTCATCAGACTTAATGACAACTGACACACGTTCAGCTTACTAGACTGTGGTTTTACTATTCTTTTACTCCAAAATTTTTGGAGCCTTGACTGTTGTAGTTCCAAAAGACCTTCAAGTTCATGGAGTATGACACTTCATTTTTTTAGGCTATGGAGACCAACATCATCTACCCAGTTAGTGCCAGGTGTAAGACAAAAACCTGAGTTTCAGCCTTTACTCCAGATGTAGTCATATCACAGTAAGCTAAATACACCTAAACAGATGCTCTATACAAATCTGTTAGGATATGTCTTATCTGAGTTAAATGGCCAATAAAGAATTGCATGCAACTGAGTTTATAATAAGGCAGAAAGAATTATGTCACCCTGCTGCTCAGGCAAAACAAAACAAAAACTACAAAAGCATTGTCAGATTCTCCTGTTTTACATACAATATATAAAACTTTGAATGAGAGAAGAGCTAGTCAGGGCATGCCAAGATCAAATACACCGCTGCATGGAATAGATGCTAAGATGTATAGGTTGAAGCCACTTGGAGGGAGCATTTATCACACTGATTTATAAAAGCATGGCTCCAAGTTATATATGGAGTAGTCCAATGACATAAATAGAGACCAAAGAGCGTGTAAGAATGGCAGGGTTATAAAAGGGTCTCTCACCTCCTCTATTTTCACAGCACACACACAATTTACTATAAATAGGTAATAGAAAGATGGAGCTAGATAATAGATTATGATAAATGGATGGATATATGATATATAGATATAGATGATAGACATAGATGATGATGATAGATGATAGACAGATGGATAGATAGATAGATAGATAGATAGATAGATAGATAGATTGATAGATAGATAGATAGATAGATAGATAGATAGATAGATAGATAAAAAATTGATAATAGGTCCTGCACCCAACATGATCAAATTTCTTTCTCATTTCCTCTTCTACTCATTTTCTATTATTCTTTGTTATTTTTTTCTTTTCTTTGTGTTTCATGGTGTGACACTGAGTCTTAACTCATCTGAGAAGGGGAAACAAGACACTGACAAATTTGCACCCAGAGTAGTACCATGAGAAACCCCAAGTAGAACAAAATAATAGCTCCAGGCTTAAAAAACAAAAAACCTAGGGTAATGACTTAGACTGAAATATGGTATGTATGTTGTGTGTCTAAAGATGTTCCTACACATACCTCCAACCATTTTTTTATAAACAGTCAAGGACATACTTGCTCATCACAATAGATGCAAAAAAATATGATAGATGTTAATCATGACCAGCATGACCAGCAAACATGTAATCTTTGGCAAGAGTCAATCCACATCATCTCATGACTAGTTTTTGTTGGCAAAGTCAATAAGCTCAGGAGAAATGTTCTTGAAAATTGGTTTTTATTGAACCTTTCAGATATCATTCCTGGCCCCAGGCATTTGGCTGTCACATAAGGAGACTGACTTAGTCTCATTTTTAATTTCCAGCATCTCATTCCTTTATCTCTCTCTCATTGTATTTCTCTCCCAGTGACATTTCTGCTTTCTCTGAATCTCCCTACTCTCCAGAACAATGAAGGAGGGGTGATTGCTCAGCTCCCCAGCGATGTTACCTCCTTTAACCAGACGGGACTGAAGCCTGGGGAGGAGTACATTGTGAATGTGGTGGCACTAAAGGAACAAGCCCGGAGTCCCCCTACTTCGGCCAGCGTCTCCACTGGTCAGTGCCTCCAGCTCTACTCAAAAAACTGCCCAAAGAATAGCAAAGATTGGACATGTAGAAGATGCTAGCATGCCTCAGATCTGAGATGCTATGGGAACTTGGAGATTGTGCTAGATAGCTTTAGTGTTAACTTGACACACCTGGGTTGAGGAAGCCTCAGTTGGGGAATTGCCTCTATTGGACTGGCCTGTGGCCATGTCTGAGGGGCATCTTCTTGATGAGTGATGTGGGAGGGCCCAGCCCACTGTGGGTGGTGCCACCCCTGGGCAGGTGGGCCTGTGTTGCATAAGAAAGCAGGCTGAGCAGGGGCCAGGGGAGCAAGCCAGTAAGCAGCATTCCTCCATGGCCTGTGCTCCAGCTCCTGCCTCCAGGTTCCTGCCCTGAGTTCCTACCTTGGGCTCCCGGATGAACTGTGACCCAGGATATATAAGCTAAATAAACCCTTTCCTCCCCAAGTTGGTAGTGGTCAGAGTATTTTGTCACAGCAATGAAGAAACAAACCAGGACAGATATGGACCTACTGCACCAAATGCTTAGCTCATCACACTCCGTATTTCTCATCCTTGAAGCGTAGACATTGAGGAAAGTTCCATGGAGGAAACTCTCTGTTAAAATTCCCAGTGGGCTCTACTTATTCTCTAAGACACTTCAGTCATTAACCTCCTATTGTTATGAACTTTGTAACAGCAAGAGCATACTCATTCTCACCTACTGTAAGATTTGGAGATTTTCAACTAAGCTTTTCCAAACCTTCATCTGTTTTGCAATACTACCTTTATTGGGTTGATATGAGGATTAAATTAAATATAAAGCATACAAAATAGTTATCACTAGACTGATGAGTGCAATACTGAAAGTGGAAGCAGTAGGAGACAAACTACTTGAAACCAGTAGGCAGGGTTTAATCACTGCAAGGTGATTGTTCAAGTTGATTATTATTTCATGCCCACAGTTTATCTCATTCAGAATCATTATATTTTCAAGATCAATTCATTAATTGTGTCATATTTTGCCTTAGTGTTCCCTTAGCTAACAAAGGTTGTTCAGCTTCAGTGGAATAAGTTAGTAACTGCAATGCACATGTGTATGACTCACCAAGAGTTGCTCAAAAGTTATTTATTTTTGGTTCTCATTTATTGATGGAAAAGCTAAGATTTAGAGCTCAAGCGACTTTCCTTGTCAGTAACAAAAACTGAGATAGATGAATATCAAACAGTTTTCTTCTTCATAAATAGTAATTGGCACCCTAGAAAGCCAGTCTCAAGTCCAGAACAGAAAACTGACTTGAACAGAAAAAGAAACCACAGTACTAGGTAGTGAAGTGATGATTATCGATTAGTGCTTCACACTTTGCTATTTATATCCAAACTAAAAAGTATCAGATCATGAGACTAAGGATCAGTGTAGAAAAGCTTGATTTAAAACTACTATGGCGTTAGCTTATGCTGCATTTGTGCACCAGGATTCCAAGGCCACACCTGGAGCTCAGGATCAGGGGAAGACCCATGCCTCTAATTACTTTGCTCCAATGCCACCAATCAGGGCAGCTCTGCTTTTATCTGTTTCACATTGTGGATGCCATTTAAAATTGTGTTTTTAAAGGTAGGGGGAAGTCCTGTCATAAGCTAAGCAAGCTTCATAAGAAATGCCTTCTTGTTACTGTGCTCAAACACCATGACCAAAAGCAACTTAAGGAGGAAATTTTACTTGGGTTTACAGTCACAGAGGGTTAGGCTCCATAATGGAAGAAACAGCATGGCAGCAGTGGCATGGTGGCTGGATCAGGAAGCTGAGAGGTCACATCCTCAATGCACACAGAAAGCAAAGAGTGAACTGGAAGTGGGGTGAGGCTATGACCTCTCAAGGTCTACCCCAATGACATATTTCCTCTTGCAATACCACACTTCCTAAACCTCCTCAAACAGTACCACCAAATGGGAACTAAGTGTTCAAACACCTGAGCATATGGAAGGGTATTTCTAATTCAAACCACCATAAGGTAAAACCAAGATGCTTTGGAGAACTCACCAGAGGGCCAAGGATCTGTTCCCCTGAGGTTATGCTAGAATCTGAAGATTCAACATTTGATACAAGCATATAATACTTTTGATATGAACTTTCTCCAAATCATCCCTATGAGTGACATTAAGAAAGCGTTAGAAGACAAAAGGCTAGAAGGAGACAATGTTTCACAAGAGGAGAGAGATCGTTACAGTTGAATATTTTACTTCCAAAGTATTGAAGATACTTAAAGGAGCAAGCCCAACCCTGTCTCAATCTTATAACCTAATCAATTTTTATAAAATTTGAAGCACTTTCTTGTTTGAAAGTCCCTTAAAATTAAAATTAAAAGCTCTAGATTTAGAAATTCATATTAAAGCTAGGCAGCTTTCAATTAAGAAAAGCAGCCCTACTTAATAGTTTGGCATCATATAAAAAGTCAAAGAAAGATGAAAAAAGCCCATTCCATATGCATTCCAATTTTTGAAAGGACTTGTGTTTGTTTAGAAATTAGGGCCAGAATTGAAAGCAAGATGCTACTGCCTTGGTTGGAACAGGACGTTACTACCAATTGACCAACCAAAGGGCAGAATCCAAGGGTACAGCAGAAAAGATGGCTGGCACCCAACCCTGTCTGCTGGTTTTAGGAAACAATCATTTAATTATTTCCTTCTGCTAAGGTCTGACCTACACCAACCCCCTCCTGTGAAGCTCTGAATCCTCATCTGCACTCAGACTGGCTTTTTCCAGGCAGGCCATTTTATGAATGCAAATACAAGACCTCCTGCAGTTAGAGCCCTCTGTGCTACATAATCACATTCTAATATGGTCAATCTATTATGATTAGGGTTTTGGATCTAAAGAGCTGAAGGACAAAAGCTTTATGTGGTTATCTGATTTTCCCTGATGCCTTTTCCCCCAACTCAAAAAGCTCCGGTTCACTGAAATGCTCTCCCATCCCTGTTCTCATGGATGAAGAGGCTCATTCATTCACTCCATTTACTCAATACTCATTGGGTATCTGCTGTATTGTACTTATGCCATAGCTAGGAGGCTATTTGGCTACCTCATCATTTAATTCAATGAAATAACAAAGGTCTGAGTTACCTAAAACTGTGAGGTGCAGGATGCTTTCTGTTAAATCACATGACTACCTCAAATACAAAAAATAGAACTTCATTTTAACTCCAAACCAGGAAGCACCAAAACAGTCTAGTAATTTTCATTTTAGCAGATACTAGACCAAAAAATCCTAAGCTGCTTAATAGAAAACAGCAATGGGCTGAAGGTAGGGTGGCTGAGGAGTGGTCAACTTTGAAAGGTTGAGGGAACTCAAGGTCAGCCTGGGACAGTCCTGAGGTAGACACCCCACTCTGGAGAGAGAGCAGAAAGTAGTCCAGTGTGGACTGATTAAAATATAAGTCTTAGTCAAAATTCCCAAGGAGCAAGGAAGAGAAATTTACTTAAACTAGCTGAAGTAAAAGAAAATTTACTGTAAATACATAAAATGTTTCACGGAAACCCAGGACCCAATATGTTCCTAGGCCTCATAAACTATTTGAACCATAAAATGGAATATCAAGAATTAAGTTAGCCATTATAGCTTTCTAGAAGTTCACATGGTCACATTTCTACTTGCCAATATACCTTCTTCCCCTCGTCTTTCTCGCCTCTCCAGTTCTCCCATTGCCCCCTACCCCAAGATCAGATTTCCCTGTTTCTCTACGATGTGCTAGAGAATGGTCACACCAGCCCTGGCTCTACACAAGCTTATTCTAGAGATGATCTCTAGAGCTGGAGAACCTGGGCCACCCTGTGGACCTATAGTGGCCTCAGGCCCAGAAACACACAGGCACTTGTGGGAGAAAATAGCTCACAAGAAGCAACTCCAGAGCTGGGGCCCTTTTTATTCAGAGGAACGCAATTCCCCAAAAGGCATGTTTCATATCCACACATGCAAATGCCTCTCTGGCCTAGCACAGTCTCAGCAACGGGGTTGGTTTGGGCTCTGAGTAAGGCTAGATATGAACAACTTCTGAATACTCATGATGAGCCCTTTAGCAACCAAGTTTAGGTCTTAGATGTTTAGATTATTTCAAAGAGCTTACCTCTGGGCTCAATAAAGGTGAGAACTGGGAACCAGGACCATATCAGAAGCTCCTTCCCGGGATATCTGTCCCATTATCTCCAGAAAGAAATAGGCCAGAGTCACCCAAGCTAGTAAGTACCTTTCCCCTGCTCAGACTGGGAAATGCCAGCATTTGAAACCTACAGCAATGAAAGGAAAATGAGACTAAGTACCAGGGGACTACAGTTTAGTGTCAGTTCCATAGTGCTAATGAATGTGTCTTCATCTTCGGGGAAGAGAGTCCTCTCACTGTGTCTCACATTCCCCAGCTATAAAATGGGGTGATGAAACCCATCCTCTCTGCCTGACCAAGCTAATATAAGAAGAAAAGAAGAGGACAGATACTAAAAGCTTACTTCTAAGTCCATGTTGTTCTGTTTCTTATGCAGTAATTGATGGACCCACGCAGATCCTGGTTCGAGATGTCTCTGACACTGTGGCCTTTGTAGAGTGGACCCCACCTCGAGCCAGAGTTGATTTCATTCTCTTGAAATATGGCTTGGTGGGTGGGGAAGGCGGGAAGACTACCTTCAGGCTACAGCCTCCCCTAAGCCAGTATTCGATACAGGCCCTGAGGCCTGGCTCTCGCTATGAGGTGTCTGTCAGCGCAGTCCGAGGGATCAACGAGAGCGATGCCACAAGCACCCAATTTACAACAGGTGAGGCTGAGGTGGGACAGCTGATGATGTCACCATGGTCAGAGGCGTATGCAAGAAATGAAATGAGCACCGGGGATTCTTGTTAGCCCAGAGACTACAAAAAGGAAGTGAGAGGTTTGGGGGTCTCCTGCTGATGTTGATATTCCCTCACAAAGAAAAAGCAGTACACCTATAGTAAGGACAGCAAGGTTCTCATCCTAACCGCTAGCCAGATCTGTGACTTAATGGAACTCCCTTCCTTCTACGAGTCTCTGGTCTCCCATTTGTGAAATGACAAGTTAGTGGTGAGGACATTTGAACATCCATGTTGCTGCCCCAAATGGCAATTTTGTGAGAATTCATGGAAAGTGCCTCTTCCTTAAGACACTGTCATTTGCTAGAAACTGTTACAGAAATCCTCTAAGCCTGCAGTGGCTACATGACCACGGATGTGCCTCAGCATCATTCAAAGCTCAATCTGCAGTCAGCAGCAAACCTTCTGTCTGAGGTTCCTGAGTCATCCTGTCATTTGTAACCTCTAGCAATAAGGCTAGTGGGTGGCCTAGTTCCAATAGTTACGAAGCTGAATTAAGCCCATTATAATTGGTTTTTGCCTTGCTGTGATCCCCATCAATGAGCTTCCTCAAAGAGCTTTACCAATGAGCAGAAAAGCCAGACCCCAGACATCCTGACTCAGTGTTCAGCAGATTGGCTCCTCATTAGGCACATAGGACAGGCACCACCCAAAGGACAGGCCACCTATCTGTGTCATCAAGAGCCTGTGACCAGGTTAGTGGTGGAGTCTCAATAAATAGAAAATGTTGGTTTTAGTCTCTGTGCTTTGGGGAAGTCACATGTCAAGAAATGTCTCTGCCATCTCCAAGTTGTCCCAGGGACCAAAGGAAACTGATAACATCTGGAAGATCCAAGAATCAGTGTCTTCTGAAGAGCCACTAATCCACATGTCCTATTTTGGGTTGTAGCCCAAGCTCCTGCTATATAATGGAATGAGTTAAAGGGCCCCCCAAACCCTCAATAACTAGCACCCCTATTCCACCTAGGCTTTCAGTCTTTGACAAATAAGACAAAGAATGAGATACATGAACCCCAAAATATGCCCTCAATTGTAGCAGGTGATTTAGTGGCTAAACAGATTTGCAAAGTGAATGATCAGGGAAGATCTGGGCCAGTCTGCTTATGAGGGAATATGGGAGGACTACTCAGGTTAGGACTCAGGTAATGGAGAAACAGGTAGCCTTTCCATGAGAAAGGAGAGTAGACTAGCAGGGACCAGGCTCCACTGCTCAGCTCAACACTTAAATAAGCCCATCTTCAGCAAAACAAAGTAGCTAAGAGTCTTGATGGGACTCTTCCCATAGAAGAGAGCAAGTATAGACACTGGTGAACTTTTTCCTTAAAAGCACCTGTGGACACTGGCAAGCTTCAGAAGGCAGGGTAGTCTGATAGAGACTTTTTAAGGTCTTCTCTCCATCTCTGGCCCCCCCCCCCCCCCCCCGCCTGGAATAGAGCCAGTGGGTTGTTTCACTGAACACACCTTAGGATCCCTAAAGACCGAGTGTGCTTCTTAGAATAAGGAATCAAATTCTTCTCATCTCTCATCCATCCTCCTTCACTTAAGCAAAAATGTTCAAGTGAGAACATGAGGAAGGATGTCATATAATGTCCTTTCTTGATCTGAAAATTCAAGGTCAACCCTCAACACACACACACACACACACACACACACACACACACAATACACTTGCTCAGGCTGGTCGTATCTGCTATGGACCACAAGTTCTGCATTCTTTTCTTAATTTCAAGATAGTTTGTGTTTGTAAAGTGGTTTCTTTGTGTTCTGCTCAGATAAGGAGTTTGAAGAGGCAAAAAAAGAAGAAAAGGGCTCATGAGCAGCACGGTGAAAGGCAAACTCTAATGTTTAAATCGCCAAGATGGAAGCAGCACTGGCTGGTGGCCCAGGAAAATTCCAATCAAGACAATAGCATCCTGCCTCCTCAGAGGGAGCTCCCCCTGAGTTTCAGTTCACTGCAGCATGATTCTCTGCTTCTGATTGCCTGGCAGATTGGCAGCTGTTAGGTGGCTGCTTCTCCCTGCAGCCTCAGCCTGCACCTCAGACCTGCGCCTGCTCCCTTAGGCTCCTAGAGGGGAGAGGGAAGTTGGGGTGGGAACAGACACACAGCTTTGCACACAGATTCTTAAAGCCCAGAGTTGGCAGGTGCCAGATGAATGATGAAAGGGTACCCAGACCCATGTGGTAGGGCCCTCAGTCATTTCAGAATTCCGCTTAAATTCAAATTAAGCAAAGTGTTTTTCCAGGTGATGGCTTCTACACTAGGAGTGCACTAATTGCGCAGGCAATTAAAACTGAGATTTGCTTCCTGCATGGTGAGCGGGATGTTAGAGTTGCTCTGAAAAGAGGAAGAACCCTGAGGAAGCAAACTGGGGCCAGTGATTAGAAAGAAGTCAATTTAGGAGAAAACAGGAGGCCCCTCCCACTTCAGCAGCCTCAGGGGGATTCTACAAATTGAACTGTCTCCCTTCCCTGGAGGTCTCTCTGAGCAGAGCTCTGGAGGGACTTAGACACACACACCCTCCCCGCAGCCTTCAGCCTGAATTTCCCAGATGGGCAAGTTGAGATGAGGTCACTAAGGAAGACTCTAATTCACTGTGACTCTAACCTCATCAAAAGGGGAACTCTGGGTAGAGGCAGACATGCCCATAGTAGAATGTCATGCGAATATGAAGACAGAGACAAGCCAAGAGATGTCACAGGACAGACATCAAATCATGAGATGCTGAGAGTCACGTCACAGACTCCATTGCAGCGCTCAGAAGAAAGCCATGCTGCCAGCACCTGCATCTCAGGCTTCTAGACAATGCCTTCCTACTAAGACATCCAGTTTGAGGCAACATGTAGGGCAGCCCAGGTAACAAACATAAACACCCAAGCCACAGAGTTTCATGCCCCTCCCTCCTTAACAGTGTCTCCACTCTGGGATTCTCCAGGAAGTTCTTTTACAATTTCAACCTGGATGCCCTTGCCACCCCAGCCAAGGGTGTGGACAGCACAGGGGCTTTCTGCTTTTGCAAGGCCAGCTGCCCTTGTCACAGCTGTTCTTTTTCCTGTACCACCTCACCCTAGGCATTTGTAAATCCCACGACTGAAATATTTAACAAGCCATTCCTGAAGACTTGGAGGGAGGAAATAAGACTGAGAAACGGATAATACACATTCAGTTGCTTACCCTGCATTTATTGAACATCTGCTGAAGCCAAGCACTGCTCTTGGCATCGAGGCTATAAACAGACAAGGGCCCATTTCACATGAATGGCCTTCTAGTGGGGAGAACTGGACAATGAAAGGAAATGAAACACATGAGATCACTTCAATAGTGAGTTCTGTGATGAGAAGTGAAATGAACAGGACAGAAGGAGACCTCCATTGGACTAAGACCATCCAGCTAAGAAAGCAGCATTTTAATGAACTATATGGCCTAAGCCATGCAAGATCCAGAGAACATTCCAGGCAAAACCAGCAGCTGGTTCAAAGGCCCTGAGTTACAAATCAACTTGATATGTTTCAAGAATAAAAAAGACTGAAAATATTACATGATCTGACCACTCAGAGCACACTCAGACCCCTACCATTGCAATTAGGAGTGTGTAATAGGGAGCAACAGGAAACTTCTAAATAGGAAAATCTCACCTAAAAGATATTTTAGGGTCTAGACAGGCTACTACCAGAGTTCACAGCCCCAAATTCCTCTAGACAGCCTCAGCTGGCCATCTGTCTTTGCCTTATAACTGGTCTGCTGACCTGTTTCAGAGCCATGCTCAGTCCCCTCCTGCATGGATGTCTTCCAGCTATTCCTCCTAGTGGTCAGACTTTAAGACCAGAGAGAGCAAGTGCTTTCACCTCATCCCAGTTCTGAGACTCACCTTCCAAGCCCTCATTCTAGGAATTACTGGCACTGCAAATACCCTGTCCTTTCAGATAAAACACTGCCCCCTTTCCATAAGGCACAGATCTTATGACCAGAATACCAAAAGTCACTGGCAGGGATTCTACTCTATGTCCTTTATAAAAAGAGAACATTCCCAAGATAACATTTTTGTTGTTGTTCTGAAGACCACTAGGTACAGGTCTCCACCCTGATTAATTGCCTTTACTCCTGTGATGTTTAATATTATCAACTTGACAGGATCTAGAACAACCTACAAGACCAGTCTCTGGGCATTTCTGTAATCAGTTTCTAGATTGGGTTAACTGAGGTGGTTAGATTAATTAGGACCCATCTTAAATGTGAATGACATCATTCTATGGCGTTCCAGACTGCATAAAAAGGAGAAAGTAAGCTGAGCATTGGCTTCATCACCTGCTTCCTGTCTATGGATGTATGCAATTTGACTAGCTGCCTCACACTTGACACCCCAAACTGTGAGCCAAAATAAATCTTTCCTTCCTTAAGTTGCTTTTTTTCAGGTATTTAGCCACAGCAATGAGAAAAGTACCTAATACAACCCCTATGCAGTTCAGGCCACAGACCCCAGACCCTTTGCCAAACCTCTCCTCTTGTAGAGATTCACCTCACATGCTTTGGTCCCCACGCTGTTCTGTCCATTTGACTTCTAGAGAAATAATACAACACATCAAGGATATACAGTATCTAGTATGATAATTCACATTTCCCAGAAAAATAAGGGGCAGGGGCTAGAGAGCTGCTTAGTGGTAAAGAGCACTGTCTGCCCTTGCGGAAGATCCAGATTCGATTCCCAGCACCCATATGGCAGGTAACAACCATCCATAACTGCAGTTCTAGGACATCCAACATCCTCTTTTGGCCTCCAAGGGCTTTGCACGACACTGGTACACTTCTGTATGTGCAGGCAATGCACTCATACACATAAACTAAAAATAAATAAATAAATGAATTTAAAAAAAATAAGGTGCAGAGATATTCTTCTGCTCACTACCCCCCCCCATCGCCATTTACATCACTAAGCAGATCACTTCTCACTGGAAACTTCTGCTTTCAGACAGATTCAAGTTCACAGCAGTCCTCACAGGAACAATTGAGGGGTACTTGCCTGACATTGGCAAATTTCCACAGTCCACTTAAGGTTTTCTCAGAACAGAAGACTGGACCACTCCAAAGTTCAGTTCATGCCACAGGCACTAGAACTATTTGGAACTTTTTAAGTGACAGATTTTCAAGGCAGCATTTTATTATACTGCAAGTTGTTTACACTGTTCCTTCTCAGCCTATGGAGGTGGTCAGTCCTGAGGAAGGGAAACAGTTCCCTGACATTGTGGGAGAAGCCCCATACCCGTAGCCTCTTCACTGCTTGGAACTCTTGGCATCCCCAGAGCACACATCGGGGATTTGGGAAGAGCTCCAGAGATAACAACCCTGCTAGGCTCGGACACTTGATTTTGTACCTGGCACCATGCCATGCATGCCACAGGCATCATCTAAGCTGTACAACAATCTGACCATCAACACTATTTTCACCTTTCATGGAGGTGGACATTTAGTCCTAAGAGGTTGAAAAATATGTCCATGATCCATTGCTCTAGGTGCCAGAACTGGTTCTCACTGAGCCTGACTCCTGGCTTCAAAGTCCATATTCTTCCCTCTATATCACATCCTCTATCCAGATCTTGAATTTCCACCTTACAAACTTTTTAGTTGTATCAATACAAGTAAACCCAGGAAACACATCCTGAAATCGGCCATCTTCTTTTCTCTTGGTGGTCATATCTATTCTATTTTAACCAGGAGATTATCCCTGATTTTTTCATATTGGGTTCTCCTTTACTTTGTCTTTAAACTTCTGGTACTAACTGTCTCATTTACAAGTTTCTAGAACACTACTATTAAGTCTTGGGTGGTCACAGAGGAAGCATAAAATGCATTGAAGTTCAATTCTCAACAAAACCTTGACCAGCCCAAGGAATAAGTCATGGCAGACCAAAAGGTGAAAGAGCAACTTCAGGGTTCATTCAGATGTCAGGAGGCATGGGCTTTCACCTCACAGTTTGTTAGTATTCAAGAGGTACCACAAATGTACATAATTTGTGTGATGTTGGCGATATTTGTCTGTTTCTAGAGATCGATGCCCCCAAGAACTTGCGAGTTGGTTCCCGCACAGCAACTAGCCTTGATCTTGAGTGGGATAACAGCGAGGCAGAAGTTCAGGAGTACAAGGTTGTGTACAGCACCCTAGCAGGAGAGCAGTACCATGAGGTGCTGGTGCCCAGGGGCATTGGTCCAACAACCAGGACCACCCTCACAGGTAAGTAAGACCTGTCTCTTAGGAGCGTGTGGTGATTCAGTCTTAGGTCTCTCCTCAACTCATTCACTCCACATCTAATCCACCAACAAATCCAGCTGATTTAGTATGCTAAGTTCCTGTCAAATACATCTACTACTTTGGAGTGTATTGCTATCACTCATTCTAAGCTACTTTCAAGATGGCATTACCCCCAACACACATTTTTCATCTCCATCTAATCCACTCTTCATCCCATCAAAATGGAATCATCTTTCAGAGTACATTTTTATTATGCTGTCACATAATTTGTGCATACACTCCAGGGACCTCACATTGCCCTGTGGGTAAACTCAGTCCCTCAGGCCAGCCTACTTTCCTCTGCTTCCCCCAGGCTGCCTCTTCTTGATGCTCTGGTGCCCTCTGTACCCCTGGCCCACAGGCCTGTTTTCTGCCCTTCCTCAAACATCCTGTGCCTCCTGCTCCAGGTGTGATTGCCACACCAGCATCCCTCACTTTGTGAGGAACGAGGTCGAATAGTCCCACAGTCAGTCACCTCTTTGCACCACTCACTGTCTTCTGACACTTACAGGCAGGATTATTTGATTATTGATCTTCACCCTAGACCTAAAGCTTCATGAAACTGAAACACATTTGCTTTGTATCGTTGAAGTCCCAGGGTTCAGCACAGTGCCTAGTACATACTAGATCTTACATCAGTATTTCTTGGATGAATGAATGAATGAATGAATGAATGAATTGGCAAAAGTTTAAAGTGAAAGCTTGGTCATACCTTCTATATCCTATAAAGAGTTTGAGTTTATTCTAGAGGACAATAAGGGGTCATTGAGAGCTATTATTTACTTACTTACTTACTTACTACTTACTTACTTACTTAACTTTTGAGACAGGAACTCACTATGTATCCCAGGCTAGCCTCTAATTTGGGATGCTCTTGCCTCAGCCTCCTGATTGCTGAAATTACAAGTGAAGCACATATTGCTGGGAGGGGGATTTTAAGCAAGGCAGTGCAATGAGTAGGCATGAATGGGGTAGGGAGGAGGTCAGGGCTGAGACAACTGGTCAGGAGACTTGCTGGTGTTAAAGAGGATGGTATATGGACTGAGGCAGTGCCCTAGGTCAACACAAGGCCTGGCTAGAAAGCAGTTTCTGTCCACAGGAGCGTGAGACAGCATGGTTCTTTCTGGGTCCCCCTAACACACCCTCACAAAAAAAATACCTGCCAGACCTCACCAAAGTGTGGGTGCTTGAAAGTGAGGAGTGTGGCTTTCATGTGAAGGAGATGCTGTAAAAAGCAGTTGTGGTCTGGGAGCTGCCCAGGAGCCCACAGAATTTGTTTAACTTTTGTTTTGGCTTACAAAAGCATTTGCTGTCTTACTAGACCAGGAATACACAGCAAAGAGTGAGAACAGTAAACAAGAGCAACATAATCAAATCTGGTTTTCTCCTGAGCTGAAATCCCAGACCTCCTTGCCAAATGAAGCCAGTTAAAGTAAATATAAAAAATGTCGTTTCCAAACAGATACACTCCTGGTAACACAGCAAGCAAGGAGATGGGAAGATATGCTGACCAAGCAGGTTAACAGGAGGGAATTAGACATAGAAGGGACAGCACAGCTGGTGTGCAGGCCTTTGCAGAGAGCCTGCGACATTCATAAAAAAAAAAAAAATTTTGTTCAAGAAAAAACTGAATGATAAAGATGGAAACAGCACATCTCTGCCTATAGCCACAGGCTGATCTGGCAGTTAGCAGTTTTACAAAAATGATGGCTAGTAGTTTGGATGGAGGCTAAAAATCACAGAGAACCCAATCACGGCATAGTTATTATTCCCTACTATCAGAAGAAAAAGAAGAGTTTACATTCATTGATTACCTGTCTTATTTCACATACTTGTAGCTTAATTCATCTTCACCAAACCTCACAAGACAAGTATTGTTAGCACTCCCATTGAATGGATGAGAAAACTGAGGCTCAGGGAATCTAGCAACTTGCAAAGTTCACAAAGCTTAGCAAAGGACAGGGTGATTCAGAACCACTTCTGAGTCCCAGATGGAGGTTTCCCTTCTCTGATTGCCTTCACTACAGAAGTAAAATGTACAGTCCAAATTTAAATGCCACAGACCTATAGGGGTATGGGAGATTTATTACTGAGCAGTGGGCTCAGATAGGTTGATATTTTGTGTTCCAGTTGAGCTTATGAAAAAATTATATTTATAAAATATATCTCACATAATTATCCCAGGGAGCTCACTGCTGGGGAGATTTATAAAGGCAAATCACGGTATGATTTAAGGAGGAAATATAGGCATGTAAGAAAATCAAGTACACTACACTCCTATGCTGAGATGCTAGTTCCAAGGACTGCTGATGTCTTGCTGCAGTATCTGGGGGAATAAAAGAAAAGCCCAGGAAGAAGAAAGGGGAAAGAGGCAGACAACTGATCCCAGTCCTAAACAGCTGTACTTTCTAGCTCATTCCCCTACTTGAACCCTGAAGTGGACAGTTTCTCAGCTTCCAAGGCCTATGTGAGCCCCTAGAAACCTCAGTCTTACTTGATCTGAACCCATAGTCAACAGTTCCCGTGTGATTGGGGCAGAGCTGACCTTCTTTCTAAGCCTTGTGTTTCTTCATTTGTGAGAGTGACCCCACGAACTTCATAGTGCCATCACGAAGCCTCGACCAAATCACGTTACGTATTCAGTGGATTCAAGGTTGTGCTATTTAACATGGGGAACTCTAAGTAGATGATGATGGTAGAGAAGAAAGAGGAAGCAGAGTATGTCAATTTGATGGATGATTTAGGATGACCTCTTTTGATGAGCACGATGCCCACAGTAGATGTGGGAATCAGCAGCATAGGCATCACTGGGGAAATGTGAGAGCTGGCTTCTGCCAGACCTGCTGAGTCAGAGCCTGTGTTTCAGAGCAAGTTCATGGATACATTCATTAACAAAAAAACATTTATTTAGAGCACAGTTTTTTTATGTCACCCCTCTCCAATTTGAGACTCACAGCTTCCTGGAGGCACATCTTTGCGCAGGTTTCTTAATTCCTTATGCTTCAGTGTCCTGCTATTTGCCACAGAGTTTCCAAGAGGATTAAAAAGAATCATGTATATATCAGTGTGTGTAAGAGCTGAAGGTGGAGCCTGGAGCACACGGACTGCACACTAGCTGTTGTCACTGTTTTCTTCTCCACAAAGTTCAGACCTGGATCCGTGGCACCCTGGCCTTCCCTTGGCACAACTTCAAGCCCCCTTTATTCTCACAGTTGATCACTGCCACTGAAAAGCAATGGTGTCTATATTTCCTCTTTGTGACAGCAGCCCTTGCCTGTGAGGCCACCATTGACCCTTTGCTGCAAAACCAAGGCCCTTCCTAACCCTGGGGGTTCTGAATCTTTCAGAGGGCTTACAGTACACATACTCTTACTAGTGCCCCTTCACAAACTTATTTTTCACATTCCAGAGCCCAGGCCCAGGTCTAAAATCCCAGGCATTCCCTCGTTACTCTCTGTAGGCAATGCCCAGAGAATTCTCCAAGGAGCACAGATTTGTTTCTGAACAATAGACAATGCCTGCAGTGATTTTTTGCTTTGCTTTGCTTGGGTGGTTTCTGTGTCTTTAATGATAAGTCGTTGTTTTTTTTAGGGTCAGCCTCCAAATCTCCATGATGTCTGCTTGGTCCGTGCTCTATACCTGGAGTTTTCACAGGGTCCCCAAGTACTACAACCTTACAGGTTCATCAACGCCCCTCCAGGTTAGAAGCTGGCACCATGTAGCACAGACTGGCAGTGCCACTGTGCTCTGACAATAAGCCATATAGAAGACTCTCGATGAAAGGAGGGAAGGAAGGAAAGCCTGGGTCCTTGGCTAGAATGTGGTCAAAGGAACATCCTTCCTGCCTGGGGCTAATGCAAAATGTAAACAGTATTCTGCTCACTATGTCTGAGGTGACTCCTCTACTCTGCTCTGTCCTCAGAAAGACCAGAAAGGCATGCCTAGCCACAAAGGAGAGGCTGCTGGCCACCTACGCTCTCTCTCTATCAGACTCCCCCATGGACAGAGGTCACACTTGTGGAGCTTTTTAACCAGGAGACGAAGTGAAAGGTGCTGCCCTCCACGGTGCCTCATGAAGTGCTTCCTAGCCAGCTTCTTCCCTGCGCTCTGCACTTCAGTCCGAAATCAACAAGCTAATCAGAACATTCAACCACAGGGCGGGAAACCTGGGGCCTGCCGGCATTGTGGCACAACACAGGTAGCCAGCCATATGTGCCACAACTCAACTCATACATGCTCATATGCGCACACATATTGTTTATATTGTACAAATACAGATACATACACATGCACACACTCACACCTACACAGATGCACTCACATAACCACTCATTCATGCTCACATGCAGCAACACTCATGTGTTCATATGTATACATACACATTCATGCTGTCATGCAATATCCACACACTCATATACACTCACACAGCACATTCATACTCTCACATGCAGCAACATATGCTTAGATACACACATTCACATGCTCACACACAAGTACACACAATTGCACACTCACACATATACATACATACTCACCACATTATACCATATGCACTCCATACTTTCATATATACAAACACTTACAACTACACTTGGGCACACATGCACACTCATACCACATAGGCACACACATACATAAGCACAAACATATAAGTACACATAGACACACACGCACATACACACACACACACAGAACTGGTATCTACAAGCATGCCACATCAATATGATTAGCCATCTTCAAAGCCTCTAATTATTGGGGAATGTACAATGTGGGGCCACCTACCAAACCCCACATTTCATTTTCAGAGCCCAGTAGAGTCTAGAGGTGGGAGGATAGGCTCTTAAAAGATGCATTGCGGGGGTGGTGGGTACTAAAGAGATGGCTCAGTGGTTAAGAGCACTGTCTGCCCTTGCAGAGGAGACAGGTTCAATTCCCAGCATCCACATGGCAGTTATGAACTACCCTTAACTTCAGTTCCAGGGGATCTGACACTCTCTTCTGATCTCCATGGCATTGCACGACACAGGTACACTCACATACATGCAGGCAATACATTCATACACATAAAATAAGAATAATAAATAAATAAAAGATACATTGCAGATGTGCTGCTCACAAGGGGAGATTTTCCATGAAGGAATTTAAGGCTCCAAAAGGAATACAGGCATCAAACCAGTATCAACCCAGGGACTTATATCCACTCCACCCTGTGTGACTCCCCTGCCGTGCCAGTGCAACCACCATCAGCACCAGGCCTTAGACACTTCTAAGGAGGAGAGGTCAGGCCTGGGGACCTGGGGATCTGTACTAGACTAAGCTCAGCCTCCTTTGGGCGAAGTCACAGTGACCCCAAGTGGGCACTTTGGTAAGGCATCCTTTAAAAGTGTGGCCTGTCATGGGGCAGGAAGGTGTAGAGTGAGCTGCTGGTCAAGCAGAAGACGAGAAGGGGTCAAGGCTTGGCTTCCATATACCTCCTCATAGAGCCAGGTTTCTTGTATGTGCGAAAACCTCAGAGCAACTAGAACCAGGAGAAAAGCCAGATTGGAATGTTCCATTCCTGCTTAGGTTTCTTCAACAGAGAGCATTTACTTCTAGCAAAGAACCAGAGATGGGATGTTCCTGTAGGACAGGAGTGAGGAGCCATCTTCCCTATTAATTTCACTGGTAACAAGAAGATTCAGTCTTAGAGAATGCTCTTAAACATTATTTTCTTTTAAAATATGTGTTAAAGTTAAGATAAAGTTGATTGCTTCT
This sequence comes from Nannospalax galili, assembly GCF_000622305.1. NCBI lineage: Eukaryota > Metazoa > Chordata > Mammalia > Rodentia > Spalacidae > Nannospalax > Nannospalax galili. Next base: position 1,692,878 of record NW_008360330.1, on the reverse strand, counting down.
TTCAATGCATGAACATCATCCATACTCCCTAGAAGCAGAGAGAGGTTCCTCAAAAGCCCGACTCACTTGGGAACCCCTGAAGAAATACCTTCTTATCCAGGATGGGGTGGGAAATGTCAGGGAACATGGCTCTCCATTTAACTAAGAAGCAGACCATTACCTGTGAGTTGTGATGTCAGGGCATCTTAGACAGTCTTCTGTCTCCAAATATCTCTCCATCTGTGAAAGCACTGAGCTCTAGAATCCACCATTGGGAAATTTCTCTATGCTGGTGCATTGCATCTAGTTTTAAGTTTTCACAAATAATTTTGCCAGATATGACTCAGCACATGCTGTCAAGACCAAGAGACTGACTGCAAGCTCCTTGAGGACAGGGTTCTTATCTTGTTCCTCTCTAAAAGCAGAAATCCAGTGCACTAGGACCAACTAAATCCCAATCCCCAGATTGGTGGATTGAACTGTACAGACATGTGGGAGATGCCCTTGTGGTTTTAGAGATGGAAAGCATCCATAGTTCTTCATGCCCACTTGAAGCCAACCAAGCCTGCAGGTGCCAGATGTTTTATGTTTGTTCTTGCTGGCAAGAGATAATCACTCCTTGGGCCTCCTTCTCCCTGCAGCATGTTCCTCACTAGCAGCCACAAGCATGGAGAACAGCTTTCCTCAGCAGGGGCAGGTGCGTGGTTTTGCCTTCATTATGTTCTTCATCTTAGCTAGCTTTCAAGGTCCAGCCTAAGCCTCTTCTCTCACTACTAAAGCCTTGCTGTGGTTTCAGAGGAGGATAGACTCAGCTAGGCTTTAGCAGACTGTATAGTAGTAAATCATTCTCAATTCCAATTTGTTTATACCAGTCTCCAAAGCCAACCTATATGACTCTTAGGAACAGAAACCAGAGAGAACAAGACTTGCGTTCTGAACCTTATCCTATATTAGCTTTGTGGTCCAGGAATGGACTTCTCTTAGCCTGTATTTGTTCATGAGCAGAGCTATATGGGAACTAAATAAAGACATGCACATGTCTCTAAGAAGCTTTATATGGCTAGCAGAGTCTTCTTCACCATCAAACACTCAAAATCCTTGTTTTAACCTCTTCTTTCTTCTTGCCCTTTCTTCTTCATTATTCTTCTAGATTATCTGTTGCATGTAGCTTAGTGTTTGGCATAGCACAGGTACTCAATAAATAATTAATTTGCTTTTCCAGTACAGATTTTTTTTTGATCCTCAAAAAGAGAAAAGTGATGTCTGATCAACTCACTTCATAATCCTCAGCCCACAGCCTATGCCTGACACAAAGGACGTCCTCAGTAATATTTGCTGAGTGGATGAGCTTTGTGCTTTAGGGATTCGGAGAAGAATGAGTATGTAGTGAAACAGTTGAGGAAAGTGTCAGCCTCTGAGATGAACAAAGGAAGTTCTATAAGGGATGGAGAATGGTGGCTTCCTATGGGACAAATTTCTGAGCTTTTGTTAAAAAAGGGAACAGAGTCGTTTGTATGGTACCACTTGCAGGAACTGGATAGAAAAATAAAGAGAGAGTTGATGGAGAGCAATGGGGTCTTTAAAGTAAGAAATCCCTCAGAGTGCTGAGTGCTGAGAGAGCAGTGTACCAGACTTGCCTCAGATACACGTTTTCTTTTCTGGCAGAACTGCATTTTACCTACTGGCAAAGAGCAACAATTCACTTGTAGCACAGGAAGAAAGCTGCTGAAAATCAAAGGAAAGCAGCAGGCACAGACCTATGGGCAAGTCCCACTTCCCCATCCCCTAGACAGAAATCCTGGAAGAGAGTGCTTTAAATTCTCCTCTACTGTTTTCTGGGAGAAGATGATTCTATTGTAAATTATTGAACATTTCATTTAAGCTTCATAAATAAGAAACTTGGATGAAAACATTACACGTTAGATCTGCTTGGCAACATATAATTTCTGTCTTACTCCCTTGATCTGTCACCCTTCGTCTACATTGGAGAATTTCTACTTCATTACAGGCAATTGAAGGTTTCAATCGGTTGCATGGGAAAAGTAGTTTGTGCCCAAAGGTAATCTAATTTCTCCAACCAAAGGTGCTCTAGGACACGTGAAACATATCGATGGCAATAAATATGTGTTTTGAATGGATCTGGGTGTGTTCCAGCCACTCAGTCTGGAGACCGGTAATGAAACCAGCCAGGGGCAGCTCCTCTTGAATACCTTGACTTCCTGAGTCATTGGTTTCCATCAGAGTCAGGTGCCAAGCCTCAGCAAACCAACAATAGGTATATGTAGGACCAACCTGTGCCTGCCTGGGAAACTTTTTGTAGCTGATGAGGCTCCCAGATTAAAGGACTTTAAAGTCCTGGAGTAGTTCTCTGGGCAGGGTAATGTTAATATTAGTGACTATCATTAGGGGCAAGGAGCTATACACATTGATTCATTGAATCCTTACAATGATCCTCTGACATGGAAACTTATCATTCCCATTCTACAGAAACTTAAGCCCAAAGATGGTAAACAATCAAAGATATACATGTGGAAGGTGGTCCAGAATGCCAGACTTCAAACTTCACCTCTTCTCAGAATGAAGGCCTGGGGAGAAAATGAAGTAAGGGCTAGGAAAAGCATGTAGCTGGTTTGAGAAGGGAAAATAAGGCCTGATTCTAATTCTGCCCACAGCTTCACTGCATTCCTTCAAGGGGGACTGACCAGTAAGACCATGTGGGCTCTGCTGTAGTCACACACACACACACACACACACACACACACATGCATGCGCACACACATACACACACACAGGGGTATTTATAGTATGGACTGAACTAAAGCTAGGAGTAGAACAGAATCTTCTGACTCACATGCAGCATTCCCCTTGGCTAAAACAAGTCATTGGTTAAGAGGAGGTGACTCAACACATTTCCTATCACGATCATTTGTATTACCTCAAGGAAGTCACAGCAGCCCTAGGATCAGATATGGTTATCATAAGAAGTGCTTCCCAAGTCTTGAAACCTGAGGCCAGGAGTCTGGAAATCATCTCAAACTGGTCACAGACTTATTCCCAATATCTCAATTTTGCTTTATTAAAAAAAATTATACCAATTTAATATCATTCTCCTCAAAATTCATGTCTACCCAGAACCTATAGAGGTGACAGTATTTGGAAATAGGGTCTTTAGAGATGTAATCAACCTAAGATGTATTTGTGCTGCATTTGCTTGCTCTAGTGCGATGTGACTGGTGTCTTTTAAAGATAGAAAACATGGATGCCAAGGGAAGCCAAATACTGATGGCAACTAGCAGAAGCTAAGAAGAGGCAAGGTGTGTTCTCCCTGAAAGCCTGCTGTGTGTGGCCCTGCTGATACCTTGATTTCTGATTTTAGACTCCAGAACTGTGAGAGAATATATTTCTGTTGTTTTAAGCCACCAGTTTGTGGTAATTTATAGCAACAGCCACAGGTATTTAATACGGATGGAGAAAAACTGTCCATTGCCTTCAGGAGATTGCAGTAAAATTCCAAAACACATTCAATTTTGAAAAGTACAAATGGTATATAAAATCAAGACAGTCTTAAAATAATCCATTGTTCTCAGGGCTGGGGAGATTGCTCAGTGGTTAAGAACACTGGCTGTTCTTGCAGAAGACCCAAGTTTGAATCCCAGCTCCCACATGGCTGCTAACAACTGTCCATAACTCCAGTTCCAGGGGATCTGACAGCCTCTTTTGTCCTCTATAGGCATTGCACAACACAGGTGCACTTACCCATGCAGGCGATACACACATACACATAAAATAATAAATAAATTTTTTTTTAAAGTCCATAGTCCTCAAGAGTCCATACAGGCCTCATAACAAGCCTCCCAAAAGGACTCAGCCTGACTACTGGAGGCCCTCGGTTTGTTTCATTTTCCTGCAATCTGAATCTTAATAAATGAAAATAAGTTTGATGCCAGTTATGGTAGACAGATAATGGTCCCCAAAGATATCCACATTCTAATCCCTAGTATCAGTGAATATGTCACTTTATATGACAAAAGGGACTTTGCTGATATGATTAACTTAAAGATCTTAAGATGGGAAAATTGTCCTGTATTATGCAATGTGTCCAATTTACTGACCTGGGTCCTTATAAGTTGGATGCAGGGAGGTCAGAGTCACAGTAGAGATGACAATAGAAGCCAAGATCAGAGAGAGAAAGGTTTTGATACTATTAACCTGCTGGTTTTGAAAGTATATTAAGAGACAAGTAATGCATGCAGCTTGCTAGAAGCTGAAAAGGCAAATACATGGGCCGTCCCCTGGGGCCACCAGAAGGAATGCATCTCTGCTGAGCCATTTTAAATTTCAGACCTCCTGAGCTGGGAGATCATTAATGTATATTGTTGTAAGCCACCAAATTGTGGTGATTTGTCACAGCAGCAATAGGAAACTAATATACCAGTCAACCCAGTTGATCTGAGAATGAATGCGGAAGCGTGGAGAAGGACTCCAGAGAACTCCAGGTGCTCCGGGAACCTGTCAGTGATCCTTTGCAATGAACCCCCAAAGGATTTCCTCAGAAGCTTGCACTATTCAGTTGGACAGTTTTTGTATCTGCACTCACAGAATCTACCAGAAGACATTGTAAACTGGGATTTACCCATAGCTTACATGCCCTGGACTGAGTTACTTGCCTTGCTGGGGGCAGGGGGAGCATAGTTAGTAGGTTTCTACAGGGATCTGATCTATGTTAAAGGCCTGAATGTTCAAAGGAAAAGTCTAGCCAGTGTGGCTCTTTAAAAGGGACCCAAGAATCTTCTTATGACCTCAGGGCCTGTCTATAAAAAGTACAGTGTAGTTCTTATACACAGGTTCAAGAACTGCTTTCCAGACTTACATCAACACTCTCCCTGAATTACACTTTCCTTATATTTGCAATTTAAGCAAGAAATCCATCCGTTCACTGTTCTAACCAACCTGAGATTCCGTACATAGGAAAACCTTCCAGAGGTGACCACACTTTCCAAGGACACTAACAAAGGTAGCCTTGCTGTATTTTGCACTGGCCAGTTAATTTTGTTGGCTTCCTATGGATTTCCCAAGTAATAAAAATTGGATTTCTTAATAGGTAAAATTAGGAGCAAACTGAGGGTCAACTAAATGTAAGATCTGAACGGGAATCTATGATAATTTTCTTTTCTTCTTTCAGCCTCCCTGCATTTCCTTTCTCATGGGGAGAGAGAGAGAGAGAGAGAGAGAGAGAGAGAGAGAGAGAGAATAATGTCTGTTCCTGTGTCTCCCTACAGATCTGGTACCAGGCACAGAATATGGAGTTGGAATATCTGCTGTCATGAGTTCTAAACAAAGTGTGCCAGCCACCATGAATGCCAGGACTGGTGAGTAGAAAGACAGTGAAGAAGATGAATAAGCTGTAGGCTTGTGAATATGAGACTGTGTGAAGGTCTGTTCTGCCATGATGGGCCACAGGGCAGCATTCCCAGTGAACAAGACCTTGTTGACAACTCTTGCCTAATGACAGCATCCACCCTATGCCTGACCTGACATCTGAAGTCCCACCCTATTCACAATAGATCTATGCTTGATCCTCCAATCTGAAGGACTGGGCAGAGCTGTGCAGAAAAGATATGAAAATTTCCAAAAAAAAAATTGATGCTGTAGTGGGCTGTATTTCCCTCTAGACCTCCTCATAGCAGGCAGAATGGGATGTCCTCTTTCTACACGGCAAACACACTTTAAAAAGCCACTAGAATGAAGGTCCCAGGGTAGCAGGAAAAGACCATTGGAAACTCTTACTGCTCTGGATCCAACAGTTTTGCTTTCAAACCTTTGGTAAATTTCAAAGTCACTCTAGTAGCTTAGATACAAGCATCTTGGGCTAGGTAGGGCTTGGAAGTCTGGACCAATCCCTGTTCCCAAGTTTCAGTACATCATAGACAAACTTACTAGAGAATCACAAGGATAAGAGTCTCCAGATGTCTTCAGACCTGAGTACCTATGATAGGTTAGGCCAAGAGAAAATAACCTCAGGATCAGGGAAGGGAAGAGTCAGGGAAACTTTGTTGCCACGAATGCCTTATCTTCACATGGTGGTGACTCCTATTTGTCCCTGTTAGGTTTATTGAGGGAGGATAAGTGAAAACAAGTACAGAGAGTTTGAAAATCAGCAGCTAGATCTGTCCCAGAGGTGGATGTATTCCAATGGTGTCAGAGCTAATAATGCCTTTCTGCAGATTATCCAACCGTTTGCCATGCTGCTGATCATTTTTCAAAAGGAAGCTGCTTAACAAAATGTGAGAAAAGTGCCAGCAATGACAAGCCAGGGCTAATGATCAACAGACCTGCTGGTAACTTGGAGACACACAAGGTGGTCCAATAACTACTGGCTGTCCTAAAGAGCCTGGATGAAACATACCAGCTGCTAAGTGTGGTAGTGGAATATGCCTGTAATCTCAACACTTGGGAAGTAGAGGGAAGAGAATCAGGAGTTCAGGGTCATCCTCAGACACATAGTGAGTTCAAGTCTTGACTGGTCTACAAGAGACCCTATCTAAATAAATAAATAAATGCCACTTATGTTGATCCACAGAACTTGACAGTCCCCGAGACCTCATGGTAACAGCCTCCTCAGAGACTTCAATCTCCCTCATCTGGACCAAGGCCAGTGGCCCCATTGACCACTATCGAATTACTTTTACCCCATCTTCTGGAATTGCCTCAGAAGTCACTGTGCCAAAGGAGAGGACTTCGTATACACTGACAGATCTAGAGCCTGGAGCAGAATACATCATTTCCATCACTGCTGAGAGGGGTCGGCAACAGAGCTTGGAGTCTACCGTTGATGCCTTCACAGGTACCAGGGTGGCAGATATATCAGTCAGGTTCATGAATCAAACAATTTTAATGTGAGAAGGTCATCCAGGCACCTAATCTTCTAAAGGAGAAAAAGTGAGATGGGTAAGGAAGAAAGAATGATAGAGGAAAGACTAATATATACACAAAGAGGGAATGGTTGGATGTAAAGGGAAGAGGTGATCAAGGATCCTTCATATCTGAAATTTTATGTATGATTTTCCGCAGTCTGGATAAAGTTGTTGATTTTGTCCATCCCCCCCTACCTGCTTTAAATCAATGATAATTCTGAGGACTCATGGGTTCTAGAGATTTTTAGTCAGTGCTTTGAATATTTCACAGAGATATTTCTAGTTCTTTTATAATTAACTGTTCAGTATATGGCTTGGAAAGAATAGAGCAGAAAGGACTAGAGTATGGGGAGGTAGCAGCTTGGAGCCAGTGTGTGAAAGTGTATTCCTCTTTAGCAAAGACACTAGATACTTTCAGTCATGTACCCCTTCTAGCCCAGGGGCCTACTACCACACATGTGTTTCAGAGTGGTCCATTTTCTCTGCTTTGCAGGCTTCCGCCCTATCTCCCATTTGCACTTTTCTCATGTGACCTCCTCCAGTGTCAACATCACCTGGAGTGACCCATCTCCCCCAGCAGACAGACTCATTCTGAATTACAGTCCTCGGGATGAAGAGGAAGAGATGATGGAGGTCTCCTTGGATGCCACCAAGAGGCATGCAGTCCTCATGGGTCTACAGCCAGCCACTGAATATATAGTGAACTTGGTAGCTGTCCATGGTACAGTAACCTCTGAGCCCATAGTGGGTTCCATCACTACAGGTGAGGCTGGAAGATTTGACAGCAGTTGGTGAAGGGAGTTCTGACAGCAACTTTGGACAATTAAATTAAAAAAAAAAATTTAACAGCCAACATTTGAGAAATAGAAAAATGAATCAATGGCTAAAAAGCATCTGTGAGTTCTTTTGAAACAGATGCTTCTTCCAGGGTTCTGTAAGATATATAAGATGGGAAACTCCAATTTGAAAAGTAGGACAGACCGAATACCCTGAGGGGCCAAGGCCTGAATGCATTGGTCCAGGGATCTGCAGAAACCCCTGGAAAAATCTTTTCCCAAAAGAATTATTCTAGGTAAAGAGATAGTTTCTATTCTGGAGAGCCATCTCTTGACAGCCCAAAAATGTCTCTGGTGCAAGTGATACTTCCTCAGAATCAACACAGAGTAAGCATGAAACCATGTAGTGACTTGGCACCAAAAGAATGGGGTTGATTTGCACATTGCTTGGAAAACACAGGCACTCTGAAATGAACTGGGTCATTTCCGTCTCATAATTTCCAAATTCAATCCCAATGTGAGAGGCACATAGGTAAAAACATGTGTGTTTAAGTAGTTCCCTGTATACTGACAAGAATTCACACACTGGAAGAGTTTGGTAAAGTTTTTCGCTGGACCTGTGCTCTGAAATCCCTCTATAATCAATAGGCAGTTTTTCCAAATTGAACCAATTGTGGCCTCTGACAAATAAGAGAGAGCAGCAGAGTTGGGTCTTTCCAAGAGAAACTTCCCTCAGAGAAGACAAATAACTGCATAATTTCCTATTTGAGATTAAGCATATGGACTTAAAAGGAGGTTCCTAGTTGTCCTTCACATAAATAATAGTTACCACATAAGCACAGACCTTGCCAACTTAGCTTCTTGATGTTAAAATGTTCATGAACCTGCTTTGGCCATAGCCATGCTTCAGGTGAAACATCACTGGTCATTTTAGGGATGCCCAATTATATCTTAGGTAGAGTTTTGTCTGCCTATCAGTTGGTCATTATTGGCTACTGATCAATATAAAACTAGAGATAGAAATTCTGTTTTCAAACTTTGCTTCTGTATTTTTCCCCACAACCACCTGGTCTTTGTAGGAATTGATCCCCCCAGAAACATCACAATCAGCAATGTGACTAAGGACTCCGTGACCGTTTCCTGGAGCCCTCCTGTTGCATCTTTTGATTACTACCGAGTATCATATAGACCCACCCAAGGTAATGAAGTGATTTGATTTCTCAAAAATTAATAGGATTTGGAGTTGGTGGAGATTATTATGGGGAAACCATCATATCCCACAGGATATCAGCCTCTGCCAGCCTCATCTTTCCTCTCTGTAGCATTCTTGTGTCCGTGAAGAGTAGCTGGGAAGCCCTGTGTTCATTCACCCACTCCTCTCAAAGTAGGCTTGATTATTTTATCGACAATGCAGCCCTTCGCCAGCAGAGGAAACTCTCCCATTAGTTAGGCTACACAACAAGAAGTAAAGAACTCTAAAATACTTCGCCAAGAACCAGGACTACATGTATTTTCCTGAGCATAAAGTTCAAGACTAAAATCCATGGTATGGATAAAGACTCAGCAGAGCCAGATGGAGACTTGGAGGGAACCACAGTGATGTGATCCTAATTCTGTCATTCTAGCCAATGAATAGTCAGAGAAGTTGGCTGAGACTTTTTCTGCATACTGCTGGTTCTTTTTGGTGCATGTGGCATTGTTAACAAAGTGGAGAGCATGCTCATTTCCAGTTGTTAGGTAGGACAGTTTTCCAAGCTTCCTGTCTTTAGGTTGTGTAGACAACTCTGAGCTCTGCCCACTGCCTTGACATAATTTCCTCAGAGAGGACCGGTTTGATAGAAAACTACCGAATAAATAGTTCTTTTTGTTCCAAGAAGCCCATAAAATTAAGTGCTGGGATCAGCATGCAAGCTTTCTTCAAACTTCAACATTACCAGCCTATTAATTGCTTATCTGTTTCCACATTGCATGCTCAGCCCACATCTATCTGTGCTTTATGATCAACTGTCCCAATGTAGATTAAGCCGTGAACTCCACTGATAAGCGAGCTAGTGAACTTTTAACAGTAAATTCTGCTCTTCCTCAGTGGGACGGCTGGACAGCTCAGTAGTACCCAACACTGTGACAGAATTCACCATCACCAAGCTGTACCCAGCTACCGAATATGAAATAAGCCTCAACAGTGTGCGGGGCAGGGAGGAGAGTGAGCGCATCTGCACCTTGGTACACACAGGTAAGCTTGGATTCCTTGGATGTGAGGTCAGAATGTGGACATAGGACTTGCAACAAAACAGAAGGCATAATGAAGTTGTTCTGGTTCACACAGAGGATACTGGCTCCAGTGTATGACGTGCCATTCCTTAGCCTCCTCTGACTTACTGTATCCTACAGGGCAAGTTGTGGTTTGTCTCTGCATAGACAGTCCTGTCTGACAATAGGTGCTTAGTGACTCGCCCTCTAAGGGTCTTGCTGGTTCTATCTGGGAATGTTCATGGAACTTGCACTGTGAATAGTGAGTGCCCTTTCAAAGACGCATGATGAAGACAGATCTACAGCATACATCTGAATCATCTGACCATTTTAAGACTCAAACAGGGAAACTTCACCTCAGATAAGAGTTGGTATTCCAGTCACAGGAAATGAGGGTGTAAGATTCTCTATCATACCCAGTAGCCGCTTTTGCCCTTGATTTGTGCTCCATGGAGAAGAAGGCATCAAAGTGGCTATAAATCCTTCACTTTGGTGAAAGCAGTAGAGGCAAAATGTTACTTCCTTGTTAACATCTTGACTCGCCCACAGATCTGTGTAATCCTTGCTCACCAACAAGCCCTCCAAATGAATCCAGGTATCTTCTGTATCTACAACAAGCTCCTGCCTATATCCAGAGGAAGGGAGGCAGGAAGAACAACTAGCTTGCAATATGGGAAAGCAGAGAAGAAGGTTCTCCTTCCATGCCTTCTTCTGAAAACTAACCCCTTGGATAAACCCAAGGTCAAGGCTCCTTTTCAGTAGCTTCACTAGTCTTCTTCTCTGGCCCTTCAGCAAGTGTATCATGTAGAATTAGCCAAGATTTACTATAGACCTCACTGGAAGACACAGACAATGTTCTCTTTCCTCAACATCCAGAACAAATCTCCTAGTTAAGGCATAGTTTCCACTACACACAGGGAAACATCCAGCCCACCTCATTAAGAAAACACCTCGATTTCCTGACACTGCTTAATTTCCCTGGAGATGGTATTTCCTGAAGAAGGGAAAGGTACCTACCAATTCATCCCTGTAAGTATTCTCACAAGCTCCAAAACAGCATCTCACTATGAAATGAGGGGGGAAAATCTTCCAAAAACATAAAAAGTATTCTTTTCAAGACAGCACAGGATATTCTAATTTTTCCTAGCCTCCTTCAAGATCTATGGCTATAGATACCTTAGCTATGTTTTGTGATTCAGTCTGGCCCTACCCCTCTAGTTATCTGTGGTCAAAGTATCTGGGTAATAAATGTTGACCAGAAGTAATCTAAATGAACAAAAAAAAAAAAAAAGCCTCTTTCCCACTTTCTTGAAAATTCTAGAAACTTCCATTTTCTCACTGAAAATCATAAAATGGATTTTAAGATCATCTTTCCCCTGAGGTAAAAGAGTAGAATAACTCAAGTCAAAAGCTCATTCCTTGAATTCTTAGCCACAGGCAGCATATATCTCTAAAACAGAAATTCAATAGTATACCAAGCCATACTGTCTCCTTCAAGTTATGCAGAACTACTTTGGTTACTTCCAATAATGCTATTACACTCAGAAGTAGCTTAGTTTTATTTATTTATTTATTTATTTATTTATTTATTTATTTGTCTTTTTGAGGCAGGGTTTCCCCATAGCCCTAACTGGCCTGGAACTCACTATGTAGACCATGCTGGCCTTGAACTCACAGATGCTTCTGCCTCCCAAGTACTGGGATGAAAGGCACGCTCCATCATGCCTGGCTTAGTTGTTGTTTTTTAAACTGATGTCTATGATCTCATAACTATTAGAAATGAGAATTCCTTCAAGTAAACATGCATAATTCAGAAATCACCCAACTATAATATAAGCTGCATTTGAAGAACTTTTTGCAAGCACAGATTATGGATAAGATTTAAAGTTTTAAATTAGGAAAGTTTTTTGGGTTTTTTTTTGGCTGTTGCTTTGTGATGAAGAACATAAGCAAAATGAAGAAAAAGGAAAAAACAAACAAACAAAAAAACCAATTCATTTCATTAGAGACCCGGGGCAGATCAGCAGTGGATCTTGGTTCCCAAATAAATTCTAAGAGTCTTAGGTTGAGCTAATATTCAAGCCAGTGTAATAACATCCATTTTGGAAATAAATTCCAACTTTCTGGAAGGCAAGCACAGAAATAAACCAAGGCTTATAGGATGGTTAAGTAAAAGTACTCACTGATGGTCCTTTGACAAGTAAACTCTGTTCCCCCAACAAGCACTCTTGGTCTCTCTAACCCTACAAGAAACCCCTTGGCCTTGGCTCCCGTGCAGCAAAACTGCTGTCCTGATCATCGTCCAGAGTGAAACTTGTGGGTAGGGAAGCAAGAAGTCAGTAACTGGATACGACTAAGTTCTCAGTGCTGGTTCCCCTGTATTTCCACAGCTTTTCCTGAAGGTTGTTCTTCTATGTTGGTTTCTCTATTGTTATGATAAAACACTGGCCAAAACCAGTGTGGGGAAGAAAGGGTTTATTTCAGCTTTACAACTTCCAGGTCACAATGCATTACTGATGTAACTCAAGGCAGGAACCTGGAGGCAGCAACTGAAGCGGAGACCATGGAAGAATACTGCTAACTGGTTTGCTGTTTTTTTCGGATTGTGATCATCCAGCTTTTTTCTACAACCCAGGACCACCTATCCAGGAGTGGCACTGCCTTCAGTGGGTTAGGTCTTTCCATCTCAATTAGCAATTAAGAAAATGCCTTACAGACAAACCACAGGTCAATCCAATGGAGGCAATTCCTCAACTGAGGTTCCCTCTTCCCAGATGTGTCAAGTTGACGATTAAAGCCAACCAGGCAGTCATCAACAGAGATCTTTCCACAAAGCTGACCTTTGTGTTTATGAATGTACAAGTAGACTAAGAAGACGATTATCTCAGTAACTAAAGAATTATAACCATTTCTGTACGTTCTTCACTTCTCTTCTAGATTTAAATATCTAAAATACAATTGATTATCTTGAACTTTCCACTCCCCAATGAACTTGTCATAGTGTTCTGTGCAAAATAAGTTAATGAATTAAAATGAAGAACTTGGGGCAAGCTTGGAAGAGAACTAAGACAGAAAAAAAGAGAAAAGGAAAAAAAAAGGAAACAGTGGGACGACACTATTTTAGCCAGCGCAGTGACAGATGTGCATTACATGGGATGTTTCTGGTGGTTTGTGGCACTTCCTTCCTGTAGCTCCTCTTTTCCTGATACTCTCCTGTTCTGTTTCAGCCATGGATAGCCCTGTGGATCTGATTGCTACTAACATTACCCCCACGGAAGCCCTGCTGCAGTGGAAGGCACCCATGGGTGAAGTAGAGAACTATGTCATTGTTCTTACACACTTTGCAGGTGAGTGTCTGCAAGCCTAGGCATTAGGCAGATGGGAGTGCTGGGGATTGGAGCTGTAAGTCAGCATGGAAGTGGAGAAATAATACATTTTTCTAATATGAGAGTCAAATCAGAAATCACTCTACTTTGGGGAAAATTATATAGTCTTCAAGCCCTACAAAGTGTTCAAGATATCCTCCAAGTTCTGCAAAATACTGATGATATTAATTGCAAATGCTCAGTCTGAAAGAAATAACATCAGGAAGAAAAAACTCAGAATTGAGCTAAGAATTTCACCAAAGTGGAACAAATAACAAGGTAGAATTTTCTAGACATTTAAAGAGTAAGAAAAACACTGAAGTTATAGGATCAAGCTTGGAGCAGATCACAGGTGTTAACAGGTGACAAAGGATTTAGAACGGCAAATTTTTCTGTTGTTTGGGGTCTTTTCTACCCTCATCCAGCCCAAAAGTTTGAATCAACAGAAAAATTTGAGTATCAATGTTGTTTTCATCAAACTTTTTCACCTTAAACTATTTGAAGCTCAGTAGAGAAGCCCAAAGCTAAACAGAAGTATATTACAGATATCTAAGCTTAGGGAAATTATTTCTTGACTGAAATTAAACTTGCAAGCATAGAATTGCTGTGGGTTGTATTCTAGAGAGCAAAGATACCAGGAAACATAAGGCAGGCAGACGTCTTGATTTTCAAAGATGAAAGAGAAAGCCAATTATGTAAGCTGCAATGAACAAATTTTTTTGTCAAAGCTTGGGGAAGTGAAAACTAACACAGATTATTAAACAAAATGGAACAGGCTTCGGGGTCTACAGCGCACCAGCACAGGTCACTAACTTTCATCAAAACTGCTTTATGTTCCTTTTTTAAATTGGCGAATCTATTAGCACATTTGTGTTTCAGCAAGGCACTAGAAAACTGTGTATCATTTAGTCTTTAGTTAAGATGGAACATGATAGATCATATTTTGAGTTACTAAGAACTATAGCTGAATGAATGAGATTCTCAAAGAAGAAAATTACAGATATATCCTAACCCTTCTATATTCTTGTACAGCCCAGCTCAACTCCTACTACCCCTCTGAATGTATCATGATGCAGCATTTCGTAAATCATCAGGTCTTCTCAGGCCTTTTCAAGCATCCATACATTTGCTCATGTGGTTTCTCTCCCAAGGGTCTGCCTAGAAAACCCATCCTTCATGTCAGTTTCAACCCCATCTTTTCTGACAAAGCATACTGATTCTCCTAAGGCAGTCAGTCACACCTGCTTACAGTAACAAGGCACACAGCTCCATCCTAGCAATTCACATCCATTCATTCAGCAAATCCTTCTGATACCTTCCCATGGGCCTATAAAAATTCAGAAGCAAAGCATAAGTGCTGATCTTCATGGACCTCACTTCTAGTGATGATGCAAAGAAATAAATACAACTTGACGAACTGTGACATGAAAAAGACAAAGCAGAACATAGTGAGCTACATCTGACGGGCCACCATAGCTGAGGGCCAGGGTGCTGACAGAAAGAGGAAGATCTCAGGTAAAGCAAAAGAAAATGAAGACAGGAAATTCTAAGAAAAAGAGTAGTCTTTCGGTATTTGAAGAGAGATGAACATTTGAGGAGCAGCCGTAGTTTAGTGCTGTAGAACAGTGACTGGTGGCAGGATGTCACAAAGTAGGATATTAAAAAGATAGTCATTATGTGCATTCTTCCAAGAGTTCATTTGGATGGTTTTAATTTTCTTATATACCTTGTTACTCCTTTAGATTACAATAAGCTTGAACCACCAGGCCTGACCTAGTTTGGAGATGTGCCTAATAACTTTGTTAAATGCTAAATGATTCAGAAATATTCTAATTGTCTAACAGATAGCTTGGCTCTGATCTAATGAACAGTTTTATCAACAGCTTGAATGAATTCTGAGAAAACATGCTTACAAAATGTGTGGATAAAACAAAACTGTGATTGATTGAAACCACATTAAAAACATTTTAATAAACTGAAACAGTGGTCCACAACTCAAACACCAAGGCAAAATAGAATAGAAATAAAAGCAAAGCTCTGCCCATGGAGTCAAAAAATCAACTCCAGAAGGGTGGAAGGGAGTGGTGATAAACAATGTCTTTGACTGGCAATAAACTCAGCATGTGACAGCAATAATACATGGCTGTCCTAAAACCTAATAGAATAATATAAATGGCAGGCATAGAGGCAGGTTGACTCTGTTTGTGCCATTGATCAGTGATATCAATTCTTGTTCTCAATTCACTTCCAAGTCTTGCATTTCATCAAAGATTCTGGCAAACTGTTACTTGCCCTGAGAAAAATAGCCAGGACTGTGAAGATTTTAGAAGGATCACATAAATGTAATGAGAGGTGGGGCCTGGATTTTCTCAGTCTAAAGGAGGGAACCCTTGATGAGGAAAAGTGAAGAGAAGGAAAAGGTCAGATAGACAAAGGATTGTTCTTATTACTTTTGACTCCAGAGACCTGAGTAGGTGATAGAGAGACAATTTTGCCTCCATATAAGGAACGCTTTTTTTTTTTCTGAAGATATAAAGATGAAACGGGATCTGTCTATGGAGTAATAAGCTCACTCACCTATAAAAGAATTTTTGCCCAATTCTATAGTGCTGAATCTGAATCCTTGTGAAAAGGCTTTAGGTTTAGTAGACCTTGCCTTATCTACATACATCTGATTTCAGTCGCTGGAGAGACCATCCTGGTTGATGGAGTCAGTGAAGAATTCCAGCTTGTTGACCTGCTCCCTAGCACTCACTATACCGTTACCATGTATGCCACCAGTGGCCCTCTCACGAGTGGCACCATCGCCACCAACTTCTCTACCCGTGAGTATATGGTCCTGCTTAACTGGGATCCCTGCAGGATTATGTGGAACCTAGAAAATGATGTTTCATTGTAATGGAGAAGATGATAGAGTTGGATTGGAAAGTATCATTCCCAAGCCCAGACTCTTATTTGAGGGAGGGGAAGTAGCTTAAGATGGAAAAATGGCACCCTGTCTGTACCTGTACAAACCAGAACTAGAGTAAGCATGTGAACAGCCCTATGACCATCAAGGGAAGAGCTAGAAAGACAGGAACACCCTGGCATTTTCTGTTCTTTGCAGTGCTGGACCCTCCTGCCAACCTGACAGCCAGTGAAGTCACTAGACAAAGTGCACTGATCTCTTGGCAGCCACCCAGAGCAGAGATTGAAAACTATGTCTTGACATACAAATCCACCGATGGAAGCCGCAAAGTAAGCATTAGCTGAAAAAGGGAAAAACCATTTCTTCCATGTGAGGCCATGTGGAAACTGACCAATGGGATGATGCATGGAAATTACAGGGATGGGAAAAGAAGTAATTCACAGTCAACCAATGAGGTTTCAGATCCTGGTTACAGACTCTGCTACTCAGGAGAGCCCAGGTCTGCAAGCCAAACAGTATGCAAGTTGTTTCTACGTCTCTCTACATGAGCCAAAGCAAAGTGCAAACTCTCTTTCAGCCCCAGTGCCCTCTCTAGAGCGTCCACCTTACAACTTTACTAAATATGATAGTGCTTCCAATATTGCTATCTGATATTACTATCCAAAATATTAGAACTCCAATCTCATGGCATCAGAATGATTTTTCACTCCTAGGGCCAAGCGAACATGAGCTGGGTAATAAACCCAACAGGCTTTTGTGCCTCAATAAGCATTATAAAAGCAGCATCTATGTAACTGACAGTAAAGAGATGATAAATTTTGGGTTTATGTCACCAGTCCAAACAATCCACTAGAGTACCAGTTTTCAAATTGTCCCTTGCAGTAGGATCCTTTCTAAAAGTGAGTCATATGCAGAAGTCAAATCTACAGAATAGATGTAAGCAAAGCAGGTCTGTGATGGCAATACGGAGGCCGGGGATTCTGCTTCCTCAGCTTCCTCTGCTCTTAAGCAAGCCCAGCGCAATCTGAAAAACCACTGGATTCAATAATCCAGGTACCTAAATTTATCCCGTGTGCATTTCTGAGATAGGAGCTGACCTAAATCTCACATGGGAGCTGCCCTCCCTGCATATTGGCAGTTTTTTCTTTTTCCTTACTATGGACTGGGGAGGACAGCAATGCTGACCCAGCTTCCCCACGTTTCCATATTGCAAGCTGCTCTCTCCCTCCCACCTCCTTTCCTCTGGCTCTCTGCAGGAGTTGATTGTGGATGCTGAGGACACCTGGATTCGCCTGGAGGGCCTGTCAGAGAACACTGACTACACAGTGCTCCTGCAGGCAGCTCAGGACGCCACACGGAGCAGCCTCACCTCCACTGCCTTCACTACAGGTGAGAATCTTAGAATCACTTTGATGCTTTCTTCTCCCTAAAAGACATCTGTTTCCTCAGCACCTCGGCTGACACATGACCTGGAGGGAGTCTGAGCCTGTCAAAAACAACAGCAAAAAGTCAGTTGCCATTCTCCCTACCCTTTCCTTGTCAGAAAACCCCCACTGCCAAGGTCATTAAGGAATCATTTTAACCCAACTCTGTAGACAACTAAATGTACCAGGTAGAGATACCAGGTTCATTCTTGTTCCAATTTCCTACATGTTTTTCCAAAAAAGTCCTTCCTTCTCTCTTTCTCTCTCTCTCCTTCCTCTGATATACTTTTGTATACCCAGAATCTCACTCAATCCTTAAAATAACTGATAAAGTCACTTTAAAAGGCTAGGGGTGTGGCTAGGCAGTGGAGTGCTTGCCTTGTATGTACAAGGTCCTGGGTTTGATTCCTGGCACTACATAAAGAAGGAAAAGGTAAGGCCTTTTGTCATCATTTCTCACATAATTAAACTGAGCCACATGGAAATTACAGATTTCTGTGGCTTTTGGCAAGCATTGTCCTAAGTGTATCACATGTATCTAAGAGTATCTAATTTCATCTTCGCGACAGCCTCTGTGGTAAAGACTATTACTATTACCTCTATTATTTTTTCTGCAAACAAGATGAGATAACTCACCCAAGATCCTTTTACTCTTAAGAGAGAGAGCTGAGATTTGACCCCAGATAGTCCAACTCTGGGATCCAAACTGTTATTCCTCTCTGCCACCTCCATGGTACCTCTCTACAATTTGTAATGTGTAACTGCTCATTCCAGCCCAGACTTTGAATTCTTTCCCTGCCCCACATTTTGAGTATGAGGATGTGTCCATCTATGGGGACTCCATAGATACAGATCAACCTGCCTTCTCAGAGTACCAAGAAGATTGGGCCTCCCTCTATGTCCTAGAGCTGTCCCTCCATCCCAAAAGAAGTGATAGAAAGCCCCCCAGTCCACTTCAACATCCTCCTCTCAATGCACCCATTCTAGATGACAAAGCAAAGAGTTTGGATCAAATATTCCAAGTCACTGTTGGATAGTGAGATTATGAATGAGTCCTTTTCCCTGTTTTTTTTTTTTTTATCTTTTTCAATATTTCACAAAGTGTGTTCATTGAGTCCATTAATCAAAAGCAAATATTTAATGGGAAAGTAAAAATAACTTGTGGATGCCACACGGAGTGGCCTCACCTCCACCACCTTCACTCACCGCCTTCACCAAGATACGAATCCACAATAGATCTTCACCAAGTAGAACTTAGAGAAACCTGGTCTCTTTCTGAGGCTGAAGTCTATTATGCTGTTTCAGGAAGTCTTATGAAGCACTAAAGTACTTCCTTCTTCTTGTTTAAGCCCTTCCCTGCACATTCACGGGTTAATTACAGGGGTTTTTTGTTTTGTTTTCTTTTGTTTTGTTTTGTTTTGTTTTGTTTTGTTTTGTTTTCTGTAGCTGCCACTTAAAGAACCATTGGCTGGAGTTTTTTGCTAAATTAAGAATTTCATCATAAAAAGAAGACAGATGACAGATAAACAGAGCTCCCACTTTCATATTTACTAGGTTAAAATAATAATTTTATCCCCCAAATGCTCAGTGTGGTATGAGCTCTTCATTCCCATCCTAATGCTGTCCTAAATAGCAGTGGGGAGCAATATGTCCACTGCCTAGAGTTTCTGCAGTCTCCTCAGCTGCTGTGCCTCCTTTCCAGATCCCTCTGGACTGAAAAGTACACCAGGTTCTGTGACCATCGCTGCCCTGACTTAGATGCAATGCCCCAGGCATGTGAATGCAATAATTTATATGCAGGATTCCAATCCAGCCAGGGTCCCAGGAAGCTAAAATCAGCCAAGAATTAGCAATTTACATGGGAATCTGGAGAAGAGGCTTGTGTTGCTTTGTTTAGTGGGCAGTGGAAGTGACTATCAGAGTGGATTTAGGTTGATTATTGGTTCTTATAAGACCCCAGTTGACATGGACTCCTTAGGCATAGCCAGTATCAACTCAGAAAGCAGAAAACTGAAGAATCCAGCTTCCTACACAATGAGTATAGTTACTATCTGAGATGTTTGCTCCATGGAGAGTGTGGGGTACCTGAAATGGGTTCACCACTATCCCCTAGAGTGGAAATTCCATGTTTTGGAGTTTTGCAGAGTTTCAATGGAAAGCTAAAATTTAAGTAATTTATGCATACCAAACCCTGCTGGCTTTGTTTTGGACATTTATCAGAAGCCATTGAAACAACTGGCTGCTGAGTGAAAAATTCGTGGACAGAAATAATGCATGTGGAAGTCCCTGGTACAAAACCTGCCACGCAGACATGATAAATGCTCATTGAACTGAAGAGTTAAATCCCAGCTGCAGAGTGCAGAAGTGGGGGTCTCCCAGAAAACAAAGCTGAAGGTGGAAAAGATTCTGTTTAAAATATGTATTTATTTTTATTTTATGTTTACCTGCATAGCTGCATGTATACCACGTGTGTGCCTGATGCCCTTGGAGGATAAAAGAGGGTGCCCAATCCCCTAGTACTGGAGTTATGGACAGGTGTAAGCCACTATGTGGGTGCTGGGGACCAAACCCAGGTCCTCTGCAAGAGCAGCAAATGTTCTTAGCCACTGAACCATCTCTCCATCCCCTGAAGATTCTATCAAGAATCTTCATACAGCCTGCAGAGTATGAAAGCCAAAATCCCTCTAACTTCAGCTCCTGTCTGCCACCCCAGTGCGAATTTCCCTGGATAAATTACACTAGGCTGCGTAGTAATTGGCCAGTTAATATTAATGAGTACTTACTGTCTGTTCTAGTCCCTTTCCTCTATCTTTTCTACCTCTGCTAAGAGCAAATTTTTGTTAAAGAGGCAGAGAATATAAGGGTATTGACCTCCTAAAGATGGGGGTGGTCTTACCAAAAAGGAAAAGCAGCAAAAATGAAAAGTATAATACCATAACTTGATACAAAATCGGAATGCTGTCAGTCTGGATCCCAAGGGCATGAATTACTCCTGTTGGGCAAGTCTGGAGAACATTGCGAGCCTATGTGATGGGACACCAGGGGTTACGGAGGCGGAGGCTAATTCCTTTTTAGCAGCGAGCACCTTTTCTAATCTCACTGCCTTTTCCACTTAGCAGTATCTTATTCTTAAGATGCGCTGATCATTTCAGTATTTCCTATGTCTTCTCTGTTGGAGCAACAGGGTTTAAACTTTGGCTTCAAAGTGACCACCATCAGTGACAAATATTCACCCTGTCCTGAGAGGGCCAAGATAAAAGATTCATTCAAGCAGATGCTTCTCTAATAACAGTCTGGGAAAGAGCTGAGGTGCTGCTGCTGCTGCTACTAGTGGTAGTGGTGGTGGTAGTGGTGGTGGTGATGATGATGATGGTGATGATGATGATGATGATGATGATGATGGAAAAAAGCTGGCCTCAAAACCTTGGAAGCCTCCTTTGATGAAGTTGCCTTTCCTTCTGTTCATACCACACAACATGAGCCCATTTCAGTCTTTCCATCATGCTAATAGCTTCCTGTCCTCTTGTCTCTGGTGTTTGCACAAGACTCTGGCGGGAATTAAATACAACTAGTATGAAAGAGAAAAATATATGGATACATTATTTATAATTTACTGTCACCTGAAATTTCATCCAAGGTCTACTTGTCTTTTAGAGACATGAATTTAAATGAGGAAACAAATATTCCCTGCAGAGCCACAGAGACTTGGCAAAATGATCTTCTGAGAGGCAGGTCTCATTGTCTTTTCTAATACTATAAAAAGCAAACAAGATTTACACTAAAGTTCGTCCTTGGAGACGGTGAATGCTATAAAATGGGTTGTCTTGTCCTTGGGGTTAAGTGAAAACAATCATTTGCAGAGGTAGCCAGAGATGAGTAATAGGAAAAGGTTGGTGTTTGTTTGGTTTTGTTTTGTTGTTTTGTTTTATTACCTTTGCTCCCTGCTATCCTCCATTCAGGCTGAGTTGTTCTGTGGAGCTTTTCAAGAAAATTCTGGGATCCCCTCTAACACAAAATACAGTTTTTGAAGTTGTGAAAATTAATGAAAACTGCAAAACTCGATAAATTCTGGAACAGTGAGTGGTGAATCCTAGAAATCTACATGGCTATAAGAATTCCAGTGGCAAAAAGTAAGCTAGTGATCTGTTCTTCTATACATCACATACCCAGTCAAGGTGGAAGCTTAGAGGACTTCCCTATGCTCTACCATATAGAAACAGCTTGACATTTTGCTTCACTGAGCTGAGTAAGCCCTTAAAGTCAGAGGTCTACATTGTCCTTCCTCTAAGGACTGGCTGTGGAGAAGGAAGGGGGGCACTAGTCATACCATATGAACATTCCATCCAATGGATAGATGGGTGTCAGATCAGAGGTTTGAATTAATCACATTGCCCAGTTTATTGCATGCTACCAAAGTCAGCCTCTCACAAAGTTCCATTCTGTTTTCACTCCTTTATTTTTTCCGGCCCATCTCTTTCCCCCACCTTCCATATATAACCATTCTAATGTGTCAAATGGGCAGCATCTTGTTTGTGTTTTTGGAAAAATATGTTCTTAGCCGAGTGTGGTGGCACATGCCTTTAATCCCAGCACTCAGAAGGCAGGCAGATCTCTTTGAGTTCAAGGCCAGCCTGGTCTATATAGCAAGTTCCAGGTCAGCTGGGGCTACAGAGAGACACTATCTCAAAAAGACCAAAAAAGAAAAAAAGAAAACTATGTTCTTACAGAATTATTTTGACTATGAATATTTTAAATGTGTTTAATTATTTAGGAATGGCCTATAAACCTCTGAACTCTGAATCATCTCTTTTATCCCATGTTCTATTCATCTGTGTTTTGTCAAAGACTACACTGTGAGTTTATATCTTTTGTTAGTTTTTATATGTGACACGTTTCTTTGGGTCTCTTTTTCAAGATTAAGTTAGCTGTTTGATGGGATTTTTAATCCTCTTTAGGTGGCATTCAAATTATCAAATTTAGGTTTGAAGTTCGAATGAAATTTAGATTGGAATTGAAGTACATTTATAAGTTAATTTTGGAAGAACTGATCTGATATCTTTATGATAATAAGTCATCTCTTCAAAAAGGCATAAATTGTATCTTCATTTATTCAAATTATCCTTATGTTTCTTAGAGTTAAATTTTTCTCTACAGCTTCTGTTCTTGGTTAATTTCTGGAGATTTTGTCATTTTTATTGCTTTGTGACTTTTGTCTAATTAAAAAAATATTTTCTATTTGATTATTGCTGATGTAGAGAAATACTATTGATTTTATATATGGATCCAGGATCTAGAATCCTGCTGAGTCTTATTTATTAATTCTAATTATCTATTGTTTCTATTAATATTTTAGGTAAATGTGGAGCTAGGGAGATAGCTGAATAGGTAAAGTCCTTGTTGCTCGAGCATTAGGGCCTGAGCCCCAATCACCAGCACTCATGTAAAAGCTGGGGATGGCTACACGCACTCGTATTTCCAGCACTGAGGAGACAGAGACAAGAGGATCCCAAGGCTTGCCCACTCCGGGTTCAGTGAGAAACACTGTCTTTAAAAGGAAAAAAAAGGTGGAGAGTGATAGAGGGAAAACAGCCCACATTAACCACTGCCTTCCACATATACAGGCACATATACGCAAATATTTTAGGTAGCTGTTTATATCACTGACAGATAACGACAGTTTCATTTCTGTACTCCCAATCCTTGTTCATCTTATTCATGTTCCTTTCTCTGTCACATTAACTAGAATCTCCCAAGCTGTGTTAAATCATGACAGCAATCTTAGTTAACATTCATTTGTTTCTGTTCTTGAGGTACACACAATTAAAATCTCAGCTTGCATATTCTTCACTAAATCTTCATTGGTTGAACCACTTTAGATGCAAAACACCACAACTTTTTAAAATAAAGAAAATTCATAATTGACTACCCATAAATAAACAATATTATTTACTTAGATTTGTGGTAAGAAATACCTATTCAGTTATGGAGTTTTCTTCTATTCCAAGTTAAGAGGTTTTATAATAAAACTTATCAAATGATAAAGTTCAGTTTGTAATAAACTTTATCAATTGATAAGGTTTAGTATAATCATGATTTTTACACTTTCATTTACCTATAAGACGACTAGCATTGGTGGCTTTTTAATACATTTATTTATTATCATTAGAGAAACTTCACCTGTATATGAGTTTTAATGCATATTGGTTAGCTCTGTTTAGATATTTTTACACATGATCATAAATAAAATTGGCCTATCTGATTTTCTTATTTATGACTCCTTACTGGGTTTTGAAATCTATGTTTCACTAACTTTATTTTTTTAAAAAAAACTGGGCAAATTTTCACTCATTTCTTTTACTACTATACTTTTATGTTTGTTTTTGTTATTCGTGGGTTTTTTAAGTTTGGGGGGGGTCAGGGTCTCATGATACAGCTCAGGCAGGCCTCAAACTTAGAATCTTTCTGCTTGTCTTCCTAAGTACTAGATTATAGGTATATGTCATCACACCCAGCTCACCTTGACTGTTCCTTAATCCAGCTTGCCAATCATGTATATTTTTTGTTAATATTTTCCACAAAAAAACAGCTAGTAGATGAATGATCCACATTCATGTTTTCCTTCTATTTATTGCTTAAGTGCACCATTCTAGTATCTCTTTTGTAAAAACCAAAGAATATGGGGCTAGAAAGATGCTCAGCAGTTAAGATCACTGGCTATTCTTACAGAGGACTCAGGTTTGGTTCCCAGCACCCACATGGCAACTAACAACCCCCTGACCCCCATAAACTACAGTTTCAAAGGATCTGATTCCCTCTTCTGGCCTCCACAGGCATTGCATGACATGGGTGCTCTTACATAAATGCAGGCAAAACGCTCATACACATAAGATTAAAGAAAAAAAAAAACAAAAAAAACCCAAGCATGCTCTCAAACCCCAGTGGATCCCCCACTTCCTTTCCTGTCACTTCCACCAGTCAAACCTGCTCTAGACTGTGGCTCTGGGTTGTCACAGATGGGCTTCTCTTTTGCTATTCTTTGATTACAGACTTTCATTAAAACAAAAACATCATTTTCTCCAGCTAGTTAATCACTTTGCAGCTTATATCTCCAGAACTGGTCACTTTGCCTATTTGTGTAGTTACTCTGGGTTTTCAATAACTTATTTTATAAGAAAAATCTTCTAAAATTTCATATTCCTAAGGAAGTTATTTTTTAATCATACTTTCACATTTGAATTACAAGCTGATCAGCTACTTTGCAAATGTGGGCCATTCGTTTTAATATGGAGAATGAAGTGAGAGCCAACTACAAGCCCACTTCCAGGGGGGGGAATCAAAGTGCTGGTCAACAGAGGAGCTCACCCATGATTCTGCAGAGGAACACACTTTGTTCTGCATTTACCAAGAAGCCTGCTGTGGCTCTTCTCAGAGGAAAATGCTGACATTGTGGCTCCAGTCCCGATACTGAGCCCATTAGAGTAGTCAGCAGGCAGGTGCTCTCCTGAGCTATTAAATCTGACCATTTTAAAGACTGTACCCAAGGATACAAAACAAGTGAGGGCAGGGCAGGGACAGAGAGGCTCCTTGCATTCCCTGCTGGTACAGAGCGGGCAGATTGCCCTGTGTGTTGTGTAGATAGCTGCTCTCTGCTCAGCATGCAGCCTCTGATGTCCAACACAAACCAATTTCTGAGCAATTCTTCCGGTGAGTACCCTGGGCCTGTAGATCTCACAATTATATCTAGAAACACTTAACCAGGAGACACTTCAGTGTACCGATCACTTGAGGTTGCCTTTCCTTTTAACTTGGTAATCACTACAGATTGTGCTTTGAAAAAAGAAATGCCACCTTGTCTAGCCAGGCTCAAGTTATTGCACCAAAAGGAAAAGGAAGAAAAGCTCCCAGGTCCTAAAATTTCTATCTTTGGAAAAATAATTGGGATGATCTATTTTAGTGTTAAAGATAGGTTTCTGATTATATTAAATGACATAACATCCAGAGAGGTGGAAATGCCCAAAACCTGCCCTGATAATCTTCTAAAATGTATGAAGTCCAGTTTGTGCACATTGGCCCAGAATGAGAATAAAAGAGTTTTTAATTGTTAGCTGAGCCAAAGGCCAGTAACTTCCAAAGCAACAAATAAAATGGTAAAGACTGAAACATAAAGCTTAAACTCAAGGCCAGTCTCACTCAAACTGAATCCTACAGTGATTGGACACATTTACTGGGAAAGAAGAGAAGATGAGAAGGGAAAGGTGGGGGGGGAGACAGGGAGGTGTGTGATGGGGAGCAAGGGGGAGACTAAGGAAACAGAGAGAAAGAAGAAACAAAGAAAAAAGGAAAGAAGAAAGAGAAAAGAAAGAAAAAGATAGACGGGCAGAGTCAGCTCAAGCATATGGACCTAGGCAGGGAGAGCAGACCACAAGGCCTCCGAAGCATGTCTCGTTTGCTATTTTCACCTCTTGGCTTTTGAGAAGAGAAAAATGTGTGCCACAAATAGCTGGTCTTCAGATTCATCTGAGTTTTGCCAAAAGACACTGACTGCTGAGCCTGTCTCCCCAGTAGCATTCCGATTTAGTAGATTTTGATTGGAACACAAGAATCTGAATTTTAATAAAGTACATGACTTGAGAATACTTAATGGGTATCTGCTTTCTCTTACCAGATGAAGGGGAATAATAGTTGGTCAAGGACTAGTGAGTGTGAGGCAAACCTGGGCTGCTTTGAAGGCTGGAGCAGGATGGAGAAAAGTTTCTGTCACATCTTCTCCAAGTTCCCAGCATGTGACAACACTGGGTTGCTGCTTCTGATAGTCTGTAAAAGCAAAATGTTTCTTGATTGTCTTTCCACTAATGCCACAGACTAAATTACAGTAAATCGAATCTATTAACAGCCAGATGGCCTTGTAATTTGTCAAGGGTAAGACAAGTGCACCCAGCAACATGCAGCAGCCTCGCACATACTTGGTGAATGCCTCCCCCTCGAGCTCACTAGAGAAGCTCAGAAGGCAGAACACAGGGTCCTTCCTCTCCCACAGCGTTATTGGAGACCTTTAGCCTACCCATCTTTGGCACCCCTTAAACAATATTTATTCCTTAAGTTGATCTTACTTTCTAACTTTTGAAAAAAAGTGAATGGCAGTTACTCAGATTTAAAAATCCCCTTCTCTGGAGTAAGTCATCTCAACAAATTACATCCATTTGTATTAGGTATAGTTGTAAAGCAACTATAAATAAAGTATTTGGGGGTCTCTTAACGTATTCTACATGTAAAGATGTGAAGATGCTTATATAACATTGCTTATCTCCCTATTCTTAAGGTTAGTTTGGTTTTATATGTGTATTCGAATGAAGTTTGGGGGAAGATTTTTTGTGGGGAACCCATGGTATTGAGAAATGCAGAGTTCTGGTTCCTTTAAGAAGTTGAACTGATTTAATGAAGAAATCTTCCTTCGGGATAAGAGTTAGTGCATAAGGCGGGAGTGAGGTGGAAACCAAGAACATTACATACTAATCTGAAATGAGAATACAGGCAGTGAGAGAAGACAGGGGAGAGAAGAGTAGGCATGCTGGTTGCTCCAGAGACCAGGTGAGGAATAGCCCAGAAGGCTGGAAATAAGGCCAGTGTTTCCAAAGCAACCCAGGCAGGGGACAGAAGCCATTCACACCTGTCCCTTAAAGTGAAACTAAGCCTCAGGAACAAGTGGGAGTGGAGCTTTAAGAAGTTTTAGGACATGCTGGAACCAAAATTAACAGCTTTTCCACAGCTGCTGAAGAAATCAGTTTTGAGGGGAAAGGGTTTAATTTGGACATGAAACCTTTTGAGGTAACTTCAACACCTGGAGTTTTATATGTTTATAGGCTAAATACAAATATCAATTAATCCTTAGATAGGTGAAGACTTCCAGAAAACTACAGCATAGGCTATATTTCTTTCCTTTTAAAGGTATCTTTTTTCTCTCCCAATTTTTTATTGAATTTGTATATATTATATATAAGATCTTAATCAAATTTAGACCCCCTCCCTGTCCCCCATAGCCCCCACCACCAGATTTCAGGTATTCTGTCATATATGTTAAGTCCTATCCGATTAAGCATTTGTACCTAGATGTCCCTCTGTGCAAGTTCATCCACTAGAGTCCAGGCAGCACATCTAGAGTCACTCCCTTAAAGAAGATCTCCTTCTAGGCTGGGCATAGTGGAACATGCCTTTAATCCCAGCACTTGAGAGGCAGAGGCAGGCTGATCTCTGTGAGTTTGAGTACAACCTAACCTACATAGAAAGTTCCAGGCCAGCTGGGGGCAACAGAGAGAAGATCTACTTCTTTTTAAAGATTTTTTAAAGTGTATTTGTGTGTATGATTGTGTGTGGTGTGTGTATGGCATGTGTGCATGTACCCAAAGAGACCAGAAGAGAGCATCAGATCCCTGGAGGTGGACTGGAATTAACAAGTTGTTGTGAGTCACCCAATATTGGCGCTAGGAATTGAACTCAGGTCCTATGAGAGAGCAGCAAATACTCTTAACTACTGAACCATCTCTCCAGCCCCCAGTTGTATTTCTTATTTTAAAAGACTGCACGGTGCTTTTGACTCAGGCTCTAACAAGAATAAAATAGAAATACAAGAATTAAATAGAAATACAATGACTGACAAGAATTAAATAGAAATACAAAGACTCTTTGTAAAATACAAGTGCTGTGGAAAAATATCATCATTCCTTGGTATGACTATGCTTGAGGTTGACCTCAACAAACCTGTAGCAGCAAGCTGGAGGGCAGTCCTTGGGTAGGGAGTTAATCCATCTCCAGGGGGACCTTGCGTGAAGTCTACCAAACTCCAGTGGGGTTTTCCTCACACAGGATGCTTCACAGACAACCTGTGGTGGGGGCTACCAGGGAGTTACTGGGTCACCTTTCTTACATGTTGTGTCTTACTGATTCACTATCCTGCCTTTCCCAGTGACTAGGTGTCACATCTGGAATGCACTAGTGCTGCCACTACAGGGCACCATGGTGATGGACACCTAAGGTCTCACTCCAGCCTCTCTTCATGGCTGCCACAATTCAAGGACACAGAACTGTATCAACAGTGTTATGCCCTTCCTAGAACACCAGGATCTCCACAGAACACCCAGCCACCATCCTTTGCATGGCAAGCTCTGCCTTTAACTTGTTCTCTCTGTCCCAGCAGTCCAGAAAAGCCCCTCTGGTGAACGATGCTTCTTGGTGTGCTTGCCAAGCACAAAATTTGTCTTAGAGCAAAGCTCTTCAAGACACGGGATTTAAGCTTCTTTTACAGCTAATTAGATATTGTTCTACAAATTGAGCTGTTCTCACTGAAAGATGAGCTGCAATTTACTTCCCCTGACCTCTCCTTAAGCTTAAACTGAACTATAAAACATGGCCATTTGATTGTTTAGTACAATCAGGAAATTGTTTTGTATAGGGCCTAGAATCCATCTGGTGCCAATGCTAAGCTTCTTTGGGCATTCCTTAATGATCAAGGTTTTGCTTGGGTGCTGTTCCTCCTACAGCCTAGAGTGGTTCATCTGCCCATGGTCTATGACCCTCTCCTGAGTAAATAATCACTAGTGGCATTAACACATCTTCACCCTGCAAAGGGAAAATCTTCATTGTCCCCATTTTACTGGTGAGAAAACCAATACTCGGAATTCAGGACATTAGCTTATAGCTTATAGTCAAGCAAATAGGTAAGTAGAGAAACCAGACCATAAACCCAGCTCTTTGGTTCTCATATCCCATAGAACTATCTATTGCCTGATAAGTCAAGCATGAGCTCAAAGAGAGAATGAAAAGATGCAGTGTTGGGCTGGAGAGAAGGCTCAGCAGTTAAGAACACTGGTTGTTCTTGTAGAAGACCCAGGTTCGAATCCCAGCACCCACATGGCAGCTAACAACTGTCCGGAACTCCAGTTCCAGGGGATCAGACAGCCTCTTCTGTCCTCCACGGGCATTGCACAACATGGGTGCACTCACCTACATGCAGGCAATACACACATACACATAAAATAAAAAATTAATAAATAAAATTTTAAAAAAAGAAAAGAAAAGATGCAGTGTTCCCACACCTGCACAAGGTCTGGGTTCACTGAGAATTTCTTACAATTCAGGAAGTACCAACCACAAGACTCTTTAAAACCTTCTCTGATCCATGGGGCTCTTTTGCATAATGGAGAAAAGGATCATTTCTAAAAACTGCTTGGGGGCAGGTAAGATGGCCAGAGGGTAAAAAAGTGTTTGCCATTGAAATTTGGCTGACTTTGCTCCCCAGTTCCAAGTGGTAGAAGGAGATAACTGGTTCCAAGTTGTCGTCTGACTTCCTCACACAGGTGCTATGGTATATGTGCGCGCGTGCGCACACACACACACACACACACACACACACAACACATTAATAATACACACTGATAATAATAAATACATTTTTAAATTTTTTAATTGCTTCCTTTCTTGTGCAGGAGGCCGGGTGTTCTCTCATCCTCAGGACTGTGCACAGCATTTGATGAACGGAGACACTCTGAGTGGAATTTATACCATCTTCCTCAATGGGGAGCTAAGCCAGAAGTTGCAAGTATACTGTGACATGACCACAGATGGTGGTGGCTGGATTGTAAGTATGTACTGTAGGCACATCCTCGAGGTTCTAGTCTGCCTAGCTGGGCATCTGCCCATCAGAACTCCACATTCCTTTGGGCTGCCCTTTCATACGCATCTTGAGTCTCTTCACTGCTTTCAGGGTCCTCTTTCAGCAACCTACTCACAGATCTGGGCAGGCAGCAACAGGAATTACCATATTGTTCTAGTTTCATTCTGTCGCTGTGATAAACATCATGACCAAAAGTAATAAGAGAAGGGATTTATTTCAGTGTACACTTCACATTCCACCACTAAGGTGAGTGAGGGAAGGAACTAAAAGAGAAACAAGGAGGAATTCTGCTTACTGACTCAGTGGCTTTCTTACACAGCCTATGCCCACCTGCCTAGGGACAGTGCCACCCACAGTGGGCTGGGTCCATTCACTACAATCATCAGTCAAGACAATCTTTCACAGGCATGGTCACAGGCCACTCTGATGGAAGAAACTCTTCAGTTGAGGTTATCTCTTCCCAGGTTATTCTAGATTGTGTCAAGTTGACAATAAAAACTAAGACACATATGGAGGGTACAATGGCCTGGCCCAAAAAAGGACACCCCCTCCCCAGATGACTGCTTTATCTCAGGCTCCTTCTGCAAACAAAGCGAATGCAAGGGGTGCTGGAGAAAAGCAGGAGTGACTTGGAGAAGCACATGGATCCTGCTTGCCAAGGACTGAACTGGGAGGCCACCCTCCAGAAGCACACGAGCCTCCCATGACAAGGAAGTTAGGTCCCTCCTATTGGAGAGTTGCACAGGGGGGACTGGATCAGGGGCAGAACTTGGATGGCCATCTAGTTACAAGAGCTGCTTCTGTTCTCATCCTTTCCTGGAGCCTTGGCTCTTAGCTAGAGCTGTCACAGCCTTCAGGGAGCAACAGTGGTTGGGAGAGAGATACCATTTGCTGACACCACCTCCTCTCATGCCCAATAAGGTAGTACAGAATGGAAGAAATCAGGCAGGCTCCCAGGGCAGGCCACTGTGTACCTGGGTGAGTTCCTGTAGCCTGGCTCCTAAACAAAGCAGCAGGACTAAATCAATTTGGATAGAAACCCAGCCTCCTGAACCCCTCCTGTCCACACTCCTCCTAGTACTGCTAAAGACAGTGCTGGAGCTTTCACAGTCCAAAATGGGTAGTTTTTGAAGAGTTAAAGGCAGCTGCATTCCTTACACTCTTGGGAGACATTTTATTTTATGTTTCTGACATATCTGTGTTTCCTTCTTAAAACATAATTGGAAACTGAATCTAAAGCTGATTATTAGAAGTTAAATGAAGTTAGCACTTAAACAGCTTGGAAAATGAGTGAGATGCAGTTGCTTTGCAATGAGATGATAACTGACTAGATGATTTGAAGTTGGTCCAGGTCTTCTGTTGAGAAATATTTGCTACTACTCTCTGTGATGCAAGGAGATTACTTTGAGAGTCAGACATATTTTCCTTGACTATTTGGAGCTTGACATGTATCCTAAATCTTTTCTATATTGCAGGGGTGCAAATTAGTATCAATATCATATCCCAACCTATTCATCAGAGGCCTCAGCACTTCAGGAAAAGGACTCTGAGCATCCCTTGCAATAACTGTGTGGGAAAGGCAAGCTCCCTTCTGAAATGGTCCTGGCATCTTTGTCACTGATGATACAGAATCCAGTCGCAGTCCTGTTATGCATTACAGTTTATTTTTCTGAGCATATTCTCCCCCAACCCTTTCTCTTCATAGGTATTCCAGAGGCGACAGAATGGTCAAACTGATTTTTTCCGGAAATGGGCTGAATATCGCATGGGCTTTGGAAATCTAGAGGACGAGTTTTGGTTAGGTAACACCCACCTTTTGCTCTCCCTGGACATGCTCCTCTGGCTTTCTGTCCATCTCTCCCCTTTCTATGTCCATCTGGGATTGTCAGAAGTCTGTGTCCGCTGAGAAGTTGACAGCTCGTGAATTGCTTTCAGTGCCTCTTGCTCTGTTTGACTCTGCTATTGATCTGTTTTTATCTGACTGTGGTGTTTTCCTCTTTGCTCTGTCTCTTCCCATCCTCATTAATAGTCTTTTATGCTGATGGGTCCTGACATGAGGCAACTATAAAGGCAGGAAGCTGCCTGGTAGGGAATGGGGAACAGGGAGCAACAGGCAAGCTGGCCCTCTCTCAAAAGCCAGGCAGCCAGCTAGCTGGCCTGCAGGGCAGGAGAGAAATAAGGACACTTCCTCTGCTCAGTTCCTGGAGAATGTTATTATCTGACATGGGAGGGAAAGGGGGAAAATGAGAGTGACATTAGAGGTGATTGGCAATTTCCTAGAGGTCTGACACAGAGGGAAGTTTAGATGGATGTTTAGAAGGTGTGGGTAAGTAAACACACACCCAAGACAGGCAGATGGTGCTGATGCTGATTCATAAAGCAGTCAACATGTGAATGCCCACATCTCTGTAAGATTTTCATAGTGGTTGGTAGAGGGGAGCAGGAAGAAAGGCAAATGGTCACTTTCCGTATTTACAGCCTCCTCTCTACCTCCTCTTCCACTTCCTTGTCCAATCCTCACCATCTTCCCCCAGATGCCAAAGTTACAACCTTCTAATAGGGCTCCCTGCCTCCAGGACCACCCCATTGACTATATGGCCAATAGAATGATTCTCCTCATACCTAGAATCTGAGTGAAGGGTAACACACCCGTATCAGCTACTTTTCAGTTGCTGTTATAAAACACTGTGACCAAGGGAACTTAAAAAAGGAAGAGTTTATTTGAGCTTATAGTTCCAGAGGAATCAGAGTCCATCATGGCAGAAAGGCATGGTGCAGGAGGTGGCTGGAGCAGGAGCAGAAAGCAGAGGCTCACATCTTCAAGGAGGCATAGGAAGCAGAGTGCAACTAGATTTCCAGCAAGGCTTAGGAATTCTCTTAAGCAGCGCATCTCTCCCTACCCATCTCAGTGATGTGCTTCCTCCAGCATGACCTTCTAAGACCTCCAACTGGGGACAAAATGTTCAAATACTTGGAGCCTGTGGGGGACATTCTCATTCAAACCACTACAACACCCACCCCTAGCAAAACCTTTCAGTGTCTCTCCATCACCAGCAAGTGAAAGTCAAACTCCTTGACCACGGTGCAAGACCCTCTATTCTCCCTCTGAGCCTGCTCTCCACCACTAAGAACCTGACCTACTTTTCTTCAAGACCCACCTCCAAACCTGTAGAACTATTGATACTTCTCCTGAAAGAAACCCTCTCTCAGCAGATTGTCCCCTCCTTCCTATACCTTAGTGTCCACCTACATATATTCAAGGACTCAATAAATACCTTTTCCTCCACAGAAACTATACTAACCATTTCTCTCACCCTTTGCCCATGGAAAAAGTGGTCATGATCTCTATGATTTAGGCTTCATGTGTCATAAATCATAACATCTGTTTTACTTCATCTGTCTTTATTTTATGTTTCTTTGGGGATTAGAGTCATCATTCATTTTCTAACACCACTACCCAGTAGTTCCTGAGATATAACTGATACCTCAATCAATCAATGATAAGAATTTATCAAGTACCTATTAGATAATCAAGTCTCTGTTTGTCAATGTAGGCAATAAAAATGTAAGGTAAAAAAAACATATAAGCACATTGAGAGAGAAGTCAAGCACAAGTAGGAAAATGTGTTTATTTGTAAAGCATTTGAAAGCAGCTTGGAGATAGTAACATACATGAATCAATGTAGCCATAAGTACTGAGGACATATGTCACAAAAACCTAAACTATGATGTGCAAGTTTCACATTTTTTAAAAAATATTTTATTATTTTTATGTGTATGTGTGTATTGCCTGTATGTAGGTAAGTGCACCCATGTCATGCAATGCCCGTGAAGGACAGAAGAGGCTGTCAGATCCCCTGGAGTTATGGACAGTTGTTAGCTGCCATGTGGGTGCTGGGATTCAAATCCAGGTCTTCTGCAAGAACAACCAGTGTTCTCAACTACTGAACCATCTTTCCAGCCCCCAGTTTCACATTTTTGCCATATTTGTGAAATATGTAAACTATCAGACACTTACATGTTCTATATATCACTTTCTATTTAATTAAATATGTATTTTAAAGAAGCTTTATCCATTGCCAAAACGGAAAGCTATTTGTCATGTACCATAAATAAAAGAATACTTGAGAGGTAAAACATCCTTTAAAAAAGGAAAAGTGTGCTGGGTATGGTGGCACACACCTTTAATCCCAGCACTTGGGAGGCAGTGGCAGGCGGATCTCTGTGAGTTCAAGGCCAGCCTGGTCTACATAGTGAGTTCTAGGACAGCTGGGGCTACAGGGAGACCCTGTCTCAAAAAGACCAAAAATAAATAAATAAATGATAGATAGATAGATAGATAATAAATAAATAATAAATAAATAAATGGAAAAGTGAAAAGAAAGCAGGGTTAATATTATTAAATGACAGTTACATTTAGGAAAACCATGTCTATTGTTGTTGTTGCTGCTGCTGCTGTTGAAAGTAATCATCAGAAAGTGTGTGACGTCCCAAAAACCACAAAATATTAGAACAAAACTGAGACTGGGAGTTAAGATTAGGGTTAGAGTTAGGGTTTTTGCTTCATCTATTAAGAAAAGCTGAAATTGATTTTGGAAATACCCCTATTTTTCAAGGTTATTTAGTGCCTTGTTCCATGTCTTAAACCATCAGAGATACCATCCAACACTGGGAAACCCTAACCCATGGGCTACTGACAGAAAGACCACAGGTATCAGAGAAAGAAGTGAACAGAGCCATGATTAGAACAGTAAAGGGTGGTCAGAGGAATGGAGGTGAGGAGGGAACAGGAAGAGGGAAGGCAGGAATCCTTTTGACACATGCAAACCAGAGACGGAGGAAACCCCTCCAAGCAGAGGAAAGGTAGAAGTCAGGGAAGGAAGAAAATGAGGCTGGGTGGGTTAACTGAAGGATACATTACAGAACTTACAGTTAAGAGAAGCCTTAATGATGTAAGTGATAAAGAGCTTGTGAGGTATATTAGTTACTTTTGCCATAGCTGTGACAAAGTAACTGACAAAAATCAGTTAAAGAAAGAAGGTTTATTTTGACTCATAGTTTGAGGGTACAGTCTATCATGGCAGGGAAGACGTGATGGCAGGACCAGGAAGCAGTTGTCATACTACATCTGCATTAGAAAGCTTTTTCCTTTGTATTCAGTCCAGGACTCCAGCCCATGTGAGGGTACAGTCCACATTCAAGGTGGGTCTTCCCACCTCAATTAATCTAATCTAGATAATCCCTTGCATACAGACCCAGAGGCTTATGCCCAAATGTGCTTCTAACTCTAATCATGGTGACAATGAAGACAAGTCATTATAGGAGGGCTTCTTACTAGAGGCCTGAGGCTGTGTTAGGCAGAAATATGCTATGTCCAGTCACCCTATGACCCCATCATTTATATTCTAAGCTGGGTTCTCTAGAAGCAGATCCTAAAACAAGGATTCTTGTCCAAGTATCTCTGTTCATGTGAATTACTGGGATGAGTTCTTTTTCAAGTGAGTTTTAGGGGTAAATTTTCTGAGAAAGGGATTAAAAGAAGCAAGATAGAGTGAAGAAAACTAGAATACCAGTTGTTGACTGAAGACTCACACCAGTCTGCCTCCAAGGGAAGCTCTGGAACATGAATTGCTCCTCAGAGTTGGATCCCACTGGGCAAGGAAGCTAAGTTTCAGTGCCTACACCTCAGTCATTGACCAGAGAGTCTACACCAAAGCATAGTGGGAGAAGGAAGAAGTAGCTTTTATTTGGTCAGAGCTGTGAGTCACTAGCAGGCAATACTTCTGGCAGCTGAGGAACAGATCCTCCAGCCATTTAAGGACATCCAGGCACAACAGTACCTGCAACCATAACATCTGCACAAGTCTAGGGTCAGCAGCTCCACAAACAACAGTCCAGCCTTCCACTTGTAATCAAGGTAAACACTTAAATCTTATACAGATAATAAAACCAAAGACCTGTTTAGCCAGTCATTTAACCTCTCTAAACTTTGGCTTCCTCTTCCACAAAACAAAGAGAGGGATTTCCTTTTACCACTGCCATTTAAAAAGTTCTAAATCATAACAGAGAGCAGATGTCACATCAAAGCTAAAGGATCCAACTTCACTAGGCAGAGAGAAATCAGGAAGACTCAGAAGTCCTCAGCAACACAAGATCAAAGGTCCAAAGTTTAGGTGTATAGGTCAAAATCGGAGAAAATATCACCAAGGGGGATCTAGATTCTGCCTACTCTCTGGACTTATGGGGTTTTCTATCTTACAAGAATCTCTTAGCCCAAGGCCTGGGATGCTTAGAGGCCAAGGAGAGGTCACCTAAGTGGGAGTTTAGAAAAAACAGTGAAGAGGCAGCAGTAACAGATAAAATAGAGCAGATAGACAACACAGTCAGGGGGTAAAAAGCAATACAGATGCTCTTCAACGTATAATGGGGTTTAAATCCTGGTAAACATATCTTCAGTTGAAACTATTAAGCTGAAATTGCATTTAATACCCCATACCTAATGTACCAAACATCACAAGTAAGCCACACACTACACTACAGAGTGTGGTTGTTTGCCTTTTTGCTCACGTGATTGGCTGGCAGCTGTGCTCGTAGCACACGGAGAGAATAGGGGAGAGTGTATCCCTTGTCCAGGGAAAGACCAAAATGCAGTAGAAAGAAAAAAACAAGCAAAGCACAGCTTCTTACCAAATACAGAGAGCTTTCACGCCATTATGAAGTGGAAAATTCAAAAGTTGAATCATCATAAATCCAGGACTCTGTATTCTCTGACCCATCTCTGGGAGGCTCAAAGAGGTAGACAGAAAAAAGGACAGCACAATGAAAAGTGGATTGAACACCTCTGTAACCTATTAGGAAATGCTGTCATATCTGGGTATCTGAGATGCTCTGAATTCCTCTGGCCCATATTTATGACTCTTGCTTCCTACTGCTCACACCAATGGAATCATACATTTTAATTATCACTCACTGTTATAATTTGGCATAGAAGGTTGTAGGAAACAGGACCAGAAATTTTAAGGTTTTAGGCTTATCAGTTACTGGGTCAAGACTAAACGTTAGATTCCAGTGTTGACTTAGGTGACATTCCTCAACAGACCTAGGCTGACCTCCTCATAGGCAGAGATTCAGAGTCTGGCAGGGGCTTTTTGATACTAGCCTAAGGGGGTAGAGGGCAGAGTTATTTGGATGCCCCTCCTCTTTCCCCATGGCATTTATTTCAAGGTCACAGTCACATTTCCCTCCCATTGCCAAAGCTGCTGGGAAGAGACTCAGTACATGGTCTGCCCTTCTCCACAGGGCTGGACAACATCCACAGGATAACATCCCAGGGCCGCTACGAGCTGCGTGTGGATATGAGGGATGGACAGGAGGCAGCCTTCGCCCATTATGACAAGTTCGCTGTGGAGGACAGCAGAAGCCTGTACAAACTCCGCATAGGCGGCTACAATGGCACTGCAGGTACCTGTGGGCCCTGAGGGTAGTGGATGTGCAGCACTGCAAGGATCTGTGTTCTGGGCCTGAACTGCGGTGGAAGCAGCAGCCATAGAGTTCATGAACTGCCTGCTAGTCAGGAAGGAGACTTGGACATCTAGAGGTCTTCCTATCCGTTTAAGGGACCTGGGATCAATTTCTTGAGACTTTAGTTTTCTCCTCCAGAAAAGTATAATGGTGATGTCTGCCCCACTTCACAGAATGAAAGAAATTTTGTCAGAAAATTTTCACTAAGTGCAGTTTAAAGTTTATTGAAAAAGACTACAAGGTGAGAGCAAAGGATTGCTTGTCTTACCTAGATTAACCAGCATGGGCTTTTATTCAGAGATAGTAAAACCATCTGTCATCTTAGGAGACATCCTCTTGCAACAGCATTTAGGAAAATTATCTTTGTTCCTTCATGGAACAAAGTACATCACTTCAGTCTTCCTCCCTGGCCACATTGCCTTCCGTTCTTCCAAGTGAAGCAACACCGAACTGTGGTTTTGGTGCTGATTTTTATAGCATTTTTACCAAGCAGACCAACCATCTGTGTCAGCTCTGTGCATTCACGGTTCCAGCAGGACATAGCACCCGAGCTGCTCCTCAGCCTCTGCTGACTATACTCTATTACCACATATTTCATGAAGGCTGTTGGACCAGATATGCTACTGTTTGGTGCATGGAGTGATTGGCCCTTCCATCACTCCAATTTTAGAGCTAAATTCTAGTATTTAATTTTAGCATTTCCCATGACTCTTGGAACTAAAAAGAACACCAGTGTGTTACCCTTCCAATTACTGCATCTGTTCAATCATTTCTTTTCTCAGCCAGGTATTCTAATTCCGAAGAGAATACACACTTTCCTTTGTTACTGTTCATATTTGAGTCATTGGCAGTGGCAATCAGACAAGCCTGAAGAGCACCAACAAAAGGTCCAATTTGCCACGTTTTGAGCATAAAACGGCCATTGAAATGAACGGATTAAACAAGATGTCAGCCTAAATCATTTCAAAAATAAGCAGATTCTATTCACTCCCTAGAATTAGAATTGTGCCTACAGAAAAGCCTTTCATATTTCTCCTACAGGAAGAGAAACAAGCCCTCCCACCTCAGTACGTGTTTCCTCTCATCCTACCTCCCATCTTTCTCCCTCCAGCCCTTGAGTCCAGTCCTTGATGCTTCTTCTCTATCCCTGAGGGGAAAACTCTGAGACAGCATATCTATCCCTTGTGTTGTCTAAGGCTGGTCCTGCCCAGAGCTTGACTGGTCATCAGAAATTAATGACAATTGATATCCCTTACTTTATACACTTGGTTCACCTTTTCAAAAGACGAAAACCTGAGTTTATTTGGACTGCACCATCTCTAGAGAACTGCACACAGCATGGTTTGAGGGAGAAAAGGCCAGCCTCTATCTTTCTGGCATTTTTAATAGTACCAAATTCCCCTTGCTTTTATCATTTCTAATGACCCCACTGACAACCAGTCATCCCCAGGCCTCCAGTCCAGGTTCAACTAGTCCACATTTCTGAAGGCACCCAATATCCAAGTTTCTAAGAAAGATTACTTGGATTAAAACAGAAAGTTCCAAACTGTGTTCTCAATAAGGGCAGAGAGACTCTTATTGTACTAGTTTTGGACCTCAAAAAGAGCATAAAACATGGACTCTACAAAAACTAAACACCTAGACTCAAACAGAAATTATTAAGAAGTAACTCTCTATGCAATAAATATCACTCCTGGTTTAAGGATACTCAGGGAAAGGTATTTGGACGGCAGAGAGAGGCTCTGTGAAAACAGCCCATTTGA
Organism: Nannospalax galili; assembly: GCF_000622305.1. NCBI lineage: Eukaryota > Metazoa > Chordata > Mammalia > Rodentia > Spalacidae > Nannospalax > Nannospalax galili. The sequence goes on along the minus strand of NW_008360330.1, from coordinate 1,653,311 downwards.
CTAGACTCACTACCAGGAAACATCTACTGAAGGAGCAGCTACAGGAAGCGGAAGGGGGCTGTGATGAGCTGCTGCCTTAGGCCAGCTGTTAGGCAGAAACCAAAAGCTGGGCAAGGCATCACATACCTGTAATTACAGAGCTTGAGAGGCTGAGACAGAAGGACTGGGAGTTTACAGCCAGTCTGGGCTGCATAGCAAGATGGAGTAAAAAGGGACTGGGCAAAGGAGAGGAAGGGACAAGGAGGGAGGGGTGGAGAGAGACAAGAGACAGAGTCAAGACTGGAAAGTCTTGACACTGAAGAAAAACTTGAGTCTTAACATGGTGGGGAGTATGGAGTCCTTGTGAGTCCTGTGTGGCATAGGTGGAAGCTGAGTTTCAGGAAGATTACTAGAACAGCCTCAGGTAAGATAAAGTAAATCTGAGTGAAGAACAGAGAAACCAATGGGTAGCTGCCAGATTAATCCTGATAGGAGATAACAGGGGCCTTCACTAACGTCAGGGCTAAGAGAAAGGTGTGAACCTGAACAGTGGCTCAAGGGAGAACACCATTATTTAGTTCATGACCTGAATATACGAGGTGGATATAGGAAGCAGAAATGAGGAGGGAAACGAGATTTGGGGAGATAAAGGGAGGCAACACCAAAATGGGATCCAGAGAGGTTTGTTCAGGAGGACAATGAGGACAAACCCTAGATTGCAGAGCATGAGAATAGGAATGTGGGTAGAGACAATATAGCCTGCAACTTGATGATCAAAGATTACTGGGAATAAAATTAATCCAAGAATATTTTACACAAGGGATATGAGTATGGCTTGGGATGATAGGAGATGAAATTAATATTTTGGAGGGAAAAGTAAGACATCTTTTCTGCCTTTTTCAAGACCAAGAAGAGGTTTTAAAGAATCAGTAGCAGGTAGTGAACTTAGTTCTAGATGGGTCCAAAGTCTGAATCCTTCAAGACTAGAAGGCGATGAGATGGTAGAGGCAAGGGCAAGCTGCCTCAGGGACTCCCCACGAGAGGTGAAGACTTCCCTATAAGACAGAAACTATTAGTCAAGAGTTGAGTAGTGATATGATACATGGAAGGCACTGAGTGGCCACCAGGAGCAGAACTTAGAAGCCACAGGGTCAAAACTACTTCCTGTCTAGGGGAAAGCAAACTCAGACACATCTAAGATCACTTTCACTCAGCAAGTAGTATGAGTGTCCTTCCCAACATCCCTGGACAAAAGTCCTGATAAAAGCTTCACCAATTATTATAAGTGAATGATAGTCTGATCTCTCCTCTCAAACACTCAGTTCATCCCTGTACAACATCCCCAACAAGAGAACATCCAGTCCCTATTTGCCTCTGAGAATAGAAATCTCACCACAATGTTAGCAGCCTGTCCCATAATATTAGGTAACGTCTTTTTTCATATTTAGCCAAAGTTCGCCTCTTTACAGTCTCTACCTACTAATTCTCACACTTCTCCAGAAAGTTCATTTATATTTTTTTCTCAGTTACCCATCAGATATTTGGCAATAGTTACCATAGACCCTTTCTCCCCAGTAGATCTACTCTTCCCTAAGACACAGCCCCTCTCCCACCCACTTCCCTTTTGACGTGATTATGATGTTTCATCATCCTGTTTGCTGTAGTTTAGAACTCTAGTTTGCTATTGTCCCTCTTCAGAGCAACACTGGTTTTCAATGTGGGATTTTGGATGCAGTCTGACCAGGGCTGATAAGTTGCAGGGAAAGTCAGACTGAGCCTACAGTGGAGGACGTGAACGGTCCAAGGCATCGTGGCTCTTCACTGTCTCCAGTGGAGATGATGGGAACGTAGTGTTCCGTGTCCCAGGCGAGCCTGGAGTTAACAGGGGTGTTAAGATGGATCTATGTAGACAGAGTAGTGAAGGAAATAGTGAAGACTCAGTAGTGAGGAAATAGATTGAAGAGATAAACATGGAAATAGTGACCCCCATGGGTTAAAGCAGGAGCACTCAGCACAGCCATGCTGAAGTTCAAAGTGGTATAGGAAAGGTAACCAGGTTCCATATGTGGAAACCAAATGTCCACAACAAATGGGACAGCTTCTCGAATGTTCTTTATTGCAGGAGACTCCCTAAGTTATCACCAAGGACGCCCTTTCTCCACTGAGGACAGAGACAACGATGTTGCTGTCACCAACTGTGCCATGTCGTACAAGGGTGCTTGGTGGTATAAGAACTGCCACCGGACCAACCTCAACGGGAAGTACGGGGAGTCCAGGCATAGTCAGGTAGGCAGTGCTTTGCTGTGGTCAAAATGACCCAGAGCACAGGAACCAAGACCCTTAGTTCTACATTTTGATGCACATTTCTCCTTTAAAAAGAAGTGCCTTGAGGCTGAGAAAGGGCTACCATAAAGAAGAAAATAATGCAGGTGCTGGAATCAGGACCCATCTAAGAGGAAGCCTAAGGAAGGAAAGGAAAGCTAGTCTCACTCTAGAGGACTTGACAGACAGTAGCTCCTATTCCTTGCAAGAAGAGTTCACCAAGTCATGGGACAGTGTCATAGACTTAATGGTACCCTGAGAAGGGAGAGATGAGAAATACCTAAGTAAGTTGGGCTATCTTTCCCTAAGAGACTGCAAGTCCATAGTCTGGGCTGGGTGACAGAGGCAGCTGGTCCAACTGGGACACACTCAGGGAAGCCCTATTAGTTCCTGGCAAACACCACAGGCTGGTTACCCCATATGGAAACCACTTGAGTCTCCCCATTGGGAATGACCTCAGATAACACTCTTCAAAATATTTCCACATAGTTGGGATTTTGACATTCACCACTGTCCCTTGGTATGGGCAACACCTAAAGTCAAAAACATAAAACTGGCAGTAAGAAATGACCTGCAATTTGCCCTCGATAAAGATCTAGACCTCTGGTCTGTTTAAAGGGAAAGCTGGAAAGAGATCTAGCTCCTTTTACCATCCTGGGAACTCAGCCCCAAAGCTGCTTTTTAACTGAAAACAGCTAAATCCACAGGATGGCCTCCTGCTCCTGTCATTCTCCTTTTCAAGCAGGGTGTTCTATCCAGGGGAAAGGATGATCTGACATATTCGTCTTTCTTACACCCAGGGGATCAACTGGTACCACTGGAAAGGCCATGAATTCTCCATCCCTTTTGTAGAAATGAAGATGAGGCCCTACAACCACCGTCTCACATCAGGGAGGAAACGGCGAGCCTTGAAATTCTGAGTAGTGGGCAGCCACCAGCCAAATGATCTTTTCTGTCATATGTTTGTATTTTATAATATGAGACAAGGGGGGAGGGGCAACAGTAATGTGCCAAGTATCTGAAGGAAGCAGGGATCAGTTAATCACCATCTGCTCATAGTTTCTGCTGCCTTGGAGCCTGACTTTCAGGCTACATGCTCTCTCCTAAAGAGTCATCCCTAGCCATGCCCTCCTTTCCCACAAAGGAGGAAAAGTGGGGCATTTAAGAGAGCCGTTCAAAGGCCAGCCATGGAGTACAAATTGCTGTGGCAACAGGCACACACCTTCTTTTTCTACCCCCCTTCTTAGACAGTGATCTGGTCATAGCCATCCATGGCCAGGTGATCACATCAACCCAGAGGAACCTCAGCAAGGGAACTTGGCCAGTCTTCCCTTAAGAGAAAAGACATCTACCACAATCTCACCCAACAGCCCAAGCACATTGAAAAAAGGCTAAAGATTCTCATGTTCTGACCCCTTTCATGAAGAGTGATCTCTCTTGTAGCCCTATTCAACTCTTCCCTTAGACTCTACCCTAGAGTCTACAGACCCACCAACCCAACCATTGTTTTGGACTCTAGTTTCCAAGGCTATGCCTACTTCTGGCTATGGGTTGTGCCCCTGTGGGTTTTAAGCCACTGCTCCCATCCTCGGTCAGTCAATAACTTCCTTTGGTCATAAGAAAAGAGGAAGCATTTTGTTACTCACATGTTAGGGTCAGGCATTGAAGAAAGGACAGAAGAAATCCTGGTGCCTGCTGTGCAAGTCTATTGGTCCCGTTGGAAACAGATCTTACCTAGTACTGCTTTTTACATTTCTGATCTGATATATCATGAATTCTTTTTCCTGATGTCCAAGCTGAAGACCTATATTTCTGTTCCCTGCCGGCTTTCCTTAGTATAGGTGGCTTAGCAAGAGTCAGGAGATTATACAGCTGGCTAGCCATTCCCCTGGCTGATAATTCTGGGAGGAGGTAGAATGTTTTGGTTTTTTTGTTTGTTTGATTTTGGTTTTTGTTTATTTGTTTTGATCCTGTGGGAAACAGAAATGATCCCTCAATGAGGTGAAATAGTGAAAAACCTTTCTCCATCTTTTATTATTCTGCTTTGGGAGGAAAAATTAAAGATGCCAGAGGAAACTACATCTACAAATCCAAAGGTGAGAGGAGAGCGTATCTCCCGTGTGATGAGGTGTGCTGCCTCCCCCCCACCACACACACACACATGATTTGATTTTTAAGCCCAGGGGAGCTGGAGGTTGTAGAATCCTTGACCTTTAAGCTTTTCCTCAAATCAAAAGCCAGTCAGCCTTTCCCACAGCATCTGCTCAACTGCACCCAGTTCCCCAGCTGCCTTCTCCCTATCCTCACCCTTCCCTAGGGCCCCTCTTCTGTATAATATGAGGCCCATGTCTGTCACAAGATGCCCTGGGGCATCTTGTATCTCTGAAAACTAGTTACTGGATAAGTTGGTATTTTGTAATAGAAACAGCCACGGTCTAACCAAGCTTTGATAATCAGAAGGGACAGTCCCCTTGGGCTGGTAATCACGCTTGATATTATGAGGTTGAAGTCAGTTTGCCATTTTATGTAGGCATGCTCCCTGTGGCAGGTGCCACAAGCCTTCTTCATGTTTGTGCTATGGACCAACTGACACACTCAGGATCAAAAAATGTAGGTGGCATTCTTATTTCTCAGTTCAACATAGAATTCAAAAAGCTAAGAGAAAGAGGAAGAAAGAGAAGCCTAAACATTATATGAGATTTAACTAGAGATGGATCAACCATAAATAGTTGGAGGCACACACGTTGAATGAGGAAGAATTTGAGAGCTGTGGTGTAGGCCCACCTCTGCCACCTTGCTAGTTACATGACTTTGGACATGACCTCTCTAGGTCTCAGTTTGAATGAGAGGTTAGACCAGAATGATTTCTAACTTCCTTTCAGCCTTAGCAGTCAATAATGCTAATTTTTGTGATACAAGAAGCTGAGTCAAAGTTGGCATTGGTAAGAGCACAACTGAGTAAGAAAAACTCATCAGAATTCTTGAAAGGGAAAAGAAGAAAGGAGAGAAAGAGGGAGGGAAGGAGAGATGGAGGGAGGGTGGGAGGAATAAAAGGTACTGATTCAGAAGTCTCTTTCACACACACAAACACACATACAAGCACACCATCACACACACGCATGCACGCACACCACACACACACACACACACATACACACACACACACACACACACCAGAAGAAAACAACACCAGAAGAAACTGAAGCCATTACATGTGTGAAAGTGGAACGCGAGCCTGGGTGTGCCAGTAAAGCCAGCTTCATCAAGGGACCTGAAGTGGAACAAGACTGTCGCCAGTTTCAGGGAAAATCAAGAAACATCAATGGAAACTGAAACCTGCCTTTCAGAGGAACCATTATACCCTGTGGAACATTTTTTATAAATAGTACGAGCACCATCGCCTAGATTCATTTTAAAGAATTTGAAAGTAAGAAAGGTACTTCAAAGATCAGCTCATCCAACCCTCTGTAAAAGGATTAATGGATTCCTTTTGTTAAGTGCAGTCATTTTTCCCCATTTCTAAAATACTGTTCAGTCCACTGTCTCCCCAACATCCATGACCATCTTGACTCCAAATTTCTGAATTTGACTGACTTAACTTCACCGAGCTTCTTAACTAAGATTCTGCTTCTGAGCTTCTTAACTGATTCCTTTTTATCTGCTCCTGCCACATTCTGGTGCTTGCCTGAGAGGAAGCAGGCAGCATTATTTAACACTCATCCTAAGCACCAAAGTTTCCCATAAGGGACTCAGAATGAATAGAAGTGGGCCTTGTCAAGAAGGCAGTCTAACTACAGACATATCAGAATATATACTTACACCAAAAACCAAGTAACAACAAAAACAAACAACAGAACCAGCTACTAGTAATTATGATAAATTCATTGCCTAGAGTCAAGAGCTAGGCAGTAGGCAGTTCTTTGCATGCCCCGTCATAGAAAGATTGTTTCCAACATACTGAATTCACATTTTCCAGGGTTACTTTCGGAAGGTAAAGAGATTAGCTATGAGGACCTGGCACTGGGGATGACAGACCTGCAAAGTGCTGCTGGTCTTCAGACTGGATTTAATGGGTTGCAGGGGACTTGCTGAGAATGACCACCTAGTAGGCGTACAGAACCACCTACTAAAGCCCTTGTAAAACATGGGGAATTGAGAACAGCAAGGTTCTGGTTCCAGATGATCTCAGACCATACCAATTTGTCTAAAATTTGTATAGGAGAGCTAATTTGTATAGGACATTTGTAAGACAACAACATGGCAAGAGAGAAATATAGAGCAAGCTTCCACAAATACTTAAATCTCCCCTTCCTTTCACCTACCAGCTCCACATTTCTACCACTCATAAAGAGATGAGACCAACCCTTAGCAGTCTGTTTCCTTCTACCAATCATCACCATGCAAATGGAAAACTCCTATTTCAAAGCTCAACTTGGAGAACTCAAGTTGCCTTGCCAGTGAGCCATATGCCAATGAGAGCTCGATGCCAATCAAACAATTCTAAACACATTTTTACCTTTAAAATCTAGTCTCAGAACAGAACTACAGATTCAGGGACAAAAAGTCATTATGGAATGTTTTCAAAGAGTTCTTTTTAAAGCATCAGTTGAGAAAGGTTTGATGGGTTCTTCTTTGTTCTTTTCTCTAGAAAAAGAAAAATGGGACCCACAGCAAGCTGCGAGGTTGAAAAGGAGCAGCTAGTGGCCACATTTAGAAATACTTGCTCACCAAGGTCTCCCACTCAATCTTGTTCTTTGGTTACATGTTTTCCCTCCCAAGTAGGGGGAAGGGAGATCATTTCCCATCTCTATTTATATCCCACTGCTTACTCTCAAACTTTGACAAGGACTCTCTGAAATGCAGCCCAATTTCCACTGAAAGCCCAATCCCACTGAAGGTAAGATAATGTTTTGGCTTACCTCAAACTTGCCAAGCCTCCAAGAAGGGCCTTAGGGCCTCAGAGGCTTGGGTAGATCTGTGAGGTCTGGAGACTAACCTCTCATTCAAATACTAGTAGCTGAGTAGTAAGCTCCACTTATCCTCCCTGGGTAGTCTGTGTTCATCCAGATAGCAAAGCAGAAGGGGACAGGGCTAGCTTATGGTTATGCCTTATAGCCTCTCTTTATTGTGTTGCCGGGTCCTTTGAGCAAATTCCTGACACTAACTGCTTCCCAACACCATCTCATATGTGATAATGTCTCTCATATTAATACAGGAGCATTTTGACACTATCAGTCCAAATGAAAATTCACAGGACAAATGACAATTTCTAAAATTAAGTAGGGAAAGAAACTCTGATGTGTTTTCAGAGGATGTGTTGGTGTGGGCTCAGGTCCATTTGGAAAGAATGGTTCTACTCATTCTAACTATATTCATGTTGGATTTAGTTAAGCCAGTTTTGTGTTCTTCAAGCTCTGAGAAACAGCTAGGGAAAGGAAAAAATTGTAAGTTAAATCAAAGAAGCTGGTGGATTCTTGAAGAATAAAAGCAAACTTTATAGATGGTCTCACAGTGAAGGTATGAGTGACCGTGGTAAAGGTGCCAGCATCGGTTTCTCAAGTTCTGGCCTCCAGACAAAGCTCCTCTCAATTTGCTCCCTTCACTTAAGATATGAGCTACCTGTGACCTTACTGCACAGAAAACATGAAGCAAAAGGACTTTTTTTGCTTCCTCAACCCATCTTGCCTCAACCTCACTTTTCCTTCATCAACAAGCACAGCTTGATTTGTCATCTTGAGCATTTCTGATTTATTTTTCAAGGTCAATCCATGCCTGAAACATGACTTCATTGCACCTGCAGCACCTCATTGTCCAAATGTCCTTGGCAAACCTCACAGTCTTTGGACAGAGTTGCATTTTCTCCAGACAGGAAATCCTCCCTCCATCTACAAGCTTAATAAGGCTATTGCAGAGTATCCAAATAACACAGCTCTTGTTCCTCAGCCCTCTTCTATTAACTTAATAAAATAGCTCCCTATCATCTGGGCTATGAAGCCAGGCTAATGCTAAATTCAGAAATATTTAACTCTTTCAAAGCCTACTAGAGGGCACTCTCCTAGGTACTGTCATTGACCCCTTGGGATCATGGGCTCAGGTGACAAAATGTGTCTTTCTTTGAGATGTAAGCACACCCTACTCAGGAAGCCTGGACCACTTAAGCTAAGCTTACAAGAAAGAGTTGGGGTGAGATGTATGCGGGGGGAGTGGTGTCATTGAGGGAGTTGGAATGCATGGATGAGAACTCTCACTGGTTCACAGCCCCCAGAGAAACCTGTATTGCCTTTAAACAACCTGTCATTGAAAACTAAGATGCTCAACCCTGCCTCCCAGGCAAATGTTGGAAACACGCCTTCAGAACCAAGGGAGACTGGAGATCACCTAAGCTGATCCTCTCATTTCATACTCAAGTAAACCCAGGCTAAAGTAGGTCAGGCAATTTGCCCATGTTCATACAGCCAATTAAGAATAAAACTGAGGACAAGTCTGGAGCAGTCTTTTTAAATTTATTACTCTTTAAATAGAGAAAGGGAAAATAGTACTTATTGTACACCTATTAATCACATTCTGTGCAAAGGGCTTTATATAAATTACTAAATCACCACAATCCAGAGTAAGGTTTAACCATTTTAAAGAGGAGGGCAATGGAAACACAGGAATGCTAAGTAGCACACCCAAAGTCACACAGCTACTAAAGGGAATCATCCATCATCTGAACCTCATCATATCATTTGAAAAGCCTTGATTTTTCTAGTTCCTGAGGCTGCTATCTTGCCAAGCTGGGCTACCATCTTGGATTTTATTAATGTTCCCACAAAGGGCCATCTGCTGTCATCTCCTCTTTTTCTTTTAACAAATGAGAATTCTTGCTTTTTCTCCCTCGTATTTTAGGGGACCCTCAATCCCAATCATAAGAAGGAGTAAGAAACATCTTGACAGCAGTTTCCTTTTCTTACCGTTTAAATTTGGAAGCTGGAGAAGGCAGCCCACAGCTGAATTAGAAGAAGAGATAGGAGCCAGAAAGTGTGATTTCCCACCCCATTCATGTGGGACTATAGCGGCCTCTTTCTCACTCAATCTAGGAACAGTGGGATATTCTAGAACTATTCTTCTCAAACTAGAACAGGAGACATAGCCAGCTCCAAGGAAGGAGAAACCACAGAATAAACAGGGTATGGTCCTAAAGTGTCAGTTGACTCTAGAATTTTGAAAGAAAGAATTATAAGTGTATTTATACCACTACAAATATCAGCAAAAGCAAACATCCTATGAATTTCTAGGCTACAGTCATCAGGTTGCAGACAAGATTTAGATGACACCCCCTCCCTGATTTCCAGGGATGCAAATACCTCAGGGTCCCCTGCAGGAATACAGTAGAGAACATTTTGAGGACTAAAACCATAAGCAAACAGCAGAGAAATTAATTGTATTAGTTCCTTTATTTTCTTACACTCCTTACCTGTCTCTCATCCCCAGTGAATGAAACACTTCACAGAACAGTTTGCTACAATCCTGACTTGCTTTACTACTTTGGAAAATTTAGAAAAAAATCAGAAACTTAGTGGTTTGCACCACTAGGCAAAAACTCTAGCAGTGAATGCCTTATCCTTCCTGAGGGGTTATAGTAAACGGAATGGATCTCCCACAAAGGTACTTGAGTCCCGTTCCAGAGTGGTGGCTTTGCAGGCAGCACTAACAGCCATATGTTAGATATAGCAGGCGCTGTGCTTCCTGCAAAAATGTCCTCCAACTGAGTATCCCATACTAGCCCCTTTCTTCACTATTCCCCTTCAAAGCTTAGGGCCACTCCAGAGGTTCACAGACAAGGGTCAGAATCGATAAGGATCACTTCCTCCTGCCTCTCCTTCCTACATTTACACACACACACACACACAAAATTATTTCAACCCCAAGTATCCACAAGTCCATAGGCATTCCAGGCACCCTAAACAAGTCACTGTGACTCTGAGGGTCATTACCTGGGCCTCCAGGCAGCTGAAACTCACCCCAATGGTCTCTCGATTGTTGTTCTGAAAAATCATAAACACCAAATCCTCCAATAGCTCTGAATTTGAGTTTATTATTTTAACCTTTAACAGCCTTTTCAGGCAAAATAACAAAGACCAATTTACTAGCTTTGTAGCTACAATGTGCTTGAAAAGCTCTTACTTAAAAGAAAGACCAAAAGGAAGGAGAAGAGGAATAGGAAGAGGGAGAGGAAGCGAGGAGGAGGAGGAAGGGGAGGAGGAGGAAATTAGAATGCATACTCCTCAGGTGATATATACTCTAATGAACTAAAATAAAAAGATAGAGAGGAAGGGAGAGGGAAAGCAGCCTGCCCCATCCTTTCATGGCACTGTAGCTCAAAGACTGGAATCTCTGCTTGTTAACCATTGTTAACTAGTATTTTTAGTCCTGGTTGCTTTTAGCCTCTGTATAGTTCCTTTTTTAAACACATTTTCTATACGTTAATAAAAGATCCTGAAGGAATGGTGTTTGTCTTCTCAACAATGGTGTTTGTCATCCTGTGGGGAATTAGAGAGGTGAACCTTTTTAAGGCCTGGTCTGCCTTGGTTTCTCTGGGTCTCCTCAACAGTTACCAGCCCATTTCTGCCAACATGTCTTCTCTGCATCCCCTTTTAATAAACTGACCTTGTCCTGATGTCCCTGCTCCCCTGTGTGTGTCCCAGGTCCACTCCACTTCTGTTCTGCCACCACAGCCTTGCTCTCCCACCTCCTCCGTCCTACCCACTAATCCTCCTTTCTCCTGTCTTTGCTTCCCTCTCCCTTCTCACCTGCTCTCTCCACCTCTCCTGGATTTTCTATTCCACTCTTTGCTTTACACCACAAAAGGTCTCCAGTGAGTGGCAGACTCTGGTCTTGTCTATAGTTTGGTGTCCTGCACCAGCTGCCAAGACAGTGACTCCCGTTCTGGCTCCCTTCTGCCTTCCCTCCGGGTTCCCTCACTGGAGGGCTCAGTGGCAGCCACATCTCCAAATCTCTACTGCCATCTATGGGTACTGGCTGAAAATCTTTGACAGATACAATTTGCTCATCTGACTTACCCTCCCTGAGTGCCCTGCAGTGGCCAGACCTTATCCTCCCCCCACTCCCTTCCCCTGACTTGGAACTGGCTCAGTTAGTTCACCACTAGCCATTCTGATGATGGCTCTGGTGACTAACACCTCCTCAACTTGGTCACCTGTGAAAACCCATCCCCTTTCTCTTCTTGTGGGTATACAGTATAACTCTAATTTCCAAGTTACCCTAAGTAAGACCCTAACTGGGGGGTCTGCAGAGATGGCTCGGCGGTTAAGAACACTGACCGGGGTTCGAATCCCAGCACCCACATGGCAGCTAACAGCTGTCTGTAACTCCAGTTCCAGGAGATCCGACAGCCTCTTCTGTCCTCCTAGGGCATTGCACTGCACGACACTGGTGCACTTACCTACATGCAGGCAATACATGCATACACATGAAAAAAAAAAAAAAAAAAAACCTAAAAAATAAAATAAAAAAGACCCTAACTGGGGAACAGGCCCAAAAAGAATGTCAAGAGAATCTTCCATCCAGTTCAGTTCTACAAGCCCACAGAATCAGAAAATCTCAAGATACCCAAGCAACAGCTCCTCCCCCTCCCCCCCAGAGAAAAGAGGTGGAGGTGGGGCTTAGGAGGCTGCTAGGGGAGGGTGTGTGAGGGAGTGTGAGGTCACAACTCTGCACAAGCGTGCAGCACAGGCCAATGCTTATGGAATCCCCAAATCAAGGAAGAGCAAGCTTTCTTCATATCCCTTGTTAAAATAGGAGAAATAATGAGCATTTGAAAGAAGGAGACCTCATTCTACCCCAGGGAGCAAACAACAACAATAAAAAACGATTCTTGATTCCTGACTCCCATTTTATTCTGGGTGCCAGCAGGCTTTTTCACACCTGAGGGACAGCTGAGAATCAGAAAATCCCAGCCTCTGACCCCATAATAATCCACGCAGAAGGACCTATGTGAAGAGAAGATGCAGGGCTGGTGGCACTTTCTTAGCCACTTGCTGAGTCCTGTGCCTTATTTCCTCACCTTCTCCCTAAATTCTGGAAGGCTCTTTAAAAACAGCCACATTTTCTGGTCTTGTTTTGAATAAGCCACCTGGATAGTCATGCCTCGGAATTATGTACCAGAATAGTGATTGCTCTAATGCTGAGATGAAAGGTTGCTGTCTGAACCTCATCTTGCATGCTATCTGGAAAATGGAAGTAGAAACCAAAGGGATCTTGTGGAACTTAAAGGAACTTCAGTAATTAGTATTTATTCTGAGAGAGCTGAATGCTAGCATTATGTTCTAACTTAAATGAGCATAATTCACCCATTTCTTAAGACCTCTGGGTGCATTTACAACCATCTGAACACAGATTTAATTATTGCTGTGTTGTGGGAACTAAGAACTGCCATGGGTAAAATTAAAAGTGGATTATTAAGCAAGAGAAATGTTCATAGCATTAGTAATCAGTGCAATTACCCTGTAGCATCTTCTCTCCCACAATGCCCCCAGTGGCCCTGGGGACCTGTGCTTCAGCAGTGGCTGCTTTGCAAGTCAGCAATGAGCTATCACCACAAAATGAGAGCCCTCCGGGCCTGCATCTCTCCTCTCCTATAACAAGTAGAATACACCCCATTGCCTAGGTTTTCAAGGAATTGTACAAACAACATGCATTATGTTCACAAACATACACATAAATGTATCTCTTGTTCCTCTTTATTCATCTTGCCATCCACATTCAAATAAATACTTATTACATACTAGACCTGGTGCTGACTTAAGTTAAAAGATAAAGACTAAGGCCTGGGAGGGGCTGGAAAGATGGTTCAGCAGTTAAGAACACTGACTGTTTTTGCAGAAGACACGGTTCGAATCCTAGCACCCACATGACAGCTAACAACTGTCTATAACTCCAGTTCTAAGGGATCTGACAGCTTCCTCTGTCCTCTAAGGGCATTGCATGACACGGGTGTACTTACCTACATTCATACATAACACTCATACACATAAAATAAAAATAACAAATAATAAATAAAATATTTTTAAATGACTAGGGACTGGAGAAATGTCTCAGCTGTTAAGAGTACCTCCTCTTCTTGCAGATGACCAGAGATCAGTTCCCAGCACTCACTCACTCACCCAGGACAGTTCATGACTGCCTGTAACTCCAGCTCCAGGAGGCCTAATGCTGTTTTCTGATCTCTGTTTTCATGTACATATACAGACACAAACACACACTCACACACACACACACACACACATAATTAAAAATCTTTTTTTACAAAAACGATGAAGACTTGCATCTTTTTAAAAAAGATGGTAACTTCATATCCTTAATGACCATAGATGCAAAAATTCTCAACAAAATATTTGCAAACCATATACAGATGTACATCAAAAAGATCATTCACCATGAGCTTTGTTCCAGAGATGCAGGGATGGTTCACTATACGCAAGTCAATAAACGTCATCAAATCATATAAACAGACTCAAGGACAAAAACCACATCGTCATCTCAATAGATGCAGAAAAGGCTTTCAACAAAATTCAGCATGCATTCATGATAAAAGTTCTAAAGGGAATTGGACTGGAGGAAACATATCTCAACATAATTAAGGCTATATTCAACAAACCCACAGCCAACATCATTCTAAATGGAAAAAAACTGGAACCATTCCCATTAAAATCAGGAACCAGACAAGGCTGTCCACTATCTCCACTCCTTTTTGATATAGTGCTGGGAACTCTTGCTAGATCGATAAGACAAGAGAAGGAAATTAAAGAAATAATAATTGGAAAAGACGAGGTCAAATTATCCCTTTTTTGCAGACAATATGATACTATACCTAGGAGATCCCAAAAATTCCACCAGAAAACTAGAACTGATCAACACTTTCAGCAAAGTGGCAGGTTACAAAATTAATCTACAAAAATCAGTAGCCTTTCTATATACCAAAACAAGCTATTGGAGAAAGAGTACAGGGAAATCCTACCCTTCACAATAGTCACAAAAAATTAAAATATTTTGGAATAAACCTGACTAAAGACATCAAAGATCTCTACAATGAAATTTTAAATCTTTAAAGAAAGAGATTGAGGAAGATACCAGAAGATGGAAGGGCCTCCCATGCTCATGGAGTAGAAGACTTACTATTGTGAAAATGACCATCTTACCAAAAACAATATATAGATTCAATGCAATCTCAATCAAAATCCCCATGACATACTTCACAGATTAGAAAAAATGATCCTTAAATGTGTATGGAAGCACAAAAGACCCAGGATAGCCAAAGCAACCCTGAGCACAAAGAGCAATGCTGGGGGAATAACTGTACCAGATCTCAAAGTATACTACAAAGCTATAGTCATAAAAACAACATGATACTGGCACAAAAATACACATAGATCAATGGCACATCATTGAAGACCCAAACCTGAGTACACACAATTTCAGCCACCTGATTTTTAACAAAGGTGGTAAGAACACACAATGGAGGAAAGACAGCATCTTCAACAAAGTTGCTGGCAAAACTGGCTCTCCAACTATAGAAGAATGAAACTAGATCCTTATCTTTCACCCTGCACAAAAGTCAACTCCAAATGGATCAAAGACCTCAATGTGAAAGTGGAAACGCTGAAACTAGTAGAGGAAAACATTGGCAGTAACCTACAAGATATAAGTGTAGGAAAGGACTCTCTAAATCGGACACCAATTGCTCAGGAATTAAGATCAACAATCAACAAATGGGATCTAATTAAGCTAGAAATCTTCTGTACAGCAAAAGAAACAATCAAAAGAGTAAGGAGAAAACCCAGAGTGGAAAAAATCTTCACCAGTGACACATCTGACAGAGGTTTAACATCCAGACTATATAAAGAACTCAAAAAAACAAAGAACCAAGAAAACAAATAACCTAAATAAAAGATGGGCTAAAGATCTAAACAGAGAGTTCTCAAAGGAAGAAATAAAGATGGCTAAGAAACATCTTGAAAAGTGTTCAACATCATTAGTCATTAGGGAAATGCAAATTAAAAGCCCCTTAGGATTTCACCTTGCCCCAGTCAAACTGGCTAAGATCAAGAGAACAAATGATACGAAATGGGGGCAAGGATGTGGAGCTGATGGAATTCACTGCTGATGGAATTGCAAATTCCTGCAACCCCTTTGGAAAGCCGTGTGGAGAAATCTTTAAAAACTAAAACCTACCATATGACCCAATTTTATCACTCCTTGGCATACACCCAAAGGACTCACCCTATTGCAGAGATACTTGTACAACCATGTTTGTTGCTGCTCTTTTCACAATAGCTAAGAGATGGAGGCAACCTAAGTGCCCCTCAATTGATGAGTAGTTAACAAAAATGTGGTATATTTATACAATGGGGTTTTATTCAACAGAAAAAAAAAAAAAAAGAAATAATGAAATTTGCAAGTAAATGGATGGATCTAGAAACTGTTATACTAAGTGAAGTAACACAGACTCCGAAAAACAAAAGATGTATGTTCTCCCTTATTTGTGGATACTAGCACCAAATTCTTGTAATAGATGGAATCCCACTGAAATGGGCCAACAGCCCATGGAAAACTGATGATGCAGAGACCAGAAAGTTCAGTGCCTTGCCACACTAGGAGGAAGATCATCCTACAATCACCCCGCCCTCCGCCCCTGCCCCAGGCTCAGGGACTTTTGTGGAAGAGGTTGGCCAAAAGAATGTAAGAGCCAGAGGAAGTTGTGGAGTATTAACTGGAACTGTTCTAACCACTATGCTGGCAAGCTATAGTCACACCTCCTTCCCCAACTCATCGAGGAATTGAGGGGAGAGTCAGTTACCCCTCCCACCCAATCAGTCGACCTTAGCTGCATGTCAGGGAGGGGCTAAGGATATATAAGCTGAGAATGCCATGAGGCACCTCTCTTGCCATTTTGTGCAGCTGTTGGGAAGTCACAGGATCTGTATTTGAGTGTGGACTTGGGGGACACCCACTCATCCTATGCTCTGTTAGCAAGCCCAATAAACTCCTTAGGATTTTCAAAAAAAGAACAGAGCCAATGGAAACCTTCATTATTCCACCAAAGTTGACCCCATGTTGGCAAATCCTTTGGTCTTTGATTTCTTATTCCTCCTTTTCCCCCCTTAAACTTGATTGTACAGATATTTTTATGGAACCTGCTTCAAGTTGATTCTGGAAAAGTGTGTGAAAAATTGACTCTCTTTGGAATAAAATAAAACAACAACAACAAAAAAAAAAAGATGGTAACTTCAAGAGGCCTTCCATCACTACCTTCTTGAAGAGAGTTTCCGTTTCTCTCAAATGAAGAGCTATTCCTTATTTATTCTCTTACCACAAAACTATCAAGTCCATATTATGTGCCAGGGACTTTGGTACCAGTATGTTAGAGTTCTCCTAAGAAATAGAACTAATGGGTGATAGGTTTTGATGATGGTGATGATGATAGATGAAAGAAGATTAGATATAGATAGATGATTGATTGATTGATAGATAGATAGATAGATAGATAGATAGATAGATAGATAGATGATTGATAGGTACAGATAGATAGATAGATAGATAGATAGATAGATAGATAGATAGATAGATAGATAGATGATAGTAGATAGATGATAGGTGATTGATAGATAGATGATAGGTGAGATAGACAGATAGATAGATAGATAGATAGATAGATAGATAGATAGATAGATAGATAGATAGATAGATAGATAGATAGATAGATAGATAGATAGATAGATAGATAGATAGATAGATAGATAGATAGATAGATAGATAGATAGATAGATAGATAGATAGATAGATAGATAGATAGATGATAGGTGATAGATTGATAAGAATTGGCTTATGTGATCATGAAAATTAAGTCTCGGGGCTGGAGAGATGGCTCAGTGGCTAAGAGTATTGGCTGCTCTTGCAGAGAACCTGAGTTTGAGTCCCAGCACCCACATGGCAGCTAACAATTATCCTAACTCCAGTTCAAGGGATCCAACACCCTCTTTTGACCTCCATGGGTATTGCATGACATGGGTGCAATTACATACATGTAAGCAATACATTCATATACACAAAATAAAAATAATAAATAAAATATTTTTAAAAAGAAGTCTCAAGATCTGTCATCTGCAACCTGGAAATCCAGGAAAGCCAGTGGTATAGTTTAGTTCAAGTCTGAAGACCCAAGAACTAGGAAAAACAATGACAATCCCAGTCTAAGGGCAGGAAAAGACCAGTGTCCCAGTCCAACAGACAAGCATGAAGGAACAAAAAAAGGCAAAGTCCTTCCTCAGCTTTTCTACTCCATTCCTGCCCTTAACTGATGAGACAGTAGTCAGCCACACTATGGAATGCAATTAACTTATCCAATCTGCCAATTCAAATTCCTATCTCCTACAGTCACATCCTCACAGACACACATGTGAAAATAATGCTTAATTGGGTACCCTATGTTACAATCAAACTGATACATAACATTAAGCATCACACCATTAGCAGGCAGTAAAGAACACAGGAATGGTTCCTCTCCCATAGACCCCCCTCTCTGATGGAGATGTCATACTACAGAATAAAGTTTCAGCAGACTACTTTGCAGGCCAAACATTTGTTCTCTTTTTGCCTCTTTCCTTTTCCATTCATTTTTACTGAACTCCCTTCTCTTCAGTCCAATGTTCCACACATATGTAAGGGCCCTGCTCAAAGCTTTTAAAATAGAATAGAGTAAAATTTCCAAATTTATGTTTATGTGTTCATGAGAAACTGGAAAGAGACACACAGTGAAAGAACTTAACTAATTAGGATAAGGGCTGTCATTTCAATATTGAAAATTCTTTTTTTAACTCAGACACATTTCAAACACTAAGAAAAGTGGCAATTAAGGAGACTCTTGCATCCAAAAGCTAACAGAACCCTTTCAAGGGACTGATTATTACAATATCCTCCAGAGGGGGAAGGGGGAGTGTCCCAAAAGGTACTAGCATTTTGTTGCTGTTGACGGCTTTTAAGGCTTTAAATAAAGATTACTATCATCAGAGATTGCCATGGAGCATTCTTTCACAGCTGTGTGAAGGCTTTGGGTTTATTCTTTGTGACAAACAATCAGGTATATAGAGGTTTCTGAGAAACAAGTGTAAATTACAAGAAATGCAGTAGCAGTTATGAAAATTCAATATGCTGGCGGTTCAGGAAATTTCAAGATCCAAGAAAAACACTGAGCACTATGAAGCAATGTGGATATTATGTCAGAATTCAGACAATGCCTGGTTTTACTTGTGACCCTTTTTATGTCACTTTTTATGATTTAAATAAAAATTGTAGAGTAATAAAAACTTGCATTTATAGCCATAACTACCTTGAAACTATTGGCAACAGTGACAATCTGGGTTGCTATCAAAGGCAACTGGGCAGCCTATAAACAGGAAGGGTGTGAGTAGCTGAGGAAGTCAATGTGGAACCACTAGCGTCTTCCCAGCCCATTCCCAAACCCCATCATGGATCATTTAAAGAAAGAAATGTCTGAGTAGCTTTATTTGCAACCTATACTCCCTTTTTAAAAATGACTCAAATTGCTTATCAGAGAGATAGTTTACAATAGGACAGTGCTGTTCCCATTTTGGCCATATCCTTCTTTGTTGTGGAGAACTGTCCTGTAGATTGTAGAGTGTTTAGCAGTATCCTTGGCCTCTGCCCACCAAACTGCAGTAAGATCACCATCATTTCAACAAGTTGTAACAGCCAAAACTGTCACAGCAAAATGTCCTGAAATCACCCTTCACTGAGAGCCACTGTCCCAAGGGTATTTACCAAAGAAAGAAAACAACTTCACAGAGGCTTTATGGATACAGCATGTGAGGAAGCTTTCCCTGGTCTATTTCAGCTCAAAACACAAAAGAATTTCCCCCAATGGAACGTTGTTACACATTTTTATTAAATTTATTTTTATATAGTTTATAAATGTTTGAAAAGTATATATCACTGAGAGCCACTGTCCCAAGGGTATTTACCAAAGAAAGAAAACAACTTCACAGAGGCTTTATGGATACAGCATGTGAGGAAGCTTTCCCTGGTCTATTTCAGCTCAAAACACAAAAGAATTTCCCCCAATGGAACGTTGTTACACATTTTTATTAAATTTATTTTTATATAGTTTATAAATGTTTGAAAAGTATATATCTGTTTTTTTAATT
>NW_008360330.1:1625496-1633489 GCF_000622305.1 Nannospalax galili | reverse complement strand
TACTTTCTGAGCTCCTTGGCATCTGAGCATGGATATAAAGTCATCAGGTTTATATCTGTGTTTTATTTTAATTTATCTTTTCCTCCTTTTTTGAGAATTACTCTGGGTGTTTTTGGTTTTTTTTTTAAATATTTTATTATTTTTATTTTATTTGTACGAGTATATTGCCTACATGTATGTGAGTGCACCCCTGTCGTGCAATGTGGCAGAGGTCAGAAAGGGGTTTTGGATTCCCCTGGAACTGAAGTTAGGGAGGGTTCATACCCACCATGTGGGTGCTGGGAATCGAACCTGGGTCCTCTGTAAGAGCAGTCAGTGCTCGTAACTGCTGGGCCATCTCTCCAGCCCCTACTCTGGGTGTTTTTATGGTACAAGATTAGATTAAAGGATAGGAAATGGAATTTATAAAATGGTGTTTACAGAAAATGAGTTTGACTTACAATGTTTCAATTTACCATGACTCTTCTGGACTCAATTAGATTTCAAATCAAGAGTCACTTGTAAATTAGACCTTTGGCTCTGTTGTTTCACCTGATGAGCAATAATAAAATGGTATTGATTCTTAAAAAGGAAGAAAAGGTAAGTTAGGTACTAAAGATAGAAGGAAAGATTTTTTAATCCCAAAATTCTACCTAAGAATGAGGGTTAGGTACAAGAATCTGGTCAGCTGAGCCAGGAAGGCCAGTGTCCCCACCACTGATCTCCAAACAATGTACATCTCAGTAACATGCCTAGAAAGCACTCTATACTGAGTGGGAAAGCAAAAGATTAATCAGACCACCAGTCTAGGAAAACTGTTCATGTGTCCCAAGAATGGAAATGGATCAAAAGTGGTCAATAAAGTGGAGGTTGGCAATGAAATCCACTACCCCTCAACCTCAATCACGTACTCACCCCACACTTGCAATGTTTTCTTTCCTATTGATCCAGCCGCACCTTTTGGGCTACTTGGATCCAGTTTTGTGTTTGGGAAAGCAGGTACCACCATATCAGCTTTCTTGTCTTTCCTTTTTCTTTTGGTGTTTTCAGACAAGGTCTCATGAGACTCAACCTAGCCCTGAACTCACTGTGCAGCCTAGGCTGGCCTTGAACTCATGATCCTCCCAACTCCACCACACCTGGGATTACGGGTGTAGTTCACCATGCCTGGCTATAGCAGCTCTCTGTGATGTTCAGTTAGCTGTAAGCATTATCTGGGATTAGGAGAGAGGTAATATACCAGTGGGACTGATGGCAGTGGCCATTGCTTCTCTTGAACAGATACATCTAGCTCAGTCTCCCAAGAGAATCTGATGGGATCCTTTTCTGCTGGGGTGCTCACAGCATAGAAGGAAACAGAGCTCTTAGCATCAAAGGAAAATTGGGGGTCCACATCTTGGTGCTACATGATGGGGTAGTATACATCTGCAATCCCAGCACTGTTAGGAGAGATGGAAGGCAGAGACAGGAGAATTTCCAAGGTTAGAGACCAGTTAGCCTGGAGTATACTACATGGCAGAAACAAGAAGAGACCTTGTCTCAACATGGTGGAAAGAAAGAACCAAATGACTCCTAAAAGTTATCCTCTGACCTACACACACACACACACACACACACAACACACACACACACACACACATACACACACACACACACACACACACACACACACCAATAACAATAGAGAAAGAAAAAAGAAAATGAGCTTAAATTTCACATACCTTCATACTTTCACAGTAATGTGGTAGCCTGAAATTTCACCAACATAGTTCTCTACAGCAACTTAATTGCTTAAAGAAAATGCTTGCTATCAGGGGTTAGCCAATAGTTTCCTGAGTGTAAGAAAAGGTTAGAGTAGAGGAAGGGGTAGAGATGAAAAGTGAGCTGGGGCAGACAGTGCACCCTGCATTTACCAAAACTCATAGGAGGCTACCTAGGATGAAAAGGCCTGGTGGGTTCCAGCATTAGCCTCCTGTAGAGGGCATGCTTCTGTAGCACAGCTGACAACTTCCGGGGAGGGGATTCTAGCTGGCTGTGAGTTTCTGACATGTTGGGTGGAATGTCTAGATCTAGATCTGAAGTGCTCAAGGGACAAAGAGACTGGACATTGCTACCAGCATCATCCTACCAATTCTCCTTCATGAGGTTAGAGCCTTAACTCCACTTCTTTCTAGATGTGAATCAAATATTTGAGAACCTTCATCTGTAATGGCAGTTATTCCAGATACTCTCATGTCTCAAGGGAGCCTTGCCTTCAGTCTGTACAGAAGATCTACAAAGTAAAAATGTTTGTTTTTAACCTTCACAATGACTTTTAAAAATGTTTATTAGAAAATTTATAACAAAATAAAAATAGTTACCAAGAACAATAATGGTATTACCTCATTCAACATATCCATCAAATCACTGTCCAGTCATGTCCAATTGCCACTGCACTTTGGTCTACAGAATCAAAAGGAAGCCTGACTCTCACAATCACTGCCCTAAAGTAACAGCTCTAATGGACTCTTATGAAATACAGAAATGATTCCTGCTTCTTCGGTACAGAGAAAGTTGAAGACACACATCCACCATGAAAAAGAAGACAAAAACTATGCTTCTTTTCTTTGAAAATTTTTCTTTGAAAATTACTTTTGCTTTTCTCAAGTCTAAATATTGTAGTATATCCACAGATGTATTTGTTTACACATGTATATGTATACATTATAGGCAAGGAACAGTATATGAGGCAAAACACGTGGTTTTATACTTTATGAGATTATAAATATATAATCTTAATATATACATTCTAGATCCATTCATTTTGTTTTAAATTCCAATCAAACTGGAAAAATCTAATACCTGTGTCTAGAAAATGGGATGAATTGAGAGGGTATTTTCAGCAGTCTGGATCATCTCTCCCTTATCTAAGAAGCATTCATGTGGACCTCTGCAAATCTTTTAGGCATTTCATTTCACCGTGTCTAATATTATAAGAAAATGGTTTAGAAAGTGGTGTAAATGTAAAAGTTGGCTTAGCTACATAGCTAGCTAGGAAACTGAGAGGCAAGGAAATCAGAGATTACCTCCTAATTCAGGGAAATCATCATTCTTCGGCGTCTACCAAAGATAGATTTTTTAAATTGAATTTTTGTGATTTTCGTACAATGTAATATAATGGTATCTCTAACATCCACA
This sequence comes from Nannospalax galili, assembly GCF_000622305.1. Taxonomy (NCBI): domain Eukaryota; kingdom Metazoa; phylum Chordata; class Mammalia; order Rodentia; family Spalacidae; genus Nannospalax; species Nannospalax galili. Next base: position 1,630,333 of record NW_008360330.1, on the reverse strand, counting down.
CCTCCCCTTACTGCCCCCACCCAATTTAATGTACTTTCTTATAAGATAGACTTTTCAAAACTTTCACTTAGATACTATCATACTTGTTCAATGCTTAATGTAGTCAGAGGCAATCTACAACACTTTAATTCCTTCATATTTCTAGTGAAAAGAAAAAGAATATTTCTAATTTGTAGCAGTATTTGAGACTAGATAAGATACTTAATTTTCCATAGGAAAATAATTTCCAATGGACCGGAACTGGGAAACCACACACGTGAAGACTTGACATTTGCCTCCTAAAATTCATTTCCATTTCTTTTGCTGGATTCTACAATTTTGTTCCGTTACCCAGACTTTCCTTTGGGATAATGTTGCTTAGTCTTGTCACTATCAACATTCTGAATAAGATGATCCTCTGTGATTGTATAGCTATGTTTGTATAGAGGTAGGAACAAGGTCATTGTTTGTTGGTGGGATGGACTGTGGGAAAATGGGCTGTACTGTGAGATGGTCCACATAATCTCTGGATTCTACCTGCTACATGCCAATAGTATATCTTCTTTCTCCTCAGTGGTTACAACCAAGTCTCCTTGAGGAAAGATGATGCCTCCTTTAAAAATATGCTCTAGGGGCACAGTGTCCAGGCCTAAGCCATTCAGCACAATCCTGTTCTGTACCACAGTTACCAACTCAGTAATGAGCACATGTCCCAGCCGGGTTCAAGAATATTACAGCAAATGTTTTTGATTGGCTTCAAGAAATGAAACTCTGCCTGTGAATTTTGTAGTGTCTGGATGAAATTCTTAGAAGCCTGAGCATCCATTTTCCCTCAATGGAAAAAGTAAACAAACAAACAACACTTCCCAAAAACAAAACCAGGCTCAGAATGAAGCTGCCACCACATGAGGCTAAACAGAGACACTGAAAGAAGTGGGGCTTTGATTACATTGTTCAGCTGCTGGATCAAAGCTGACCTGGATTTATGACTACATTCCCACCTTTTTTGTTTAAGTCTTTTTTGTTTGTTTCCTGTTATTTGCTATTTTCAGAAGAAAACCTCCAGGTAAATTAATTTTAACAGAGTTTAATTAAATAAAGGACAAATCACAAATTAGGCAGTCCTCAGAACCAAATGAGATTCAGAGAGCTTTGCTACAAACATGGACAGCAATATTTATGGGGAAAAACTAGAAGTGAGTATCAGAAACAGCTCATTGGATACCACTCAGACTCTGCCTTATTTGAACATAGTCTGATCAGCCAGCCACCAATGAATGATTAAAACTCCACTACAGTAATTGGCTAATGCTAAGCCATCTTCCAAAGAATCCTTCTAAATGAAGTATTCAATTAGTTCATGTAGTAAATTAGGTTGAAGTTTGTTACATAAGGACTCAAAGTTCTGGGGCATCCTCAAACCAAATTTAGTATAAATACTAAAAGCATATTAACCTATAAAATATATTATAGTATACAATAGTAGGTTCATGACTTTAAAACCGGGAATATTTTGATCCAGTCTAAAAAAAAATGTTAAGGAAAAGTTGAACATAGCCTCTTTAGCTCCCTACATTTATCTCTAAAATCCTATCCATTGTTCACTCTAATAGGTTACATCAAGAAAATTCCACTAAAAGGCTCTTGCTACCAGACCAGCCACAGTGGTATTAGAAGACCCCATGTCAGAAAAGCAAGGCAAAGTAACACCTGGATTTCAGCTTCTTTTATGATTGCCTTGTTACAGGTACCAGGGAAATTGTCCATCTAGAGTACCAGTTGTCAAAACCCCAAAATCCATGAGATATCTTTGGGAAACTCACAAAAAAACAATTTCTTAGACTATTACAATAATATTTCAGAGCTTTGACATTTGTGTTAATGGTGAGCAAGACTGCAGGAATCTTAGTACAAATCAATGCAGTGACAACAAACTTACAATAATTATATTCTTTACTTGCAGCAAAAAATAAGAGTTTCATTTAAGAATGTCCTTGATAAAAAAGTAAAATTATGAATTTTATTATATCATAACCCAGAAGGCATCTCTTTTTAATTGTGTGACCAGATGGGAAGAATGTTAAAGCACTCTGCAGCATACCCAAGTACAATGATCATCTTATGAAAAAGAATCTGTGCCATTATCTGAATCACCAGCTGTGCTACCTGTTTTTTCCTCAAGAAACACCATTTTCATTTGAAAGGACAACTGACAGGCAAACCATGGTGTTTTTGATTGGATGTTTGGCAGACATTTCTTCAAAAAGGAGCCAAGTGAGCTTGTCACTTCAAGGAGAATAATCAACAGTATTTGTAGCCAGCGATAAAATCTGAGGTCTCCAGAGAAAATTAGAATGTTGAAAAACGTGTATCTGCTACAGTAGGCTTGACAGCTTCCTAATACTTAAGAACTTTTCTGATATCAGTGTGATGTTAAAAATGTGATTTCTTGATATTGTATAATAAAACATGTCAAATTTGGAAGATCTGGGTAACTCATTAAGTCATTTTTCTACTGGGTTGTTAGTGGCTTTCTTGTTGATGTGAGTTATTTTTATACATGTGCATAGGAAGCGCTTGTCAGTTATGTGCATTTCAACAATCTCATTGTGGTTTTGTTTACCTTTCTAGATTCTTTACGGTATTTTTAATAAAAGCAATTTCTTGGTTTCACTGTAGTCAAATAGTAATTGTTTGCTGGTCTTGCTTTCAGATAGTGAAACATGAATATATTTTCCAACATTACCTTCAGCAGCTTTGTGGGTTTGCCTGTTAAAAATTGAGGGTTTTTTTTTTTAATCTACCTGGGTTTGTTTCTATTAGGTAGACTTACATGATTATCTCTTATATTTGCCTGTTTTGACCTCTAAATGGCAATTCTGTACAGCACAACACAAGCATGAGGCTCAGCTTTACTCAGAGTCTGCTTTTTTTCTTTCTTTCCATATACCTAGTATATTATCCCATTGTGAATTATTAGACAATCTATCCTTGCTCACTAGCCTTCAATGCCACCTTTCTAATGCGGACTTTCTTCCAACTTTGGTCACAATTTCACCATCTTAATTATTACAATTTGTTGTTTTTATTTTTTTGTATGGTTGGTTTTTGGTTTGGGGTTGTTTTATGTTCATTTCATTTTGGGGTTGTATTTGTTTTGTTTTGCTTTGTCTTTTTGAGACAGGGTCTCCCTGGAGCCACCGCTGGCCTGGAACTTGCTTTGGAGATGAAGCTGGTCTCCCAAGTGCTGGAATTAAAGGCATGCACCACCACACCCAGCTAATTATTGCAGTTTCGAAATAATTATTGGCATCTTCATGATTAAGACCTCTTACCTTAATCTTTTTCTTCGAGTTTGGCTATTCTTGACTGTGAATTTCCAAGTTAATTATCCAATACACACACAAAAAAGAGAAAATGGTAAGAATTTTTACTGGAATTGCGTTAAATCTGTATATCAATTCAGAAGAATAGGCTTCTTCGCCATGTTGAATCCTGCAATCGATGAGTAGCTCTCAACTTATTCTGTCTTCCTTAAAGTCTCTCAATGAAGGACTATAATTTTCTTCTAAGAGACGTTATACATCTTTTTTTAGATTAACACCTGGATGCTTTGAGGGATTGAGATTTGATTTTGCACTTACAAGCTAATAAGTTTCCCATTCTTGCTCTCTGAATTCTGGTAGGAGACATGAGGTTCCTGCAGAGATGAAAGCTCTATTACTCATGCATAGCAAGCAGCCTGGGCACTGGCTTTCCTCAACCCAGGTTGGATGATATACACAGAGTGGGGTTACTTTACAGCTAAGGAACAGTCTTGGGAAACCCACTGTCCTATTGCAAATGATGAGCAGGCTAGACACGTCATTCTTCATAAGATTTTACTGCAAAAATAACTCTAAGACATGATCCATCTAAGGAGTTCTCAGGGTTAGATAGCCTTGACATATCCATCAGGAAATGCAGAAATATGACAGACTCAGTATTTCTCATAACACTGTAAATTGCTCCCTTTTAAATAGTACTTCACATAATCTTGTAAATTATTAAAACAGTACTTCACATAATCTTGTAAATTATTAAAGCAGTACTTCTTTACAAAAACTTTATTGAGAATTTCATACATGCATATAAGGTGTTTTGATCAAATTTATGCCCCCTCCCTCCCTTCTAACACCTTCCATACCTCCCCATCACTTTTTTCTTTTACTTTTCTTTTTTGCTTCTTTCATTTATTTATTTTTGTGGGGCTTTTGGGTACTCTAACATTCCCCCCGCCTCTAAAGAGATAACCCTAAAATCTTTTAAGGATTAGATACAAGCTCCCAAATACTTTTGACATTTTTGGCCTTTGGAACAGAGTACATTGCTAACAGGCCCAAGGACATTTTGATTTTTAGCCTAGAAACTGGCTACTTTTCTTTGGGGTCTTTTACCCTAACTGCCTAGCTAATTCCTACCTCCTATTCTTATCAGGCCATCCTCTGAAGGGGTTACCCAAATTGCCAATAGGGAATAGGGACATAGATCGCTCTGGCTTCTTCCATGCTGAACAGGGATGCAGGGTGAGGCAATCGGAGTATCCCTTCAGCGGGTCTTTCTAAAAGACTCCCAAATTGCATAACTCTTATCTCAAGGAGGAAAAGAAAGTCTTTGAATCATGAATAGGAGATGTGAAGAAGTAAAGGCAAGAATAATTAGCAGTACAAGTTCTAGATAGGGAACTAGAAAAAAGTCAGAACAGGGCAATTTTCAAATGTTCATATGAGAGTCCATTGGAATTTCTTGACAGGGCTTCCAAAAGCATCCCTCTATTGGATTCTTCTTCATTTTTCTTTTGTCTTCCAAGGCTGGACCT
>NW_008360330.1:1604693-1625128 GCF_000622305.1 Nannospalax galili | reverse complement strand
TCCTCAGGGTCACATGGGCTTGGGAGGAGCTCCTGGCTCCTTTCTTTTACCAGTTCCATCTATTTAACTTACTCTTATATGTAATTTTTTTATTTTCTTACTGTTGCTGACACACAGAAATAAAATAGAACATTATATATTAATTTTCTATTTAGCAATGTTACTAAGTTCATCCATTCTAATAATTTATCCTGAGATGCCATAGAACTCTATACTATTTGTACCTTTTGAATAATACAATGTTAGGGTTTTTGTTCAAAACCTTATATATTTCTTATTCTTTTTTTCCTCTGTATTGTATTGGTTGATCTCTTTAGGCTGCAGGGCAATGTGAAGAGAAGGGCTAAGAGACAGAAGTCTTATCTTTTATAAGGTAACTTTCTTTTTTATTAATGTTTATTAATGAGGTCATTTGAAGAAATGAGTTTCACTATATGTCCATATATCTGTACCATTATGCCTTGTTCTTACTCACCCCCACCACCCTCTCCCATCCTTATTTTCTTTTTCTTTATTTCTTTCAAAGAGAAAGTTTTCAAAGTTTTACCATTATGAATGGTATTTTCTCTGCCCCTTTTCTTATTGGAGAGTCCCCGTATTATATTAAATAATTCCTTCCTACTAAGGAAGTTGCTTTAAGTTTTTAGTCAGTGAATAGATTCTTTTCCTTATTCCTGTTGAGATTACTACACAATCCCCCCATTAATCTAGTAATGCTAAAATAAATTTAAATGTCTTATCTTAAAAGACTGTATTATACTGAGGTAGAATTGCCATGATGTACTGTTCCTTTTACACTGCTAAATTTGATTAACCTTTCTTTTTATTTGTGTTAAAATTTAACTATAAAATTCTCTATAAGTACTACCTTAACTTCATCTCACACATTTTGGTTTGTAGTATATTTGTTGTAATTCAGTTAAATGTTTTCCAATTTCCATAAGAACAATTTCTTTGGATCAAGTATTACTTAGAAGCATTTTCTAATTCTAATTAAATTATAACTCATTTAGTTATCATTTTTACCATTGGATGAGCACTCAGAAGATTCAATCTATATTTTTCAGCTTTTTAAAATTTGTTAAGGCTTGCTTTATGGTTCAGAATATAACTGCTGTTGATAAATATTCTGTGTATTTTGGGAAATGAATACACTATACCTGCCTGTTTAATCAATGAGAGTGGTTTTTAGTGACCTACTATGATTATGTGTGTTACTTTCTCACTGAAGTCCCATAAACTCTTTTTTTTGAGACAGAGTGTCCCTGTAGAACCAGCTGGCCTGGAACTTTCTGTCTTTCTATGTAGACCAGGCTAGACTTGACCTCACAGAGATCTTCCTGCCTCTGCTTCCCAATCCCAAGTGCTGGAACTAAAGGTATGCACTACCACAACAGGCTAAGTCCCATAAACTTTTGTTTGGCTATTTAGAAGTCCTGTTACTAAAGTTCACACAATTTTAAGTTCTCTCTCTCTCTCTCTCTCTCTCTTTCACTCTCTCTCTCTCTCCCTCCTGAACTTTTTTATACTCTATTATTTTTGTTTTATGTGTATGTGTGTATTTCCTGAATGTGTGTAATTGCATCCATGTCATGAAATCCCGGTGAAGGACAGAAGATGTCAGATTCCCTGGAATTGGAGTTATAGACGGTTGTTAGCTGCCATGTGGGTGCTGGGATTCGAACCCAAGTCTTCTGCAAAAACTGCCTGTGCTCTTAACTGCTGTGCCATCTCTGAAGCCCCTGGACTTTTTATTTTTATGAAATGAACCTCTTTATATCCAGTCAGGATTTTGGCTTTTCTGATCTTAAAATAACTGTACTAGTGTCCTTTTGGTTGAATTTTGCCTGATACAGTATTTTTCATTCTTTGAATGAAATGAAAATATACCATTTTCTTTCACCCTTGCTACACTCTTACATTTTAGATGTTTCTTTTTTAGGTAGGACATATTTGGGTTTTGTACTTTATCCAAACAGACTATCTTTTTTCTCTTATCTGTAACATTTATTCTTTATTTTTTTTAAGCTTTGGGACAATTTTATTAGAATTTAAAGAAAAATCTTCAGGGCAGGCAAGCTAAGAATCTCTCCAGCTGCCTTAAGGGGGAGAACAGAGGGAAGAAGGAAAATAGGCATGAAGTCATGCAGGTTTAGAGCCTGCATGGAGGCCAGACACTTGGCAGACTAGCAGCAGCCACATGGTGGGGAGTAGGAAGCTTTAGAGAAAAAGCAAAGATTACACGATGCTGGAGCAGTCCAAAGCATTAGGAAAACATGCTTAGAAAAGGGATATGAAGAAGAAAAGAAGAGAGATTAATTTTTTTAAATTCTTCAGAAAAGCGGGCAGGACTTGTGGAGAGCCACATGTCTGTGACGCAGATTCACAAGAACTGCACTAGGAGGCAGGGATTTGGGGCAGGAAAAGTTCACCATCTCATTAACTACTGGGATCTGGCCCATCACTTTAAGCATAACTCAAGGCGAACCTACTATCTGAGCGGTAGTATAACCAGGTGGTTGACCTGAAAAACCTGGACAGTTAAGGTTCCAACCAGACCAGGAATTCTTATTTTTTGAACAGCTAATCTTATGGGGCGTTTTGCTATAATAACATTCCCCCATCTGAAGAGGTAACCCTAAAACCTTTTAGGAATCGGAAAAGACCCTCCAAATACTTTTGGCATTTCTAGCTTTTGATACAGATTAGGCTGCCAAGAAGCCCAAGGACATTTTGGCTTTCGGCCAAGAAGGAAACTGGCTACTTTTCTTTGTGATCTTTTTTACCCTAAACTGCCTAGTCAATTTCTACCTCCTGTTCTTGTCATGCCCTCCTCTGAAGAAGTTACCCTAATTGCCAATAGGGAATTGGGGCCAACTGCTCTGGATTCTCCCATGCTGAATAGGGGCACAGTGCCTGGCAATTGGGGTACCTCTTCAGTAGGTTTATGGTAAAGACTCCAAAAGTGAATAGAATTGTTAGCTGTAAGGAGAAAGAAACTCCTTGACTAGTGACAGGGAGAAGATGTAAGGGATAAGTAAATCAAGAGCAGTTATTACAAGTTCTAGGCAGGGAATGAGAAGTCAGAACAGGGTGAATTTTAAATGTCCACATCAAACTCCATTAGAATTTCTTGATGAGGGCCTCCAAGAGCATCCAACCATTGGGTCTTCTTCATTCTTCTTTTGACTTCCAAGGATGGACTCAGGATTTTCTTAGCATGCTCAGAGTGATGTACTCAGGATAAGTTTTCAGGCACTTTGATAGCTATTACATTTATTCTTTTTAAATAATATGAACAGACTATTTATAGAAAAGTTTTGTATTATAGAAAAATAGCAAAGACAGTAGAGCCCCCATATGTCCCACACGCAGTTTCCCTTACTTTCGACATCTTAAATGAATTTAGTACATTTGTTGCAATGATTGAAGCAATGTGGATGCATTCTTGGTATTGATTAAAGATAAATTTTCTTTGTTTTCACTTAATACCCCTTTTCTGCAACAGGATACCATGTTACATTTAGTCACAATGTCTCCCTCTTTTCAAAAAGTTTGTTGTTCATGTGTAAGTTTGTGTGTGTGCAGGTGCATGTGTGTGCATGTGTTGATGGGTGTACGTGCATTGAGGCCGGAGGATAGCCTTGAGTGTTGTTCCCCAGAAACACCATCCACCTTGATTTTTGAAATAGGGTCTCTCATTTACCTTGAACTTGTCAAGGAGGCCAGGTTGTCTGGCCAGCAAGTTCCAAGTCTACCTGCCTCAGCTCCCCAGCCCTGCCTTACTTTTTGTGTGGGTTCTGGGGATCAAACTCAGGTTCTTATGTTTAAAAGCAAGCATTTTATCAACTGAGCCACCTCCCCAGCTCAGTCATAATATCTCTTAGGTTTCTCTTGGCCATAATGATCTTAATTTTCTTTGTTTTTGATGTTTTGAAGAAGATGGCTCATGTATTTTTTAGAATGTCTCTCAGTCAGGATTTGCCTAGTGTTTTTCTCATAATTAGAATGTGATTGTTTGTTTGGGGCCAGAAAACCACAGAGGCAAAATGTCATTCTCATGCCATCATTCCAAGGGCACACGTTATCAAATGCCATATGCTGACCTTACTCAGTTGACTGAGATGGTGTTTATCAGGTTTCCCCACTACTCAGTTACTCTTTTTCTTCTCCCTATTCTCCCTATGCTTTATTGTTTGAAAGGAAGTCACTGTGTGTAGATCACATTTAGGCAGTGGATATTTATGTCTCACCTCCCTGAAGGCAAAATATCACATAAATTATTTGGAATGTTTTGGCATGAGAAAATTGTCTTTATCTCTCATTTATTTATTCATTCATTCAATAATTTATATGTTTACAGGCTCGTGGGCATTTGTTTTATACTTTGGGTTATAAACCAATACTACTTGTAACTTTCTTGCTCAAATTGTTCTGTCTTTGGCTGTTGAAAGCTCTCCCAGCTGCCTCTTTATACCGGTTTGGTCTGCCTGCATCATTGTGGAGTTTTTAATTTTGTGTATTCTGTTTTTGAACACTTGCTATTTGTTTGGTACACTTGACACACTTTACGGGACCATGAGATGTTCAAGGCTTATGTTATATATTTCATGCTCCAATCTCAGAATCAGCCATTTCTTCAACTAGCCTGCCGGCTCTTACAGGAAAATGGTATTACTAACCAAGATCTGTTCATCGTTACTGGGGTGTCACTTATTTTAAGTACTTTCAGGTAAAAAAGAAATAAATGTATGTATAGTAACTTATATGTAATCATTCCTATCTCTTTGAGGCCAGACATCAATTTCCACTCATCTCTCCAACTCTAATATATTCCTGTATGAATTATTCTGTCTTCCCCTCCCTACCCATGTGTAAATTCCAACACCGGTGTTAAGAAACCTAGTTCCCACCATCTGTCATCCATTTACTTATCCAGCTCTAGTATACATGTACAGAAATATCAGAATTGTTAGTTTATACCTGCATGAACACATTTTCAACTGGAACACATTGCTATGTTCGATTACTTGATTACTTTACCTTTGGTCTCAACAGACACAGTCCATTTCCAAAACTAGCTAGGTCTGCATCTTTTCTCTTATCCGCTTCAGTGAAATCTTTTAAAACACATTTGTGAAGACTAAGGTTGTAACTCAGTTAATAGAGTGCTGGCCTACCATGCAGGAAGCCCTGGATTCAATCCCCAGTGTCATGTAAAATCAGGTATGGGGGAACACACCAGTAACCCCAGTCATTGAGAGGTGTAGGTAGGAGATTCAGATGTTAAAGCTCATCCTCAGCTTTATAATGATTTTGAGGTTAGCCTGAGATACATGAGATTCTATCTCCAAAATAAAATAAAATAAATGAAAATGAATAAATAATAAATAAATAAAATACATTTGTGATACAGTCAGATTCTATCACCATAGTTTGCATTCTTACTGGGATCCCCTAGCCACTCCACTCAAATGATTTTTTCCTGAATTCCCCTGCACAGAGATTCACTGTGTTATACAGTTCTGTGAATGTTGACAAAGGCAGAAGGTCACATATTCGCCACCACAGTATAATACAGAAGAGTTTCACCACCCTAGACGATCTTCCACGCTTCTTCTGTTTACCCTTGCTTCCTCCATGGTAACCACTGATCTTACCACCTATAGTTTTGTCTTTTCCAGAATTCATATCATTTTAATCAAAGAGTACACAGGCTTTTAAGACTGGCTTCTTTCACTTAGCAGTTTGCATGTAAATGTCACCATGTCTTCATGGCTGGATAGCTCATTTTCTTTTATCACTGGATGGATCACAAGTATGCTTATCCACTGGCATGTTGAAGGACACCTTCACTGTTTCTAGTGTGCTGTAATTATGAAGAACTCTATCACAAACAGCTCCAAATTCCTCTATATGCTGTACCATTGTGTATTTCCATCAACAAGCACAAGAGTTTTTGTTCCTCTGAGTCTGACCGGTATTTTATAGTGTTAGGTGTGGTTTTGTTTTGTTGTTTCAGGGGATTGAGGAATTTTTTTGTTCATAGTAGTGGGGTTTGTTTGGGTTTTTTTTTCACATTCTCATAGTGCAGTAAGATCACTTTGTTTTATTTTGCAACTCTAATGACAACTGATGCTGAGCATCTTATTTCAAGCTTACTTTTCATCTGCTTATTTTCTTTGGTGAAGTGTGTTTGTATCTGTGATGGCTCATATTGATTGTTAATTTGGCAGTGTCTAGAATCACCAAAGAAATAAATCTGTGAACATGTTTTTGAGAGATTACTTAGATTAGCTTAATTGAGGTGGGGACCCACTTAAATTCAGGAAGCACAATTTCATGGGCTGTGGTCCTGGACTACATAAAAAAGAGAAAACAGCTGAGTATGAGCATCCATTGCTCTCTGCTTCCTGACTGCTTATGGATGCAATGTGACCAGCCACTTCCTGCCACTATGCCTTCTCCATCATGATGAACTATATTCCCTCAAACTGGAAGCTAAAATAAATCTATCCCCATCTTAATTTATATAAGTATAAATTTAAAGGATATTCTTTGTCTTGGCAACACAGAACTTCTTAACACTCATCTACCTCCAGATTTATATATTATTTTAAAGCTCGAATTTACAGGGCTAGAGAGATGGCACAGTGGTTAAGGGCACAGGCTGCTCTTCCAGAGGACACAGGTTCTGAACCAAGCACCCACATGGTAGCTAACAATCATCTGTGACTACAGTCCCAGGGAATCCAACATCATCTTCCGGTTCCTACAGGCATTGCGTGCATGGGTGCACTTGCATACATACACTTAAAACACTTATATACATAAAATAAAAATAAATAAAATGTTAATTCTGTTTTATTCCATTTAGTTTTATTTTGCTTTTTGAGATAAAGTCTAACTCTGTAGCACAGACTGCCCTAGAACACATTGTGTAGCACAGACTGGCCTCTACCTCATGGTTTTCTGATCTCTGCCAGTCTAGTAAGGCATGTTTGTGCCACAGTGCCTGTCTCTTATGCTATTTTAATTAAACTACTTCACCTTTACCTTTTTTCTAAGAAAAACGCCATGAGGCATTATTTGTTTTATATAACCAATGAATATTTATTTATTTATTATTTATGTGTATGAGTGTTTTTTGCGTTCATATATGAAGTGCACCATGTGTGTGCAATGTCTGAGGAGGCCAGAAGAGGGCATCTGATCCCCTGGAACTGTTGCTACTGACTGTGGGTGCTGAGAACCCAACTTGGGTCTTCTGCAAGAACAGTCAGTCCTCTTAATCACTGAGTCATTTGTCCAGACCCTAGCCAATAACTATTTAGTTTTATCTATGCACTCTTGCTTTTCTCACGCACCCCTCTGTGATGTGACCCTTCCAACTAGGATACATTCTTTTGCTTGAAGATCATCTCCTGGGATTTCCTTAAAGGGAAAACCCTGGCAACAAATTCCCTTGGTTTTGCTTTTCTGTTTTTTTTCTTACTCTTTAAAAATTATTTTTTCTTTAAATCTTTTTTTCCTCTGTAAAAAAAAAAACATTATCCAGAGGTTTATTGGATCAGAACCATATGATTTCACAACCAAGGCAACTTGGTGTTCAAATTAGTCAAATTTTGTATAACTGATACTTAAAATATGCTCTTTAAAAACACAGCAGTGATTGTCCTTTTTCCAAAACACAGCATGCTAACATTACTTCTTGAAATTATGGATTGGTAATGCATTTACGTTGCCTTCTCTGTCCCTCACTGGTAACACATCTACATTGCCATCCCTGTCCATCACTGAGAAATCTCTGATAACTTTCTTGTTGCTTTTTCATGATTTTGTTTTTATTAATTTTTACTGAATTTGTGAATTTCATACAATATATTTTTATCATATTCAAATCCCCTCCCCATCTTCACCACGTTACCCCCCCCAACTCCATATATATAATATATATGTATATGTAATAAATATAAAGAGAGAGAGAGAGAGAGAGAGAGAGTCAAATTTGTGCCGCCAAATGCCCTTTGGTATGGGTTCAGTTCATCCACTGGAGCCTGGTCAGCCTACTAAGAGTCTCACCCTTAAAAAAGACTAAATCTTCCTTCCCAGCTACCATCAGTTAGCAACAGATTTTCAGGTAAGGTTGGGATTTCTTACCCACTTCCCCACATCTATAATGGGATTTTGTCTTACTTGAGCTTAAGCGGGACTTGTCCATGCTGTCACTATTGCTGTGAGTTCATATGAATAACTGACCAGCTGTCTGGAAATTTCTTTTTCCTTTTGGTCATCCATCTCCTCTAACTCTTAAAATCCTTTGGTTCCCTCTTCCACAAGGATCTCTAAGCCTTGGGAAACAGAAGTTTGATATAGGTGTCCTATTAGGGATAAGCATTCTGCAGCCTCTTATTCTCTACACATTGGCCAACTGTGGTTCTCTGTCACCATCTGCTGCATAAGGAAGCTTCTCTGCTGAGAGTTAAGAGGTGCATTAATCTATGGGTATAATAATAAGTCATTAGAAATCAGTTTAATCTATATCTATTTGACAGAATAGTTGTATTAGGCTTTGTCCCATGGCTTGTGGGCTGTCTAGCCTTAGGTTCCTAGGCCTGATATCCATGTCAGGTATGGGCTTCATCCTATGAAGTGAACCTTAAATACAATTAGAAAGTAGTTAGTTACTCCTACAATATTCATGACACTCTTGTGGTGGGTATATCTTGCCAGGCCAGTTGTTGTAGCACAGGATTCACAGCTGGGTAAGGTTCATGGTAAATTTTCTCTTCAGGCAGCATACATAGCACCTTTCAGCACTATGAAAGTTAGATAGTAGAGATGAGGCTTTGAAGTCAGGACCACGTTGATTTCTCCTGTTTGTTATACAGTTCATATATGGAGGGTCTTCAGCAATAGGGTCTTTTTGTGAAGTTCTGGTGGGTGATCAAGAGCAGGCGCAATGAACAGTATTGTTTGAAGGTCTACATAACCCCCAATCAACAGTTTCAAAAGAAGGAGTCCATTCCTGGAACTGGGCTTTTTTACTTTGCTGGTCTATGGTGTCTAGTGGGGGCAATGCCCATAAAGTAACTCCTTTTCATCTCTTTTTATAATGTATGTTTATATGCTTTAGGTAGCTTCTCAAGCGGTAGGTTTCGATATGGCTATCCTAAAGGTCTTTAGCGTTAGTTACCCCGCCCCACACTCTCTCCCTTGCCCTGCCCTCCCAGTCTCCACCCTCTTTAACCCTTCCTACTCTATTATTCCTCTTCCCCCTTTTATACCACTGCATTCTACTTCCCTTCCCAGAAGGTCTCGCCCCTCCCCTCTCCTGCCATGGCCATTTATTAGTTTCTTGAAACATACTTTCCCTAGATACAGAATTCTAGGCTACCAGTTTACTGTTGTTGTTTATTTATTTTTCTTAGACAGTTATGCTTTGATTTTAGTCTTCTACTATTTCTGTTCAAATTGTTTACTCATTTTTTTTAATGTGTGTGTTTTGTCTGCATGTATATAAGTGTACCATGCTTGCAATGCCCATGGAGACCAGAAGAAGGTATTGGATACCCTGGAATTGGGATTACAAAGGATTGTTAGCTGCCATGTGAGTACTGGGAACCTAACTTATTCCTCTGTAAAGACAGCCAGTGCTCTTAACTGTTGAACCACATGGCAGCTAAGAACCATCCATAATTCCAGTTCTAGGGGAATTTGACACCTTCTTCTGACTTCTATGGCATTGCACAACCCAGGTGCACTCACATACATGCAGGCAATACACTCATACACATAAAATATTTTTAAAATAATAAAACTAAAATAAAAAGTTATCTGTCTTGAACTACCACCATCCCTCCATTTCTTTTAAGGTTTTCCTTTCTTGTCCATGTCCTAAATTTTCATTACAAGTCATTTTTACTTATTTTTTATAGAGATTTGTAAGGATTTTGAACCAGCAGATTTTATTCTTTAACAGCTGTCAAAAAAAAAAAAATCTGAGCCATTTTCTTTTCAAACATTTTCTCTGCCCACTCTCACCTGTCTTGAACTCCTGGGAGATGTGAGGCCTTTCCATTCTATTTCACATCTCTCTCAACATCTTCTCATTTTGAACTGTTTTGTCTCTGTACTGCCCTCTGGATAATTTATTTGACTCATCTTCTAGTTTTCTCATTTTCTCTTCACCTCTATCTAATATTAAGGTTATTCTTGTACTGGCTTTAAATTTTTATTATAATTTTATTCCTAGATGTATTTGGTTGTTCTTGAGGTTTCTTAGACCCTCATTATAATTTTATGTTCTCAATAGACATTTTAAGCTCATCTTTAAACATGGTAATCATATTTATTTTGGATTATAAAGTTGATAATTACAATATCTAAAGTCTGTGTAGATTTGTTTCCTCTGTCTTTAGTTTTAGCAACTTTGGCTAACTGCTCTTCTTCTTAGGAGAATTCTTTGAGACCTTGCATGAAAATGGACTTCTTTGAAAGGATTTGAGCTTATTTTCACCAGATGTTTGCAGGCAGTGCCATTCTGGGAATATTTTGAAATTTAATTTGAAGCATTTTGGGATACCCAGGCCACATGAATTTGACTTACATGCCCACATGAAGGTCAGAATAAGCTTTTAATTATCATAAGTGGTTTTTTTCATTTGTTTTTAACCTCTGATTTGCTTTGTGCTTAAACAACTTGCTCCAGAATTTGTGTGTGTAAGAGATAAAGAGCAGCCTTAGTACTGGGTCACACTGATGCTTAGAATAGACATTGGGCTTTATCCTCTCCCTCTCCCTGTCCCTCTCCCTACCCCATATCTCTCTCTCTCTCTCTCTCTCTCTCTCTCTCTCTCATTCTCTCTCTCGCTCTCTCTGCAGGGTGTGTGTGTGTGTGTGTTTCCTTCTTTCACCCACACAGAGATGCTTATTCTGAAAAATATGAAAATCAAAGATCAACAGTTTTAGCAACAGCCCCATGGTGAAAAGAGTTTCAAAACTTGGTTTACTGTTCTTGGTTCCTGTTTTCCTTTAGATATTAAACTGGTAAGTCTTTGCTGCTATTTTTTTTTTTTTACCAATTCTTCAGTTTTCTTAAGACTTTTAAAGAATATGCATTGATTAGCCTTTTCATTGTTTTGGTACGAAGGTTATTCTAGGTACCTAGTCATTGTAGTGCCAGAAACAGACCTGCTCATCTTCTGAATATGCAGGTTTGCAGAGAGAAGTCAGACTGAAATCCTACTAAACAGAACAAAGCAAAGACTGGTGGTTTGACTTCTCAAAGGGAACTTAAGAAAATATGACAGTAATTGCCTTTATACGCACGCAGGCTGGTGGAGATTAGAGAGTTCAGCCTGTGTGGGGCCCAGTCAAACTGGTTCTTCTCTACAGATGGATTTCATTA
Source organism: Nannospalax galili (assembly GCF_000622305.1). Classification (NCBI taxonomy): domain Eukaryota; kingdom Metazoa; phylum Chordata; class Mammalia; order Rodentia; family Spalacidae; genus Nannospalax; species Nannospalax galili. The sequence goes on along the minus strand of NW_008360330.1, from coordinate 1,613,718 downwards.
ATGCAGCAAACATTTATAGTACATCCATTCTACAATCTGCAGATACAGCAGTGAAAAAAAGTCCCTGTTCTCACTGAATATGAACATATTAAATTGATAATTTAAACGTAAATACTGCACAGAGATTCTTATCAGTGCCTCTTCAGTAGCATGTTCCAACCAGCAATGAGAGGCATGTAGTACAGGTGGGACACTGCTATCAGTGAGTATCATAGTTCCTGGGGCCAGCTCAGCAGGTGAAAAAAATAAGAGTAGAAAGATTTTATTTTTTTCCTTTAACAGCCAGTGCTCCGTAGTGGATGATCCATTATTTTTCTTCCCCCGAGTTAAGTGTCTTTAAATTTCTGGCCTTTCCCCACTAGGCATAATTGGGGGCAACAAGTCTACTTGGTTTCCATTTGCATGGCAAACTCTGCTGTAGTTGGTCATGTTTGAGTTTCTTCCTTTGAAAAAAATCAGGGTTTCTTTCTATCTTTACAGTTTGTGTCAATTCACACTGAGAGGTCTCACCCCGAAGCTTGGGGAGTGGATGGGAAGTTGAATAGACTTTGTAGTAAGTTGGAAATGTCCAAATGAATTAGGTTTCTGTTAGGATTTGGAGGTCTTGACCTTAATTTTAAGTTCTGACAATCAGTTTCTACCAAAATATATATGAACAAAGACCAAGTACCAAGAGGTGTCTACCAGCTCAGGGCATGGGCTCCTACCTTGCCAGATTAACCCAAGTTAACATGTGGAGATGTCAAAGATGAAAGGAGAGAAGCTCTTTGCAAAGAATTCAGTCTTTACGATACAAGCAGAAGAGGAAAACAAGGCACAGGATTGCATGTGCGCTGTACTTACCACTATGTAGCTGACTTGGAGAGACAAAAAGAGCATAAGGCAGGACTTTGCAGCAGCATGTGTTCCTCAAGATCCTTTGAAATGTTCTCGGAGGGGGGAAATGTCTTTGTTTATCCCTATTTTGAATCTTTTCAAGTGTATTAACATTCTAAAGATTTCAAGAAGTTATATAATAATAAAAGCTACTTTCATTTTTTCAGATTATTTCACAAATTTCCAAAATCTTCTGATAAAGGACCTTTTCTTCTGTCCACATGACACCAAGCATTCTGTGGAATCTTGGGACAATGCCATGAAGGAGACATTCCTTATTATTGTTTTTGAATGCTAGCATTATGAATCTTCCCTCCCCATTTTCAAGCATATTGTATTCTACATTGATTTGGCAATTTTGTTTGTTGGATTTTTGGTGTCTGGATTCTTAGTTGTGATTTGAATGATTGAGGCAGAAAGGGAACTACTGGCTTTTTTAGTTGTTTATGGAGGTTCTTAAGGATCGGAATCAAGCTGAGATGAGTCTACCATGGAAATCTGTGGCCTCCATAAGACGGTTTCTGCATAGCTCCAGTTCTTTTGTACTTCTTTCCACTTTAAAATCCATCCTGGATGGATTGGACTCATGAATCATTCATTATATGCCTGTGCTCCAGCTGCGAAGAACACTGGAACCATGAGTATGCAGCTTCTACAAAGAGAGGACTACTCTGTGCCAAAACAGAGAGCCCCAAAGATAAATTGGGAGGGAGCTCAGAATCAAAAAAAGGATGGCATATACCCTCTTCTCCCAAAAGCTCTTCATCTCCCAACTTCCTTATCTTATACCAAATTATACTTTGTTCCTTCAACCCCTACAACATTCATCTCTTGGCTAGTACACATCTCGTAGCAGTATGAAAAGTTTCCAGAATAAATCCACAATAGCTGAGGTTCTCCAGCAAGCTAGAGTAGCAGGGTATTTAACAAGCCAAGCTCACTAAGCTCTGTGGTCCTGCTGCCACTAACAATGACTCAGATTGAAAAGTTCTGACACAAACTTCCTGTCTTTTCCTGTCTATCTCTTTCATCATCCTCTTCCCCCAAGTCACCCTTCGGGGCATCACTGTACACATTTGTATTCTAAAGGATAATTATGGGAGCTGGAGCGATAACTCAGTGGTTAAGAGTGCTTGTTCTACAATCATGAGGACAGTTCAGATCCCAACCACCCACATAACAAGCTGAGCATCCCTGAAAACACCCATAACTCTAGCTCCAAGGAGGGCAGTGACAGGATTCCTGAGGCTTGCTGACTTTTAGCCTATCCAAGGAAACACAAACTCTGAGTTCAGGAATGAGAACCTACCTCAAAGGAATAGGTGGAGAGTGATAGAGGAGGAAATTGGCACCCCTTCTGGCCTCTGCACTGCACACAGACGTGTGCAGCCACACACACACACACACACACACACACACACACACACACACAGATACAGCTACATCATGCAGACACATATACATATAGATGCGCATAAATAAATCATTTTAAAATTCTATTTATTTCAATAAATAAATGTATCCCCTATCCTAACCTCCAGCTAGCACAGCCACACAACACCCTACACTGGTGTGAGATTTTCCTCCAGAAGTTCTAGGTATTCTCTGAGCTAGCTCAGAGAGGCTCTCTATAAAAATCATGGGGTGGGGTGGGGTCTTCTAGGAGGAGCTCAGACCACTTCCTAGTGATACACTGGTGTTTCTAGAGTCTAACAACAGAACTAAACTGTAACAGAGCTTGGTAGTAGAATAAGCCTAGGACTGAGAAGCTACATTCTGGTCCAGTCCATGGAGTGGAACGTGGTATGTGATATCACCCAGTACCTCATCCTAGATGCAATGTCCACTCTGGAAGGCATGGGGAATAGGGCAAAGGCAAGGCTCAATACCTCTGCCATGCAAAACAGTCCCAAAAGTGCTGGTCAGAAGAGAAAGGCATTTCCCAGCTGCCTCTGAGGAAGCAGCCTGCTGGAGGCCAGGAGGCCAGGAGGCCAGCTGAAAGAATGCACAGCATTCTTAACTGGCTAATGACCCTGCTTGTCAGAGCTGTTGGCAGAGGTCCTGATTATAATTGTGAGAAACTGCTGCCTTGCTAGGGTGATCCCAGAAGACCAAGGGAATATTTGAGAGGTACAAACAAATTCTGTAAGGGCCCAAAAATACTTGAGGAAAGAAACTCCTGGAAGCATGGGGACTCTGCCTGTCAAAGATGGGTGGGCTCTGAGCACTGATGTCTGGAGGATGACTGCATAGCTGATTCAATTTTGTAGCCACAGATGAGTATGACATGAACTTTTGGGTCACAAGGATTGAGGCCTCTTCAAATTGATGTAACCTTGGAGTACCCAGGAAGTATCACCTCACCCATGAACCCTAATTGTTAATTCTATTACAGGGAATGGGATATTGTAAAAGATGTATTTGGTTTTGGGGGTGTATAGCTCCTAAAACTTGACATCTCTATAGTGATAAATGTGCCTTTAATAAGATAGCTGGTGGCAGAGAATCTTTAGAAAGCTTCTAGATAGAGACTGGTCACTGGAGAGACCAAGATAAATCAGAGGGTTGGGACTTTCAGCCCTGCCCCCTAACCTCATGATGTAATTAATCATTCATGCCTACATAATGAAAATTCCATAAAGGCCCCAAAAGACATGGTTTAGAGAGTTTCCAGCAAGCTGAATACTCACAGGCACCTAAACTGGCATGCCTATAGAAACTACGGAGGTTTCTATATGCCTATCCCATGCGCCAGTCCACCTGACTGTAAATCTGTATTTGTTGTAATAGCCATTACAGTAAATGGACAAATATAAGTAATGTACTTACCTGACCTCTGTGAGCTCTTCTAGCAAATTAATTGAACCTAAGGAGGAGGTCATAGAAACTGATTCCTAGCCAATTGGTCAGAACCAGAGATTTGTTCTTGTTATCTGAAGTAAGGAGCCATTCTGTGGGACTAGGCCTTTAATCAGTATCATCTGATGCCATTTCCAGGTAGATAGTGGCAGAAGAAAATTGTAGGCTACTACCTGTTAATCTTTATTTATGTGTATTTATGTGGGAGTGAATGTGGGTAGATGCCAAAAAACTAGAAAGGTGCCCATGAGAGGAGAAGATAAGAGGCTTTAAGGGAAGGAGGTGATAAAGGTGCTAGAACACATGTGATAGGAAAGGGGAATACTGGAGTTAGAAAAATATCAAAGGCTGTGGGCAGACAGCAGAGATGAGCATCTGACAATGGGGGAGGTGACCATCAACCACAACTATGTATATATGAAAATGCCAGAGCTGAAGAGATATCTCAGTGGTTAGGCACTGGTTGTTCTTGCAGAAGACCCAGGTTCGATTCTCAGCACCCATATGGCAGCTAGCAACTGTCTGCAACTCCAGTTCCAGGGGAATCGAACACTCTCTTCTGACCTCCATGGGCATTGCACAACACAGATGCCCTTCCACATGTGCAGGCAATATACACATACACATAAAATAAACATGGTAAATAAAATGTTTTACAAATGCCATAAGGAAACCTGTTGCCTTGTACGGTAATTAAAAAATAAAAGGAAAATTGAGACAAAAAATGACCAAAACTTCTAAAAATTGAAAAAAGATTTAAAGGTTCTTAAATATGTTAAATCTGTAAATGAATGCTTCTTCTAATCATGTGATTATTAAATAAAATTTTTATTTTTTGTCTTTTTGAGACAGGGTCATCCTGTAGCCACAAATGGCCTGGATTCACTGTGGAGACCAGGCTGACCTCGAACTCAGAGATCCGCCTGCCTCAGCCTCCCAAGTGCTGGGATTAAAGGCATGTACCACCATGTTCAGCATATTAAATAAAATTTTTAAAAAAGCAAAAATAACTTTTTTTTTAGTTATAGGATTCCTAGCTGATATCCACTAAAGAATCCATTGCAGGCATTTTCAATGGTGGGTGGTGGCATTTTGGTGCCCAGACGGGCTGCATAGTATTGAATATAAGAGTAGAAAGTAGAAGAAAAAAGACTTTGGTGGATCTTCACTCCCATCCTCTCAGGAGGATGTACTGTCACAAATGTCAAACATAAGCTTCAGGTAGATTTTTCTCTCTACCTGCTCCTTGCACATGTAGTCCTGCTATTCTGTTTGAAAGTAGTCTTATAGATTAAAAGTTTACAGGCCACATAGACCTGAAAAGACTAAAAAGTCACATTCAGGTTAGACAAGGGACAGATCCCACCTAACCTCACTCCTGCCATTTTTAGCCAATTTGGAGAGAAGGCCCTTCCAAAGAATTCCCTAGCCCTAAAGGGCTTGTATCAGTGCTGTTGAGCACACAGACTATCCTTTAAGTTTCTTGGGAATACAGCTCCTATGTGCTCCATGCTTTGTCTCCCCCTCCTTCATGCTAAGTATTGAACCTAAGGCCATGCTTGTGTTAAGCAAGCACTCTACCACTGAGCTACATTCATACCCCTGCTCTGTGTTTCTATGAAACTCTTAGGATACTGGCAAGTATTCGAATGAAAGATAGACAAATGATAGATAAATAGATAGATGATAGAAAGAGAGATGGTAGATAGATGATAGACAGATTATAGATGATAGATAGATAGATGATGAGATAGATAGATAGATGATAAATAGATAGATGATAGATAGAAGATAGATAGATAGATTAGATAGATAGATAGATAGATAGATGATAGATGATAGAGATAGATGATAGACAGATAGATGGCAGACAGTAGATAATTTGGAACAGCACTGCAGTACTACCAGAATTTCGAAGAACAGTTCACCTATCTATTCATGATACAGGAAGCTTTTATTTTCTAGGTGAAAAGTTTCTGGCTCATGCTGAGAAATTACATGAAGAGTTAGGTAATTCAACATACTCTTTACCTGGTCAGCTTCAACTCATCATCTCATTTAAGCTTTCACATTTTGAAAAAAGCAAAAGATAACAATCTAAAGAATGCAATAATAAGATTGGCCAAGATCCATGGATCCCTAAAATTATTCTAAGTCATTGTATAACCCTAATGTTATGTATCTAAATGATCTCCTGGATGAAAACACAGCCCCCTTCTAGAAGTGACTTGGAGTATGTATGGAGTTTTAGGATGGGTTAGAGAAATGACAGCAAGAAATACCCAGTATCAGCTGATGGATTCCTGGGCTCTAAGTTCACTGCAATCTGACTTCTGAACATCACTTCCTCTAATGTAAGTGTTGTTCCAACTAAGGTCACTAACAACTTTCTATAGAGAGATTTTTTAATAGATTTAAAATTTTTTTTAATTTTAAAATTTTTTATTTATTAGTTTTGTTTTATATGTATGAGTGTATTGCCTGCATGTGTGTAAGTGCACCCATGTTGTGCAATGCTCATGGAGGTCAGAAGAGGGCATTGGACTCCCTAGAACTGGAATTATGGATGGTCATTAGCCACCATGTGAATGCTTGAAACTGAACCTAGGTCCTCTGCAAGAGCAGTCAGTGCTCTTAACTGCTGAGCCTTCTCTCCAGCCCCTCTCCCTTATTCTTGCTTCACATTTATTTTCTGCAGCTAGTCAATGCACTTTATTCAAAATCCCTTCATATGTAGCTTTTAGATGCCACATTCTGCTATGTTTTCTTAAACTGCAACCATAGCTGCTTATAGGCCTTCTAGTGGTTGCCCTTGTCCCACTCATCTCTAACCTGCTGGTGTCCACTAGCTGTTGCCTTTGGCCCTCTTCAGCTTCCCCTGCTCCCCTGATAATGAGCCCAAACCACACCTTCCCATCCTGCTGTTCTGTGCTTTTCAGTTGGTTTCTATAGGAGGATTTAAGCCCTAGAGCTAGTTCATTGCATATGATTAATACACTTTAAGTATTTAGAATAGAAAAGAATTGAGAAAGCAGACATGAAAATAATTTCCTAGAGGATTTAATTCCCTACAATGGCCTTTATGGAGTCTGGTTGGTACATGCCCAGTAAACATCTGTACTCAGCTGTTTCATAAGTATCTCAAAAACCATATCTCAATGATAATTATTACCTTCTTTAATAATTCCTGTTCTCCTGCATTTCCTGCTTGGTAAAGACCATCACCATATGCCTACTTCCTGATTTTTTCATTACCAGACATAACTTAATGTGGTCTTCAATGCTAGCATCTCGCTGTCATCACTTGGAAAGCCTGATGCCAGCATATTTAGGTCATTTTTGTTGGGTTGGTCATATTTTCAGAGACAGCTCTTTCAATGTCCTTCCTGAGTAAGAAATGTATGGTCGTCAAAATTCAGAAAGCCTGACAGAAGATGAAGATGGGGGAAGGAAGAGGGCTCTCAGTTTAATACATAGACTTTCACTAATTCACAATATTTTGAATATGATAGCCATATACTGAATTTCATAAGTTCTCTATTTTATCCTTTTAAGTGAGTGGCACTCTGGTCTTCTGTCAATAAAAATAGGAAACCAACTTCTTGTACAGATAGAGAAATTATTTGGAAGTGTTTCTATAAAACAAAACAAACAAACAAACAAAAAAAACAAATGAACTAATCCTCCTGGTTTTATGATTCTTTGCCTCTAGTTCCAGAGTGGCCATGACCTCTGATTTAGGTTTTTCCCATTGCTTACAAAAAATTAGAGTTTCACTTTCTACCAGCTAGCTCTTATAGTCCTGGAAAGTTCTATACAGGTTGCTGAGGTGAGAAGACATCAATGGTCTTACTGAGCTGTGAACCCTACAAACTATGAGAGCAACCTGCCAGGCAAGATGTGCCCACTTGTGCAATAATGGCATTACTGTTTTAGGAGTAACCAACTGCTCTCTGATTGGATTTGAGGCCCACTCCACAGGAAGGAGTCTATACCTGATACTATAAACCTGCTAAAAAGCCTATCTTGAAGGAAATCACAGGCCCTAGGGCAAAACTGCCTTCTAAATATTTATGTGTATGCCCATAGACAAATGCTCCTCTCAGCCTTAGTCAGAGAAGCCTCTATTTCCAGTGAATGGTGGTGAATGGGGCAACTCGTGGCTGCATAAGGTGCTGAGAATAAATAATGGATGAGTGCTAAGCTCCAAACAAGACATTTTATACCACCTACCCTATGGTTTAGAAAACACTGCAGAAGATGGGGAGGAAAGAATGTAGGGAGATTCTGGGCAAGGTATAGCCACTGAAATCACAAATTCAAAGCAGCAACAAAAGCAACCAATGGCCCTGTACAATAATGGACCCACAGTCAGTATGGATGGAAAAGAGGCTTGGGGTGCGGTCTCTATCCCTCACTGCTAAACTGTTTGATTCTGATAACTTCAAAGAGAGGGAAAGTCATTGCCTTCAGTTGTGTACCCACTAATGATCCCACCAGACTCCGTGGATAGTTCCAATCCAATGGTCACACAGATGGCCCTGGTTAAACTAAATGGGTCACAAAACAAACCCAAAAGCCATGAATTTAGGAAAGAGACTAGTAGGAATGTGGAGGGAGGGTTGAGAGGGATGGGAGAAAGAGAGAGAGGATGTGTGGAGAAAGTCATCAGAATACATCATACACATATATGATGTTGTCAGAGAAAAAAAATTATAGTTTTTTTTTAAAGATTAGACTTACTGGGGAAGCCTCTAGGATGTAAGTGATTCTACTTACTCAGAAATAAAAATTCGGCACTGGTCTTTTTTTTTTCCTTTAATATTTTTGAGAAACGGATGTAAATAGAGATTATCCCTAAATACATTTAAATGAATTTTCCTTAATTGGCATTTTAACTAATCCTTATCTTTTTGGTCTTTTTGATACAGGGTCTTCTTGTAACCCTAGCTGGCTTGGAACTAACTATGTAGACCAGACCAGTCTCAATCTCACAGAGAGAGATTCACCTACCTTTGCCTCTTGAGTGCTGGCCTTAAAGGTATGTACCACCACACCCAACAATCCTAATATTTTTTTTACTTCAAGTAATTATACAGTTAGTTACATTGCTCTGTTTTGTTTAATAAAATTTTGCTACAATTAAAAAGAAAAGATTAGACTTTTGTCTGCTAAACGGGTTTTGAGTCTTCCATCTATTGTCTATCTTCTAAAAACCTATTATTGTTTATTCTTCTGCTCTGTTTGTTTTTGTGGTTTATGCCTTTATATAATTCCTATTATTATCACA
>NW_008360330.1:1586759-1604636 GCF_000622305.1 Nannospalax galili | reverse complement strand
TGTGTGTGCACACATGCGCGCACGCGCACTTTTTCTTCTTTAAAAAGCAGCCCCCAGGGCTGGAGAGATAGCTCAGCAGTTAAGAGCACTGGCTATTCTTAGAGAATTGTCTTCAAATCCCAACACCCACATGGCAGCTAACAACCACTCACAATTCCAGTTCCAGGGGATTCGATGCCTTCTTCTGTCTTCCACGAGCATTGCATGACACAGGTGCATTTACATACATCCAGGCTATATACTCATACACATAAAATAATAAATAAATAAATAAATAAATAAATAAATAAATAAATAAATAGCAGCACCTTAGTGTTTTAATTACATCTCTTATGACCCAACATTGCTTCCAAATGTATACTCCCAAAATATATTAGATTCCCTGTCTTCTTGTTCTGGCTCACATGCCAGTGTGATTACATGCTGTCCTATCTGCCCAGACTACCCTTCTTAGCACCCCATCCCCATCTTTGTCTGAGGGACTCCTGCATCTTTCACCATCAGTTATCCTTCTAGTGGGATATGTCTAGATTCTGAGACCCCCATACTCCCTCAATATCTCCCCACTATGGCATATACCTTCCTGGACAATAATAAATAAATGCTTATTTATTTTTCTGTCTTACCTACTGGACTGTAAAAGATGCTCTTACAGCTCTCTCACTGGCCTTCTTCCTCCAGGTATGCCTCTGGCAAAATGAGAATTTTTTCACTAAGTGGGAAACTAGAAACTGTATGAGATGTTCCCCTTAGGCATTGTTTCTGGCCAAGAGAAGATTTCAGTCCAAACCATTAACAAAGTATTATTATTATTGTTATTATTATTATTATTATTATTATTACTGTAAATATATTTCCTACATTAGTCTTTAAAGTTAGATCAGACATTACCTGCTCTAGAAATTATGAATGTTTTTTGTATAGTCAAAGCACTTTAGCATTCATCAATTAATTTTGGATTATTTGCCATCATTAGCTAGCTAATTAAATTTAAAAGTGAACCTCTAGAGGAGAAAGACCAATTTGGAAATACGACTCTAGGCAAATGTCCATGAGCTGGGCTCCTCCTTTCTTGATCTTCCATAAAAATGAGTGAGGTGGATGGAACTGGGCCAAGTAAGAGTCCCATGTTTCCTTTCCCTCCTTATGAGCCTAAGCTCCATGCTGTTCTCTCCAGAGCTTCCACAACAAACAGGGGAGAGTCCTCCTAGTTGTCGTGTTCATAAGGATCACATCTTTATATTCAGCATCTCTACCAAAGATGCATGTAAAATGTAGAACTCCTCTGGCCCTTGCTTTTGTAACAAATAAAAAGGGGGTGGAGATAAACTGAGTCACACACTGAGTCATACGCTGAAACTCTAACTTCCAATGTGATGATATTGTGAGATCGGTCCTTTGAATGAAAATAGTTGCAGCATTCCTAACAAATGGAATGAGTGCTGCTCTACAGAGAACTCTAGGGTCCAAAACTATAAAATTAAATTACTGGGGCTATAAAGATGGCTCAGCAGTTAAGAGTACTGGCTGTTCTTGCAAAGGACCCAGGTTTGATTCCCAGCACCCACATGGCTACTAACAACCATCTGTAATTCCAGTTCCAGGGGAACTGATGCTCTCTTCTGACCTCCTTGGGCTTTGCACAACATGGGTGCACTTGCACACATGTAGGCAGTACACTCATACGCATAAAATAAAAATAATAAATAAAACATTTTAAAAACTAAAATGCATTACTGATATATTTGACTCCTGGAACAGTTACTCGCTGATGCTAAGGCTTTCACTGTACCTATGGGGATGAGGAATGGAGGGAGTGTCTTGATGATTTCCATCTGCCTGACTGTGGTGGCCAAGGCTGAAGAGCAGACTGTAGGGGGAAAACAGAGAGAGAGGATTTTTGCCTGTATTTTCCAAAACAGAATTTAAAATTTGAGTTTACATGAGGAATGTCAGAAAAGATCTTTCCACCACTCTTACCTCACTGATTATACCCTTAAAAGGTTAGAGCTAATTACAAGCAAGCCAGTGAAAAATAAATAAGCTTTTGCTGTGTATAAGTCACCTGTTTCACAATACTCATAGCATCTCAAACTAAGACAGCAGTCTTGTGTGCGGTACTAGGAAGGGTAAAAGCTATGGAACGGATGAAGACCCTTTACAAAGCTCTGCTTGGGGAGCTAGCATTGTCACTATTACGGTACAAGCTGGGTTCTTAGATTTATTTCTATTTCATATATCAGAGACATGATCTTTCACCTGAAATCTGTGTTCTCCGCATCTCAATTCAAAGGGAAGTAGAGACCAGGTTACCTGGTATAGGTTGCAGCCCACATAGGCCCTGAAATATGGAAATACTTTCATGGCCTGTTAGCCCTGGAAGCAGCCTGATTAACCCACTTTTGATTACCAAGAGCTGTTGCTTTCATATTCCACTAAGAAACTCTCCTCCCAAACTGTAACCAGCCTGGTTTTCCACGTGTGCCTTAAGGAAAAGGGGAGACACAGATGTCTCAAGAGGCAGTGATTTTGCTAGAAACAGGAAGACTTTAAAGTGTTCTCACTGCAGATTGTTCGTGGGGCCTGATTATGGTATCACTATTCTTACATATGCTGCTAGTAAATATGACAGTAATGATAACATTTTCAGGAATTTTGTGATTTATATTTGAACTTTTACCTTGTGAAATAGATATTTTAATAACTCCTTTTTTATAAGGAATTGGGTTCTTAGAGAGAAAAATAACATTTCCAAGTTCACAGGGTTAGCTGGTGATACAGTTGAGATTCATTCCAACCCTGGTTATTTGATGCCAAATATGACAGAATGAATCCCAGTCACTCTGTACTAGTGGAATGTTTCTAAATAAAAGAAATCCCCGGTAAAGGTTCAAAGGAAGAACATGCTCGATCCAGTGCCTCAATGACATCATCAACAGGCAAGGTTCCTGCCCCTTTCTCTCTTTACTACTTCACTGTGTCAAATGTCTCTGTTCATTATTCCAAGACATTAGCACTGTTTCAGACCATTGCTCATTTGTAATTGGCAAAGTCTAGAGGAAGAAATGGTATTATCTGTGTAATGAATACCCTTTAAAAGGCAAAGGTAACTTCTCTTCATGTACTATGAGTCACTGTTTCATCACATATTCTCACTGAAGCAACCACTGGCAGGTCTTGATTAGTCTAGCCCAATCAACACCCAGTGTCCAGGATGCAGGGTACAAAAAACCCAGCTCCTGCTGAAAACGTGAGTTCCATAAAGAAGGAAAAAAAAATCCATCAGAAAAGAAGGAAGGATAAATGCTCTCTCTAGGACTGAAAATGACTTCCACAGTCTCAAATATGGTAGACCATTTGCTTTCTAGGCAACTTACTACAAAATAATGAAGCATAGCATCAGATAATTATACAATAATAATAGATATAAAAGGTATGAGAAAAAACTCAAAGTCCACTATTCTTTTCTAAAATATTTTATTATTTTTATTTTATGTGTATGAGTGTATTGTCTGTATGTATGTGAGTGCACCCATGTCATGCTATGTTGTGGAGGTCAGAAGAGGGCTTCAAATTCCCCTGGAACTGGAGTTAAGGACTGTTCATAGCCGCCATGTGGGTGCTGGGAATCGAACCCGGGTCCTCTTCAAGAGCAGTCAGTGCTCTTAACCACTGAGGCATCTCTCCAGCCCCGAAGTCCACTATTCTCAAACGTATTTGGCACTAGGTACACAGCACTGTGGTGGGGACTCCAGTGGCTGAGAACAGAGCAAACTGAGTTCTTATCTCACCTCCTCCACTAAGGTGGGCACAACCTGCTTAATTTTGGTTTTCTCCTTTTTCATGTTGTATAACAATGTCTGTCACAGAGCTTTTTCTTAGTATCAAATGGCTTACTAGAGAGTTATTGGCATGAAACTAAAGTCAACGTTCCATTGAATAAATGGGAAGACTACTGGTTTTGAAGGTAATCTGAGTGTTTATCATGCTGGGCCCTTCCCTTCCCTGGTCTTCAGACAAAACTGCCACCTGTATTGTAGAACCTCTTCTCTTTGTGCTGTTCCTAAACTGAGGACTGGGATGTCTGCCAGTTGTCAATCTTAGAATGGCTCTTCAGAATGAACTATAATTGATGAACATCAATCCTTCTTTGCATTTTAGATGCAAATAATGAAGAAGGGGGTATGGGTCATAGTGACAGAGTGCTTTCCAAATGAAGCCAGAAAGATCCAGAGGAAACTGAAAGAGGGCTAAAAGTGTGCTGGCCCCTCTTGTTTCTTTACAGCATGAGGGATGCTTTATTAAATGCCTTCATTTTTGTGGGGGTCCTGATGCTATGCATCTCTGAGACACGCCCCCCCAGCCACATTCTTATGACTGAGTTTGCTACCTGATTTTGACTTGGCTATGCCTCCTTTATTCAGTGAGTCACTGAATTAAACTTCCCTACTAGATCTGTTGTACTGAGTACCAAGTGTCTGCTTGTTGTTTTTTATTTATGACAAAGTTCTTGTAATTGCTTTACCTTCATTCTTTTTTCCATTTTTATTGAATTTTTATGATTTTCATACAAAATAATTTGATGGTATTTAGATCTCCTCCCCTATCCCCACCTCCCTGTATTGCCACCAAATTTAATGTACTTTATTTTATATATAATACATATATTATATATAATATATAAAGGCCTATAGAATCTAATTTTTTAATGTTGTATTTATTTTTTATTTTATGTGTATGAGTATATTGCTGCATGTATGTAAGTGTACCCATGTCATGCAATGCCCATGGAGGTCAGAAGAGGGTTCTAGAAACCAAATCCAGGTCTTTGGCAAGAGCAGCCAGTGCTCTTAATTACTGAGCCATCTCTCCAGCCCCCACTATAGAGTCTAATTGGTGTCTCCAAATGTCCTCCAGTGTGAATTCATCCACTGAAGTCTGGTTAACATACCAAGAGTTTCATACTTGAAAGAGACTGTCTCTGCCTCTCCCACAATTTCCTTGGGTGGAGGTGGAGATTCTTATCCACTTCCTCATATCCATGCTGGGATTTTTTCTGGTTCGAGCTTATGTGGGACTTGTGTGTGCTGTCACCATTGCTATGAGTTCATATGAGTAACTGACAGGCTGTCTGGAAAACTGTTTCCTTGTGGTCATCTACCACCTCTAGATCTTACACTAGTCCACTGGGGGGACTTGTGTGTGCTGTCACCATTGCTATGAGTTCATATGAGTAACTGACAGGCTGTCTGGAAAACTGTTTCCTTGTGGTCATCTACCACCTCTAGATCTTACAGTTTTTCCACCCCATCTTCTGAAATGATCCCTGAGTCTTGGGGGGGGCAGAAATTTAATATAGGTGTCCTATTCAGGGATAAGCACTCTGTAGCCTTTTGTTCTCTGTATATTGGCCAATTTTGAGTTTCTGTGTTAATCACCATCTGTTGCATAAGGAAACTTTTCTGGTGAGAGTTGAGAGATGCATTATTCTATGGGTATAACAAACAATGTCATTAAGAGTTGGTTTAATATTTAGATGAAAACTAGTATTAGGTTCTCCCCTATGTCCTGTGACCTGCTTAGCCTCAGGTTCCTAAACCTGATCGTAATGTCAGATATGGTCTCCATCCTAGGAAGCAGACATTAAATCCAATTAAAAAGTGGTTGGGTAATCTCACAACATTTGTGCCACTATTGCACTAGTGGGCATATCTTGCCAGGCCAGTTGTTATTGTAGGTCACAGAATTCACAGCTGGATAAGGTTGATGATTTTTTCTTCTGGTAGCATGCATAGCAACTTCTAGCTCTATGAATGCTAGCCAGTAGTGACGAGGGTTTGAAGTCAACACCAGCTTGATTTCTCTTTGTTTGTTCTAGAGTTCATGTATAATGTCATTAGTAATAGGAACTTCCCTTCCAGTTCTAGTGGATCATCAAGAGCAGGTTTACCTTCACTTTTACAGCATAGTTTTAACTGCTTATCTGTAAAATCAAATACAACTGAACTGGAAGACATACAGAAATCATCGTCCTCCTTACTATTCAAAGTGTGTATCGTATGAAGTGTTCTCTAAAAAGGTTTATGTGTTGAAGGCTTGGTCCAGATGGTGATCCTATATTGAAAGGTTATTGGGAATGAGGATGCTGACTTCAGTGGGTTAATCCCTTAAGGAGCTCATAGTTCAAGGGGCGAATAGAAATTGGCATCTACATGGAGGAGTAGATCACTGGGGCCAAGTCCTGGAAAAATTTATCTTATATCTTGACGCTTTCCATCTCTCTGCTCCCTGTCCACTATGAAATGAGCCATTTTGCACCCCACGTGCTCCTCACCATGATGTTCATGATATTCATCAAGAAACCAGAAGCAATGGAGCCGAGTGACCATGAATTAAAACCCTGAAGCTATGAGCCAAAATAAATCTCTCCTCTTTCTAAGTTGCCTTTCTCGGATATATTGTCACAGCTACCTGAAGTTCATCTACCACAAGACAGTCAATAGATTGGTAGTGCTGGCACAACCTAAAGGCTGATTGGAAATGGGAATCTCAGGCCAGTCCCAGACATACTAAATGAGGATCCATATTTCAGCAAAACCCTGAGGCTATGCACAAGCATTTAAAAAACTGGGAATAGCTGTTCTAGAACTATCACCTCATTTCACAGAGAAGTAACTTCCCTATAGTGAGTGTTTGAAATGGACTAGCTATCAAGTCTCTTCATTAGTTAACACTGTACAACTTTAACTTAAATATGCTTGTTTGTTTGTTTGTTTTTTTCACTTAGCTAATTTATCCAGCATTCACATCCATATAAGTTGGTAGTCACTGACATGAAGGAATGTCAGTATTTGGCTTTCAAGTTCTTATAAGTACTAGAACATTTTTTTTAAAACCAGGGTTTCACTACATAGCCCAAGTGGCCTTAAACTTGAGATTCTCCTGTCTCAAGTTCCCAGGTACTAAGATTACATGCATATTCCACAATGCCCAGTTCACTCTATTATCTTGACAACATAGCTTCATATTTTTCTGAGGCCTTCTTCCCTTTCATGTCTTGAGTTATTAGAACTTGTCTTTAATGTCTTCCTACTTATCTTTCCTAACCCACTACCCTAATAAGATATTCTTGCCTGATTACTACCTAGTCTCCCTTTGTGTTAATATTTTATTTAGAATTTATCTACAGATAAAAATAGTCTAAACTTGATTTTTATTTTAGTTCACAGCTAAAATCTTGAGATTCAAATTATAATTGCTTCATAAGTGGGAGTGTTTGATAATTGATTCTAGAACATATGAACTTCACAAGTGAAGTGTATCACAGATTATTTTCTACGATTCACTCAGATTTTGAATACTTTTAGGTAATCATAACTTGCTACAAGCAAAGATAGACTCATGTTTCTTAAACAAAATATCTCATGTTTTCACCTTTGAAATTTGTGGTGCATGCTGAGAAGAGTGAGGAAAAGAAAAAAGTGTGGGAAGGGAGAACTATATCTCTCTCAGATTTCCCGCTCCGTCTCTCACTGGCTCTACCCTAAAGTCTACAGCTCTGGGTATCTATGATGTTGTTCAGTCTACCCATTGCCTTCATCCATGAAGCATCCATTAGTATTTTTCTAATTCCTTTACTTTGTACCAAATAGCTCTGGAAATCTGGCCTAAAAGCCCTAGAATCTACAACAGTATATTTTTGGAAATTTCCATTTCAGTGTCACAAAAGTAGGAAGAAATGATTTAGACAGATCACAGTGACACTCAGGCCATCTGACAAAGTTAACATGGAAACATCAGTGGGTAATTCTGAAGTCCTCCCTGATCTGGAAAGTCATGGTCATGATTCATGTGTCTGAAGCAATTAAGGGGAAGAAGCAAGTATTCTTCCTGCCCTTGTCCTCCAACACTGTCTTTCCCAGTTTAAAACTGTTTCTTAACCTCATGACCAGCCTACACTGAAAGTTTCTAGAAGGAACAACAAACAAAAAGCCTGATTTTTTTCATTACCCTTCCCTCCATCTCCATTTGCTGTGAGAAATCTTCATGATTGGGAAAAGCTAAGAAACACACAGGAAGTCAGAAAGCTATTAAAACTCATTGCTCAGAAACAAATGCCTCCCTGTCCTGATAAATAGGTCGAATGGGAAATTGCTTTCTAATGCAGCTTAAGGACATTAATAAACAAAATGTCTGCATTCTCCATGTTTCCCTCTCCTTGATCTGGAATTCTGTCACTAATTCACTGATAGAGGATTTCTCCTTTTCTTGTTGCAGGGAGGGAGGGAAGGGGCATGCGACAATGTGCTTGAATCCCTGTATTCTACTTTGTCTGGAATTAATCCTGCTTTGAATTTTTGCACAGGTGTTCAGAAGGGGAGAGACGGTCCTGGGTGGGTGCTGTAAGCTCCAGGAAGGTGTGTAGTAAAGGGGAGGGAACATCTCCAGACTAGAAAAGGCTCCATCATAATGCAATGCTGTATAAAGCATGGGAAGAAGCAAAGCTCACAGAGACAGTCTCCTCCAGATCCAGGCATTCCGTTCTCTTGATGAGGAAGCTCTTCTCATCCAGCCTCAATAAGGCAACAAGAAGAAGATGAGAAGATGGAGGGAGACAAAAGAAAAATAGAGATAACAAAATAACAACCACTATAGCAGCCTGAAAATAAACATAACAATTTGTAAATGCACATTTGAATCTGAAATTCAGGCAAAAGGCCTGAGATTTCAAAGTCATAATCAGTAAGGCTCGGGCAATTACAGCCATTAAAGTTAATGTTCAGAATTGGTGGAAAATTGAACCAATGTGTAATCTCAAATTTAAGAGACAAAAGGAGAGGATATCCATCTACAACTGACCTAAAAAAGAGTACTCAAGATAAGGATAACCAGAAGAATGTGGTTGCTGCATGAAAGCCTAAATACTAAAGATAATTTAAATACTAAAGATAATTTACATCAACTGCAACAGAGGTACAGTAAAGCATAAGATTTAAATAGCCCATTGGATGTGACAGTTAAGAACTCTCTGGTCATTTTAATGGGATGGAAGAACCAGACACAAAATTAAATGACAAAAAGAAACAGGAAGTGAAGAAGTAGGGCCAGAAAGCAAGCCCACTCAAAACATTTGCATGAGGAACAGAAAAGGAGGTTTGTTGAGAACTAGAAAATGTGAACTCAGGGGAAACTTTCAACACTGGAGGCAAAGTTCAGAGACTTAGAGAAGGGAAGGTAGAGAGCACAGAATAGAGATGGGATGAATGATGCAACGAAGTTCCAGGAAATGCAGGAAGCAATGCGATCAAGAGTGCAGTGAAAAGAAGAGGAAAGCCCTTGGGGTCTAGAATACAGGTTAGTATAACATTTAGAATGTTTTTTCCTTGCAAGCGACAGAACATGTGACCCCAAAACGTTAAATAACAAAACTGTATCATCCAACATATTAAAAGTCAAAAGGTGGAGGAGGTAGGGACTGGGTAATCCAGTGACTTAACGATGTCACCTACGACTTAGGTTCAGTCCATAATGTTCTGCATTATGGAGACACAACATCTACTCCTATCATGGTGATAAGATCACTGGAGTAGCTCTAGTCTATACACAGAACAATATTCAAAGACTAAGAATAAAGAACTCTTCTTAGGGCTATGTTTTGTCAAGAAAAAGAGCTTTCCCACAAGTTCTTCAATAGACCTCAATTCAATGGCCAAAATTTCCTCACAAGCCTAAGCCAAGTACTGACAAGGAAACCCTAATCTGGCCTTGATTCCTTAGAACATCAATTTGTTGCTCTATCCAAAGATTGTGAATGAACTTGGATATACTTGAGAATTAACATCAGAGTACTGAAAAGCAGCTTGAACCTTTACTGAAAACACTGAAGACCGAGTTGCTTGACTCTGTGTGTATGAGCTGTTTTAGGCCTAGGGATAAAAAGACAAGATCTCTGATGAGATAAAGGTGGGTCTAAGTTTATAATTCCCCAAAATTGATGCTGGAGAAACAATTCTGAATAAAAGCATGGGTGAGGTCTGACTCCATGGTAAAGTTCTAGGAGACATCCGGGGAAACAGATGCCCCAGAGCTCAGGCTCACTCTTAAAAATTAAAGTTAAGTCAGGCTGTTTTATTCAGCTATAACTGTAATGTGGCATGATGACACCATAGTTCTAGGAGGGGATTTTGACATGTGGTGTGACAGATGCATAAAGGATTCAGATATGTTTATAAAAGAGTGATTCAGCTTTCTACATAACCCATGGGATCTAGATTAACGAATCATAAGGCCCTTGATAAAGTCTGAGAAAATGGAGTAACCAAAAGTCAGAAATGGCTGGGTGTGGTGGCTCTTACCTTTAATCCCAGGACTCAGGAGGCAGAGACAGACAGATCTTTGTGAGATTGAGACCAGCTCAGTTTACATAGTGAGTTTCAGGCCAACTGGGGCTACAGGGAGACCCTGTCTCCAAAAACAAAACAAAACAAAAAGCTGAAATCAGAGAGTGGGATGCTAGAGTGCCAGCCAAACAGACACTGAATGAGGAAGACAGAAACAAAGACCACTGAAGTCAATACGGCCCAGGAATTTTAAGATCAAGGTACTGAGCCAGGCATGGTGGCTCATGCCTTTAATCCCAGCACTTGGGAGACAGAGGCAGGCAGATCTTTGTGAGTTCGAGGCCAGCCTGGTCTACATAGCAAGTTCCAGGCCAGCTGGGACTACAGGGACACCCTGTCTCAAAAAGACAAAAAAAAAAAAAAAAAAAAAAAAAAAAAGATTAGGGTACTGGATTGATTGTGATTGTGTGACAAATGTTATGATATCTTAGCATTGAAATAAAAGGTGGTGACTGACACTGGTGATCTCAAAAATCACCAAGGAAGGAAAGAAACTAACCAGAAAACAGGCAGGTATCAAGACTAGAAGGAAAACACATGCTATAAATTGAGTGGCATGACTTGGAAGGAAATAGAGCTTTGACATGAGAGTTATTGCCTGATGCTCTGGAAGCAGAGGTGGAGTTGGAGTAGTAGCAAACTCTCCTGGGCAGGTGCAACATGAAATGTGAAAGACTGGTCAGCAGTGCTGGCAATGAAGGCAGAGGAGGTAGAGACTTAGAGGAGATCCAGGTCTCAGTTAAGAAAAAGGGATTGAGGAGTTTCTGAAACCTCTGAGAACACACTGTAATGAGTGTTAACAATTAAAGGAGTTCTGTCAGTTACCAACACCCCCAAAGGCTTCATAGGTATTTGATAGGAACAAATAAAAGCCTATCTCAAACTCAGAACTCGTTTCGATGCTTTGTTAGTCTTCCATCTACTGAGGAAGGGATTTCAAAGTGACCATGACTTCCACACCTGATAAAACATTAACAATGTCATTAGTAATGCAAAGAGAGCTTCTTATGCCAGAGCAAATAAAAAATAAAGGTGTGAGTTCAGATATGAGACACTGTGGCTTTGAGCAGGAATCTACATGTCTGCTCAGCTTGCTCACCCGCTTTCTCTCATTTGCATTTCTGTTTTCCTTTCTCATTATGGTCACTATTTACTTGAGAGATGATAAAACCTCAGCTGAGGGTGGAGTACAATTAGCATATAAACAAGATTTTAAAAGAACTGGGACAGAGAAAGACTTTATAGCTTGCTAATGCCTGGAAACTTGACCCCAGAATAATCAAGAGAGGGCACGTGGGCAATCGTTAGCCAGCCCTAAAATTGTCCCTGCTTTGCTTGAACTGACCTAAGATGTGTCACCATTTAATTTGTCTATAAGCTGCCTCCAGATTGGCTTTAAGATTCTAAATAAACATTTAGTAGTAAATACACCATACTTAAAGGAAATGTGGTATAGTGGGAAAAGTAAAAACCTTAAAACTTAGGTAAACCTGAATCTCAAAGCCAGTTACAATGCTAGGCTTAATTTCCCTTGGCAGGTTACTTGAACTGAGTAATAACAGTAGGCATCAGTATTTAAGGTAAATTGTAGATGAGTCAACTTCTTTAAGTTTATCTCCAGAACAGCCCCAATTCTATTTTGCTGGGGAATTAGCCTTCCCCAGAAAAATAATGTGAGCCCTAACTAACATGAAGTTAACCAGCTTGTATTTTAAGGTGGATTCAAATATCCTTTTAATTCCTGTGGTTAACTAACTCACTTCCTACTTCCTTTCTCCATCTTCTTCCCAAGATTCCTCTTCCCTCTTCTACTGAAGGTTAAGCATGGCCCCTTCTCATTAGACATCTATATAACACAAACACCACATCTTTTCCTGAAGGTTGGAGGAAATGGAAACAGACTGATATTTTCCATTACACAAGGAATACCTGATGCTCCTCCTCTTCTGGAGCCTTCAACTGTTGCGTACAGAGTACCGCATCTTCTCACTGCATACTTTCCCTCATTCTCTCAAGCTCCAGGGATAGAAAACTGATACTTTCTAATACTTTATTAATGAAGAACACCTTCAGACGCCTTTGCCTCACATTTTATCTCCTGGGTTTTGCCTTCAACAACCATAAAAAGCCCTTCAACATGAGTTTCTACTATGTGTTCCAACCCAAACAACACAAAATACATTATGGAATTTTGAGAAGGTAGTTTTCCTAGCACATCTCTCAGATGACATTTTGATCAGAGATCTCGCTCCTCTAACAAGTAGGAAGTGGGGGGGCAGGTAAAATATTTCTCTCTCTCTCTCTCTCTCTCTCTCTCTGGCAAACTCCCAGGTCATATCTGCTTAAACAGGGTCACTTTAAACACTCACAACATTCTAGGATATGTATTATTATCGCTATTTTGCAGATGAGTGTTGCACTAAGTTTTCCCCTTCCCGCTCTCTGTTTGACACCCTTACCCTCTCAAGGTCTCGTGGTCCTGAGCAGGTTGACAAACTAGCATAATACATTTTTATCTTGGGTTTCACATGGTTTATATGACAAGGAAGGAGTGACTTACAAAAGGATGGCTTTTCGTAACTCACGCCTCATTCAAGCCCAGGCCACAGTCTCCATTAGCTTTTGCCTGCTCCCTGTGGGCAGTCTCACCCCATGGTCTATGACTGCCCCATGGTCTATAAGCGCCCCACAGGACGCCTCCAACATTGGTGTCCCAGCAACCGCTGAACCGGCACATCCTTGGCTCCCTCTCTCTTCCAATCTCACCACCCCACCCCCACCGCTAGCTCAGCCAACAGCTTGACTCCACCCCTCTTCCCAGGGTGCCCCATGCTTGCCCATCACCCACGCTTTTCAGAGGAATGAGTAATTTGTGGGCTACAACGAGAAACACTAACCTTAGGGAACTGAAGTAATGTGTCCAGTGTCACAGAGCTAATAAGTAGTGTGTCAAGGTTAGAGCTCAGTGCTTGAACTGCTGGTCCCTCTTGGAAGCCAGTTGCCATGTAAAAAGAACAACTATCTTGAGACCATGATGCTGTGAGGAAGCCCAATTACTCATGTGGAGGTAGAAAAGCCTCACAAAAGGCATCAAGAAACCAGAGATCTGTGTGACACTGTGGGTATCTCAGTCTATTGTAGGTACCAGTTGAATGTGGATGAGTGAATGTTCCCAGCCCATATCACATGCAACAGAACTCTCTGATCAAACACTATTGGAATTTCTGACTATTCCTATTTTCAAATCTAAAGGTTAAAGGCCTTCAGGGAGCTCCTTTAAAGGACATGGATCATTTGAATACCAGATAGTTTTCTCACCAACAAATTACTCTTGAAGGATTTCCCTTAGCTGTGGTAACAAGTGACCTAGCCCTTGTAGGGGTATAAGGAATACCCAAATGTAAAGATCTTGACTGTGGATGGACCCAAATCATGGTTTTCAATAGCAATAAAGAAAATCTGTGTTTCTATGTATGCCATTGCTGATGTGTGTGTGTGTGTGTGTGTGTGTGTGTGTGTGTCTAACATCTTCTATGCAGACACTACTAGAAACTTCAGAAAGTATCTACAACCTAAAAGCCATTTTACCCCATAGCACAAAAAGCCATTTTACTTCTTGTATTCCATCTCCATAAGTTAGGAAGACAGCCTCATATTCATTCATGCGTGCCTGTAAAATGCACATAATGAGCATCCACTGCATTCCCAGGTACCATTCTAGGTCCAGTGAATTACACCACAGAAAAGGAAGACACATCCCTGGCTCATAAGGAGCATCCAGTGTGATGCTAGGAAGACAAACAACATGTAAAGAAACAATTCAAAATGTAAAATTGGGAATCAGGAGTAGTAACACATGTCTATAACCCTAGCACTTGGAAGATTGGGGCAAGAGAACTGAGAGTTCAGGCTTAGCCTTACTAGATAGTGAGATCCTGTCTCAAAAAATAATGTCTAAAATTTTGGATGTGATAGAAGGCATTGTGAAGAAATTAGCAAGATTCAAGGATAAAGCATGGGGGGAAGGGGAACACAGACAACAGTGTGTATTTCTTAAGATTTTTCTGATAGAGTGGCTTTTGAGCCAAGACTTAGATGAACTCAGGGAATGAACTATGTGAAGAAATGGAGAACAGACATTTCAAGCAGAGGGAAGAGCTTATCTAGAGATCCAAAGAAGTCACAGACATGGGCTATCCAAGGAAGAACAAAGAGGGTTAGTGTAGCTGGAGTGGGAGGAAGGGTGCACAGGGTCAAGGGCCTCCTAACCACAGAGGGGAGCGTGCACTTTGCTCTCATGTGCTGTTGAAGGCATCAGAAGACAGTGAGCGATTGGCTCTGGCTGCTGTGTCAAGATGAGACTCTAGAGGGGAAGGTGTGAAAACAGAGAAAATAGTTGGGAGGAGATTTCAATTGTCCAGATGAGTGATGATAGAGGCCTGGACCTGGGTGGAAAGCAGTGATAAGTTGGGGGATATATTTGAAAGGAGAATACCTCAATTACATATACAAAATCATTATTCGGATCCAGTCCTCAGCTCTGAGATTTGGAAGCATTCCACTTTTTAAACTGATCCGAAGAGTTGAGCTGGCTGCTTCATCAATGCCCTGGGAGGCAATGTTAGGCATTCCAAATCTGCCTGCTGAGATCTTCAGATCAGAACTAGGATGAGGGACAAGTGAATTTCATTCTGTCCAAAAGGAAATCTCTATGTGACAAACATCAGGGCCACCTCCTGCTCCTCTGCCTCGGTGGACAGATCAGTAACAAGTCCTCTGATAGAGTTCTCCTCTTCACTATCTTGCAGAAGATTCAGATTTTCTGACCTGCTCCTTTGTGTAGGCTGACACACACTCCCTGCTATGCAAAGCTAGCTTCTAAGGAACAAGAACCAGAACTAATTCATACAAGGTAACCAGAATCTTCTGGGAAGCAAGTGACATAGACTATCAATTTCCTGAAATTTAAAAGTAGGAAAATGTTATTAGTTACTTTTCTTGATACTATGACCAAATGCCTTAAAAAAATGATCTAAGGAAGGAAAGGTATATTTTGTCTCTCAGCTCATGAGATGCAATTCATAATGATAGGGAACACGTGGGTGGGACCAGTTTCTGTCCATGGCTGCAGGCGGCTACTTGCTCATCTTGGAGAATGAGGAAGCGGAGAAAGGAGGTAGGTACCCAGCTAGTTTTCTCCTTTTTTTCTTTTATCAGTCTAGGACTCCAGCCCAGGGGATCGTGCTTCACACTTTCAGGGCAGGTCTTTTTCAGTTAATCCTTTCTGGAAACACCCTCACAGACACATCCAAAGGTGCACTTCCTTAGCAATATAGGACTTTCTTCATCTGATTAAGTTGACAAAACTAAACATCATAAGAAATAAGACTATCCCTGACCATATTATGTTGCCAGAGAAATATTCCAAAGGTACCAGAAGCAAGAAGGACCCTAGGTCCTCACTGGAGCCTGAGGTTGGCACAGCTGGACCAGTTCTAAGATATCACATGGTTGAAGCAGCGAGAGCCTCACAGTGCAGCCACCAGGAATAGTGTTCTGGGAACAATGCTAGAGAGTGTAGAGGGATAGAGCTGTTTTCTTGCAGCCCAAGTCTGCTGTTCCTTAAGAGAAGTGCAGGCAGTTTGTGGCCATCAGAAACACAACATTGATCAGACCCTCCTTTGTCGCCTACTGTGTTAGAGGCAGATCTGGCTCCCTTTGGACTGAATTCCTATTGGTCATGGACTGACAGAAGAAGAAAAGGCCTCAGGCAAAATCCTGGGCCTCTGTAAATAAAAACAGATGAGAACCCTAGTGATTACCTGATAAAATCAAAAGTACCACATATTTGGCAACAGATGAATACATACATACACACGCACACACACACACACACACATATGTAATATGGCACTTCCATGATAACTAATATATATACCTTATACACATGGAAAGGACATTCTGCCTCCTAATCATGAAAATATGTCATCAGCTACCTTTACTGGTAGGATAATTGTTATTTATCTTTTTAATTGCATAAATTTTCCAGCATTCTATAATTTTTACATCCAATACTTTTTCTAGAAAAGAAAAGATAAATCAAATATAAAAAAATAAAATATTTAGCCCATACCTCTGACTCTGTCAAACAAGTGCCCCTGTGGATGATCACAGAAACCTACAACCCCAGATGAATTCCACATGCTTTTGTGACTCCTGTG
Organism: Nannospalax galili; assembly: GCF_000622305.1. Taxonomy (NCBI): domain Eukaryota; kingdom Metazoa; phylum Chordata; class Mammalia; order Rodentia; family Spalacidae; genus Nannospalax; species Nannospalax galili. The sequence continues at coordinate 1,588,015 of NW_008360330.1, read as the reverse complement.
GTAACCGTGGGAGAAGGGGTCCTGGGGGAAGCAGTACATAGAATCTGTGCTGTCCTCAGCTAGAAAGGGCATCCCTGCCGCAGGACTGAGCCTCTCTGTCCTTCCCCACCCCAGTACTGATCAGGGCCTCCTCTGCAGGTAGGTGGCACTGATGAGGCGCTCACTCATGACTTGCTTTCAGGTGAGATTTCACACACAGGCTTTTACACATGTACCAGAGTTTCACTTCCACTACTAGGCAAAACCACACTGCAGCGGATAGCTTCTCCCTCCTATGGTTTGCATGCCACAGCCTATGCTTCTGAGATCCCCTCTTGTTCTTGACGTTTAAGTACTGTACTCATATGGCAGAGATGAAGCAAAATGAAAGCTGCGACTGTCTTCACCCCAGAGTTCAGAGGGAACTGGAAGACAGAAGAGTGTCTGATGGAGAAGATGCGGTTGAAATAGAGATGTGTGGGCACACTTGTAATTGACTTCTCCCCTGCCTAGCCAAAATTATTTCTGCCACCTGGTATCAGGTCCTGCCTCCCTTGAATGAATCCCCTCACAATCATTTCCAACTCCTTTGCAATGGTTCAGCCCTTAGCCAGCTCTAACCAAGACTTTTGCACAAGCCTCTGACCATCTTTCAGTCCATTCTTCACGCATTGTCAGAAGAATTTCTCAAAACCACATTTCTCCCCATTTCCTTAAAACCAGTCATCCTCTGATGCCTTCTGTGGGAAGTCCTAACTCCTTAAAGTGGCATTGGATGCCTCTCCCAAGGTAACTGTAGTCTATCTTGCTCAATTGAGCTGTCTCTAAGGGCTTTTTTTCCCCCTTCTGTACTTCCAGCCCCCAAAAAGACCCTGCACAGGCATCTGCTACCCAACACGGGGAGGGGGGATACATTAGTAAGAACAGAGTTATCAACATTTCTCAAATACAACACAGCCTGAAATAATCTTAATCTTTGCTTGTCAAAATTCTATTCACTCGGGGCTGGAGAGATGGCTCAGCGGTTAAGAGCCTTGATTGCTCTTGGAGTGGACCCAGATTCGGTTCTCGGCACCCACACAGTGGCTAATAAGCATCCGTAATTTCTGTTCCAGGGAATCTGACACTGTCTTCTGACCTCCATGGGCATTTCACGTCACAGGTGCACTCACATACATGCAGGCAATACACTCATACACAAAAACAAAAATAATAAATGAAATATTTTAGAAAATAATAATGATGAAAAGACAAAGACAAAAATTTCATAACCACTA
>NW_008360330.1:1566729-1585766 GCF_000622305.1 Nannospalax galili | reverse complement strand
GGGGTCCCATGGGGTTGGGAGGAGCCGCTGGCTCCTTTCTTTTACCAGCTCCATTCATGTGAGGATAAGTCAAAGGTCCTGCTCGACCATTGTTGGCTCCTCTTGGAAGCATGGAGGAAATGATTCCTCCGTGTTGACCCTCCTCTTTATAGACTGGACACTGGCTCAAGTCCATCTGGTGGGGTCTCCTCAGCTTCCTTGATCAAGAGGCCAGATGACCCACCACCATTACATGGAACCCCAAGGAACAGCCAGAATAGAGCCTTCTACAAATTCCAGATCAGATTTGCTTACATCATCTTGAATGTACTTGTCGCACTGTGCTTTGCTGTTTAAACCTTGAGCTCCCAGAAAACAACTGTCTTATTTCATTCTCTGTGTCCCGCACCAAGTGGGATGTTGCACATGGAAGATATTTGTTTGCTACTTGTGGAATCAAAAAGCATGTCAGATGTCAGCCTTATCGTGTTTTAAGCACACACACACACACACACACACGTAGGAAGCATTAGAGGTCAGAGAATGAGTTGACAGATGCTTCCAGATGACTATGAAGTACTAATTGTTCCAAAGATTGAATCCTGATAAAAATATTTATAATTTGATTTTGTTCAGGAAATTTATTTATATTGATCTTTTTCTTTCTCTCTCTCTCTCCACACACACACGTGCATGCACGCATGTGCGTATACACACACACACACACACACACACACACACATACATCTATACATATCTATGTACACCAGTATCCCCTTACCTGCAGGGAATTCTATTCCAAATCCCCAGTGGATACTGGAAACTGAAAATAATGCTGAAATATATGTATGTATATATTGTTTTCTCATATACATAAATTGCCACAATGAAGTTTTTAACATTTAATATTTTCAGATGTCACTTGACTGTAGGTTACTGAAACCATGAAAAGCAAAACTGGTAGATGGGGGAGTTACTGCATATGTCCCATAAAGCTCATTGGTTCTGCTTGCCTGGAGAATCCTGGCCTCTGCAGGCCAGAAAATTAAGGAATTCTGGCTGGGGTAGAAGGCCTGCCCCTAGTAGATGTGGTGTGTCAGAATAGTACAGTTGTTTACACAGGAACACATTTTCTCAAGCTCTGATAGTCTTTTCAGACAGAAGTGCAGTGCTCTAGATCCTTGGTTTGGACTTGCCCTGCCGTGGTTTGGACTTGGTTATCCCCCAAGGGTCCTTGTTTTAGAGGTTTAGTTCCTCAATGTAGCAGCGCCAAGGTGGCAGATCTCTAAGACTGGGCCTAGTGAGCTAGGTCCTAAGGTGACTGAGTGCACACCTTCAGAAGGAACTGTGAGACATAAGACTTCTGACTTCCTGTCCTGATGACAGGGCTTCTCACTGTCACACATACTTTCATCATTGCCGTCCACCATGAGATGACACAGTTAAGGGGGAGCTGTTGGCAGAACGTCTTTGATGCCATTTGGATTTTCGACCCTCCAAAGTGTGAGACAAATAAATATCTTTTCTTTAAGATAGGGCTAGAGAGATGGCTCAGCGGTTAACAGCACTGGCTGTTCTTGCAGAAGATCAGGGTTCAATTCCCAGCATCCACATAGTAGCTACCAACCATCTGTAACTCCAATTCCAGGGGATCTAAAGTCCTCTTCTAATCTCCATGGACATTGCATGACATGGGTGCACTTACAAACATTCAGGCAATACACTCATTCTCATAAAACAAAAATAATAAATAAAATAAAAATTAGCCTCTCTCCAGCCCAGCAAAATATCTCTATTGGTATAGTAGTAGCACTTTCACCTTGGAGGTAATTAACAGCTGTTTAACTGGCTTGCTCAGTGGGAGGGAAAGCATGCAGAGTACTGTAAACTTGGCCAAGTACACATGGCTGGAACGGTCAAGACCCCAGAGAACTTATTTTATCACTTCCCTAGATCATTGTAACTTCTTACTGTAATCTAAATATATAGCCTTACATTTATAGACAAGTGTACCTCTCACCACTCATCAAAGAAGTTTCCTGTTGCAACAGATGAAGACTGTTACAAAGTTCTACAACTGGTCAAACACAGAGAATAAGTGACTATGTGGTGTCCAGTCCTAAGTGACACATCTGCAACGCCCTGTATACCTAAGGCTCAGGGAAAAATGTGGAAGAGGGGGCAGAAAGAATGTAAGAGCCAGAGGGACAAGACACTTGCTGCTAGTTAATGAATTCTAGACATGATAGATACTACACCAGTGAAATTTCCACAAAATTCCAAATCTAACAAGATCTGCATAATGACAAAACCAGTTGACATGCCAAGGTGGATGGGGGAAATTTCACAGGCCATACCTTAAGATGAAGAGTTAAAGGCAATAAATGGATGCTGAGGGAGGGAGAACCAGTTTTGTCCAGAGATTAGCTCCCTGAGAGGATATTTAATAAACAGCCTTAAACCCATGGACATAGGAGCACCACTAAATGGACTCAGTGCATTATATATGTGTGTGTGTGTGTATGTGTGTATGTGTGTCTGTGTGTCTCTGTGTGGTTATAAATGTATGAATATGTTACTAATAAAAAAGAGGACAAGAAATTGAGAGGGAGTAGAGGACATGAGACGAGTTGGTAGGAGCCTCAGAAGACTAAAAATAATGCAAAGACAATACTCATGTATGAAATTCTCAAAAATAAAAATTAAAAAATTAGCTTATCTCAAATTTTTTTTATGGAATGAAAAGCTGACCAGGGCAACCCCTCACTCACCTGGCTGGTAACAGTCACCCTTTCTTCTCCTGTCTTTTCCTTTTATCTTTTTTATACTCTAAGTCTTTTTTTTTAATGTGTATGAGTGTATTTCCTGGCTGTATGTAAGTTTACCCAGTCATGTAACGCCTGCGGAGGTCAGAAGAGGGTGTCAGATCCCCTAGAACTGGAGTTACAGATGGATGTTAGCCCCTATGTGGGTGTTGTGAACTGAACTCCGGTCCTCTGCAAGAGCAGCCAGTGCTCTTATCTGCTGAACCATCTCTCCAGCCCCCTTATGCCCCAAGTCTTAACTGGATATTTTTCCTGCTGTGCTGTCTCAAGGTAGACAAGTTTACTCAACTCTGTGCTCATAATAACTGGGCCATTTGTTTCTCACTATAGGCTGCATATCTAACTTTACACCTTGCAATAATAAAGGTCATATTTTTCCTTCATATTTACTGTCTTGTTTCCTGTTCAGAACTGCAGGCAGGGAAGAGGCCCCAGGCCATGTATATCTTGAGTTCCTAGTTTCAAAAGCTTATCTACTAAGGAATGGCCCACAGTGGACCTGTAAGTCTAAGAACATAGGATGACAGAGTTGAGCTGACCTTGAAGCTGCCAAATCCAATCCCTCTTGGTACTGAGAAGCATCCTTGTGCTGTTCCTGGATTGTGGGAGGTTATGAAGAGCAAATAAGTATATGATCAGGAAATTTTCTATACTGTGTATTCCAGTATATAAAGTAGAAGTGAAATTATTACTCTACCTGTTGTAATCCTGTTGATAGAGGGTCCCAGAAGCCCCGCTCCCCTGCCAAGCTCCACCCATGTATTTCTGGGCTTCTTCGGGTGTTGCTTTATGTGTATTCCTCAACACTGGAATCCACTACCAAGTTGCCTTGCCCCTCCCAGTACCATCCATTACAAACTGTTTGAGAACTACTGATTAAGACAGCCACCTGTCTGATGCCCTGTGGAGTTATATGAACTCTTTCAGTTCTTCCTCCACCTCCTGGAGGACAGGAAAGACCTGCATGACAGACACTGAGCTCACGCTTCCCCTCCAAAGTCTTGGCTTTGTTTCCAGATCAAGATGGTGGTGCTTGCTTCCTGCTCCCATAGGAAATGGAGTCTTCTACGTCATGGGACCAATATGCCAGAGATGCCCAGAAGTGTGTAAATTGCAGTACACCCTACCTTAAAAACAGTGACTGGCATGACCAGGTCTGAAGTCCTCCTAAAGCAATTACATAGGTACTCTCAATAAGAAGGCGCCACAGTCTCACACCCACCAACTCTCTTCCATACCAACATTGGAGCTCCTCTCCCTCCTATCTCCTTCTCCCCATCTCTTTTTACTTGTCCAAAAAGAGGAAGCATACTGAGAAGGATGAAACATGAAGAGAGGTATCAGCAAAAACAAGCATGGAGATATTTCCCCTCCATGGCTCAGTCAGACAATGTGTTCTATATTTTGAGGGTTCCCAGAGAATGATGGGAACTTTTTGTTTTTCTCCTGTTCTTATGTGCATTCACCCTCCTTGGGAAGTAGGACAGTATTGTAGCATAAAGCAACCCCACACGTAAGTATTTCTATGTGTGAGGCTAAAAGGCTGGAGAACAAGTAAAATGGCCAGTGCATCTGCAGCTGCCCCTGTGACTCTTTCCAGAAACTGCTCCCTAGACAGCAGCAGTGAGCCACCTATAGTCTGTGGCTTCCATTTGTGGAAAATTCCTTGCAAGAAAGTCCCAACAGATCTGCCAGCTTGAGCCAGCTGGTTTCCTTCTCCTCAGGTCATTCTCCAGGGAAGGGAGCAGGGGAGGAAGACAGGAGTAGAAGGGTGTTTAGAGTATGAAGGTCACGTAGGGTTTTGTCATCTCCCAAAAAACAAAAAGGGCTATGCCAGCAGAACTCAGGACATTCCCTTCATGCACTGGTAGTACTGAAGGCATAACTGAGTGGTGCTATCAGTTTGGCATTGATTATCCCTCACTGGGTCCATGGGGGCTTCTGGCACCTTAACTTTATCCTGATCCTGGAACATACGTGACAAGAGCTGTGGTTGCAAATTCCAGAGGAGCAGGGCTGAAGAGCAAGCCCAAGCAGGCTTCATTCCTCATAGAGTGAGATCACACATCTGAAAGGATGTTGTCCAAAGGGTAAGCTAGACAGAACCAGGAGAATCCAGGAAACTCCAGGACTAGGAGACCGTGTTGGGGTGAGATTTGGTGGTGTACTTTCTCCCAATACCCCTCCCGGTCATATTCTCCACTTCAACAAAAATAAAATGTCAAGTAATTGAGGTACTAAGAATGCATAGTGGTCCACAAATCTGGATGTATAACAAATACAATATACTTTTATGACTTCCATTATACTCTGACCCTGAGTCTTAGTCCCTATAGTTATCACTGCACATTCTCCCCTTAGGGTTCTGAACAGAGCCCTATGTAAATGCTTATGTTACCCAAAATATCTGCCAAGGTCTGTCCCGCTTATACCTGTTTATGGCACTATACCCTCCACAGGATCCCCTGAACTCTAGCCTGACACTGCTTGCTACATTACAGGGGGACAGTGAACTTCAGTTCCCCTGGGTCTTGGGATTCTTCCTCTTAGTGTTCTATCCCTTGGCAACTCCCTCAAGACATCATCAGGAAAAGGAGCAGGGTTAGTGCCCTTTGAGGGACCAAAAAAAGGCATCTCCCTTCTCTCCTCCTGCATGACATTCCCTCCAAAAGTCTTAATCTATTTCCCTTCCATCACCACCCCCAAGATACTTAGCATAGTATCTGCAATGAGTTTTTACAGTAGTGACCCCAGACTGGAAGCTGGCAGGACAAATAATCCTACAGATATTTATTTGACCAATATAGTATTTTAATTTTTTTAGGAAGTTTCCACATTGGAAGATGTTACTGAAAATACAGATTCTTTTTTTTTACTTTTAAAATGTATTTTATTTTACTTTATAAATGTTTTGCCTGTGTATAAAGAAGTATACCTGTGCATGCAATGCCCATGGAGGCCAGAAGAGGCTGTTAGATATCCCTGGAATTGGAGTTATGGATGGTTGTTAGCCAACATATGGGTGCTGGGAACTGAACTTGGGTCGTTGAACTTGGCAAAAACAGCCAGTGCTCTTAACTGCTAAACAATTTCTCTAGCCCTGAAATATAGATTCTTTTAAAAATCAGAAAATATGGAAAACGAGGCCCTTTTGCCAGAATCTGAGCTGTCTACTGATCCAGCAATCTTTACTGAGCACCTGTTACTGCAAGGTGATAATCTCATAGATCCTAGAATTATTGTGGTCAACAGACAGACAAGCTTACAGCTTCACACAGAGCTTATATTCTACTTTATGTTTGAGAGACAGAAACAGGCATGTGGGGGGTAAGAGAGATGTATAACCACATAGAAACTAATGACAAGCAATGTAATAAGACAAGATTTTTGCAGATAGTGATGAGGAATGAAAAGAAAATATAGCAAGTAAGCAGCTCCTGGAACAATGGAGCAGGCTGGGACTCAGGAGAGTGGTGGCAAGCTATGGACACTATCCATTATGAAGAGCACAGCCAGTAGACTCTGATGATTGATTAGCTTCTTTTCTCTTTTCTAGTTTGTAATTTTCTTGTGATCCCACCAGATGCTCAGTAAAAATTGTCACATTCATATAATCCTGAATTAGCTGTTTGAGGGAAATCCAGGCTGTGGGCTTCTCTGGGAACTAGAGGCAATTCTAGAGAAGTAGTTAGCACAAGGCCACTGAGATGAGCACTCGGCATCAGACCTGGCTGGGGAAAGCCTAGGCGGCATATGAGGATGTCAGCATTCCTTGAGAACTTTCAGAAATACCCAGAGAAGGGGCAGAATTCCTGAGCCATGCAGGGAAGGAGCTGAGACTCTGGCAGCTGGATAGTACAGATGGTGGCCACAGGTATCTAGAAACCTCTAGAAGAAGTAGACCTAAATAGATGGTTGGAATTTAGGTCATATTTGGAAGACTACAACCAGATCCCTATACAAAGACGTCTTTCAGGAACTTCCCTTTGCTATTTCAAAGCTGGGACAATCGCATTCCTGCAACTTTTGCCAGTGTGGCCAGATGTCCCCTCTCCTACTTGGCAGCTCTGTTTTTCCTGCAGTAGTACAGGAAGGAAGGTCTCCAGGCAGTCAAGTCTCTCAGAGGACCTGACAGATCTCCCTAATGCAAGGCCAAGGGTAAGACTACAGCCAGGTGGGACAGTTCAGCTCAAGCAAAGCTCTGGAAAGGCCTGTAGTAGAAAAACAGAACTCTGTGGGATCTTTCCAAAGTCCACCTGCAGTTTATTCACTCATTCGATGGCACTGCCTGCCACTGGAACTGGGATGGTTTAGATACTTGGAAGGTATCTGAGGTTCTTACACCCATGGAGGTTATATTCTAGCCATAAAGAATACAATAGAAAATGCGGAACAAGAAAAAGGAGACCAGGCTTATTGGGAAAAGGGCCAGCTGCACTTTCAGTAGAGATCATAAGGTAACATTTGAGTAAAAAATGAAAGCCATGAGGGAAGAGCATTCTCAGCAAAAATCCTGAAGTGGGAGTGGGATGATGTGCTCCAACAACAAGAAAGAGGTCAGTGTGTCTGAGGTTGTCAGAGAGAAGACAGGATGAACTAGGAGATGAACTGAAAAGGTAACAGGGCCAAGTCACATGAACCTCAAATGCCATTACCAGAACTTCTAATCCACCAACACCTGGCGCAGAATTGCTCTGAGCTCTATTCTTGCTGGGGCTGAGAACTTTCACCTTGGACTTCAGGGTATCTGGAGTGTTACCTGAACTCTATAATTACTTAGTGGGTGAATCAGTATACATGGAAGGTGGTCGTTAGAATGCCTGGCACACAAGTCAATGCCAAGTTACCACAGGACCCTGTTTCCATTCCCACAGCCCCCTCCAGCCTGCAGGCATTCCCCCAGTGCAATATAAGACCTGGTGTGGTCACCACTCAAAAGTGTATCCTCTCCCACCCTGCAAGGAGATATACCACAGGCCTCCAGAGTCCACTTTATATCAAATTCTTGGAGAAAAAGGCTGGGAATGCAGGTGTGTATGGTCAAATTAAACAAGTCACCAGTCAATTTATCTTCAGATCTTATGTCCAGGACTCTATCTTTTGTGGCTCTGCATCAGTTTTCCCTCCCCCACTCTCCCACAAAGTCCCTTTAATAAGCACCAAAGACTTCTTCAGGAAGGAATTCCTGTGCAGAATCAAAACATTCCTAAGGAGAGCTGAGTGCACTTGCTCTATATCAGTTAAGGGAGTACAAATCCACATACTAAATTGGTCCCAGGGCCCCAAACAGCCAGTCAACAACTGAAAGAAGAAAAGAACTATCAGAGTCCCATTCCCCTGCCCTACTCCTCTCCTCATGGAGGACATGCTGCAGATGAGCCCACATTCCTGGGCAAGGCAAGGGCCCAGCTCAGCTCAGCCCAGCTCAGGGAGTTCTTTTTTGAAATTATAAATTTTCAATTAATTTCAACACAGGATCTTATATGTAGCCCAGGCTGACCTCAAACCCTTGATCTTCCTGCCTCAGCCTCCTAAGTGCTGGGATTCTACATTATTTTAAATTGATCTTTAACTGATACATAAAAATTGTACATATTAGTGGGATAACTAATATGTAATATATTGATACATACATACCTTGTGTGATAATGGTCAAACCAGCATATACATATCTGTCTCCAAACATTCAGAACTTAAAAACTTTCAAAGTCTTCTAACTTTCTGAAATGTAGAGTACATGACTGCTATCTATGATAGAAAAAAGTCCCCTTGGGAGGAAGCTGGTCAAGGGAGTAGGAATCTCTGGCCTAGTGGAGACTTGATATTCCAGTGTTGCTAGGTTGAATGCCTGCCTGAAGCACCCCTAGGAAGGTGGGCTCACCTTGAGTCATGCTGAAGAGATAGATGGAATACCTAATGCATTAAATGAGATGGTGAATATTTCCTGCCCTGAATCCTTGCTCCCTAGTACAGTGCTTATGGACTAGGCCCCAGACAGGCAACTTTCAACAAGTCTGCCTCCTGGTTTTCTGAATTCATCAGGAAAGTGCACCCTCTCCTTTTCTTCTTTCTATCTCTTCTCTAAGCATGCTTTCCCTAACACTTTGGGCTGCCCTTCTTACTCTTTCTTTTTAAACTCTCTGCTGTGTGGCTGCTAGTTTGAAACATATCTGGTCTCCATGTTGGCTCTAAACCAGCATGGCTTTATGGCTTTTTTCCTTCTCCCCTCCATTCTCCTCCACTGGGCAGCTGCTGAGATTTACAGCTTGCCTACCCTGAGGATTTTTTCTTCTAAGCTTTTATAAAGTTGTCCTAAAGTTTCCTTTCGAGTTCATTCTTAAATTCTTTTACAAATGAGGTTAAGAACCCTAAAAGGAGACCCCATTTTCCCTGTGTCATCAGCAAACAAAAACTCCCCATTCCCATCCAAATGTTACTTAGTACCCATTAACCAACCCTTCCTTATCCCTCCCGTCTCTCCTGTGATGGTTTGAATGAGAAGGTCCCCCATAGGCTCCAAGTATTTGAACACTTAGTTGGTGGCACTGTTTAGGGAGAGTCGTAGAGCCTTTAGCAGGTATGGCCATGTTGAAGAGACCATATCACTGGGGATAGATTTGAGAGTAGATAGCCTCTTCCCATTTTCCAGTTTCTCTCTCTGTTTCCTGCTGGTGCTTGAAGATGGGAACTGGAAGTTTTCTGTTCCGGCTGCCTCTTGCCTCACCCCTCTGAAAATTTAATCCCAATAAAGTCTTCCTTCTATAAATTGCCTTGGCTATGGTGTTTTATCACAGCTACAGAAAAGTAACTAATACCCACCCCCTCACACACAGCCTCTTGTAACAGGATCTTCTCTGTCACATAAAAGCAGAGCTGTTACCTAGGAACTAGATAAACTAACTAGGAGCCTTGAAATGAGCTTTGTAAATGCTCACCAAACTTTTATGTGACTCTCAAAATTTCATTAATTCCTTCCATCTCCACCTTTATTTGAAACATACTCTCAGGCTTCCCCCTTTCTTGGACAGTTACTGTCTCACAAGACTAAGAAAAAGAAGGCCAGCACTTCCCAGCCCCCGAAGGTCACAGTGCCTGTCTGCCTAGAGTCAGAACAAACAATGGAAATGAGGATGAAAGTGCTCAAGAAAGGGAAACGCTTTAGACAAAGCTGCTCAAAGATCAGCAAGGCCGCTGTGCTCCCTGAGATATAAATCTATTTGGTGCAAACCCCCATTTTTATGTCCCAAGGAAAAAAGTCAAACACCTGCCTTGAGATTTCTGCAAATTGCAAGGGAACCTGAATTCTCTTCTCACCGCTAGCTCCAATTGCCTGCCCTCTCTGAATTCTTTTGCTTTGTTCTCCATAATTTTGCACCTTTTCTTACCCAGCACTACCCTCTTGCTGAAAGCAGTAATTTTTACAAGCATTTCACATTAGCAGAATTTTTACTGATGGTTTGTAGGTCATGAGGGATGGGTTACATTTTCTCACCACACAGCAAACAACCTAACATCTGATACTAGCTGTCCCATTTCCTGAACATTGTCTAGGGATTTTTCTCACTGGTCCTGCCTTAATGTGCACCAAGAAGGTTCCTCTCTCCCACTCTCCCCCAGGAATTCTTCTCACTTCTCCCTCACAGCAAGGACGTTCTCTCCCCTGCTTTACGTATCTGAAGCTCATCTTGGTGTGCAATGGAGCCAAAATCCTTGAGCTCCTTTGGAAACAGCTACTTTAAATGATGGTTCTTTTCCTCTGTTTCACATTATTAGAACTTTAATTCTTATGCATTAGAAAGCAGAAGAAGAGACTTTCATTTTTCTTACAGGTCATCTAAACAATTACCATATAATAGCTACTGTAGATGCCTCTGCTACCAAGTCATCTAAACCAATAGGTTGGGCCTGTGGTTGTGTGCGTACAGAAGTTACAGACCACTGCAAGGTGTCTGTCAGTCTCCCCAAACTACCTGTATCTTTGTGCATTTTTCCAAAAGGGCTTATAACTCGAATACAAGTTTATTGGCATTTCCAACTCCCTCTCCACCCCACATAATGTTTTAACCACTGTCTAGTGGCCAATGAACAGGACCATGCTGAGCTCTGTATCAACATCACAGCCCAAGGTAGCAAGTTAGCATTAAGCATGATCACATAATTGGCACTTTGGGAAATAGAAAAAAAATCACTGTGAAAAGATCTAAATTTTCAAAAATATCTGCTGTGGAAGTTGTGAAAAATTAATTTTAAGAGAAAACAAAAGTATAAAATCTTCCTTTTTAGAGAGGGGTAATTTTTTTAATGTGATTTAATAAGTTAATGCCTAAGACTGATGCCTCTGCATAGTCATTGACTAAGTCATTCTGAAACAGAGACACTTATGCCTATATTTCACACTGTGAAAAATCTGACTTTATAATTTTAAAATATTAGCCATAAAAACAAAGCTGAATCAGATACCTAGATTTATTGTATCCATTGGAAAAGGATTCCGTTCACATAAAACAATTGCGACAAATGAACGCAAAGTTAAGGATGGATGGAAGCCCAGAGCCAATTAAAACTAAATGGGAAAGAGATTTAAGTCCGAAAATTGAAGATAAGGATTGGCAATTATCCTGTCATCTAACCAAACACAAAACTGCTACTGCTCTAGATGACTTGATGTATTTTTAATTATCATATCAAGCATTTGACTCTAGTTAGAAAAATGAAATTGACCATGAAAAAAAATTCCACTTTCCCCAATAATCCAGAGAGAAAAAAGATCCCTCTCTGCCCACACAGCGTCTCTACACAAAGAACCAGTGGCATAAAGCCATTAAAAGCATATCATAAATTGTAAAGAAAGAACTCTCAGCATCTCCTGATCTGTGCTTACCTCATATTAATTCTCAACTGAATGTGGAAATGTTTAGTTTTGCCTCATTTACACTGTGAATGGTCTTATACCAGATTACAAGAAAACAAATGGGAAAGAAGGCCTTTAAAACACGGTGAATAACTCCATTCAACCTTGAGACTCTAACCAAGAGGATCCTGCCTTGGATCAATGCTCAAGGCCTCCCACTTGTAACATTTACACACACACACACACACACACACACACACACACCTTTATTAAAGATGATGTGAACACCTCTGTCATGTAGAGTCTAGTGCTCAGGGCTGACAATCCATTCTTGTTCCTAGTTCCCTTCGGCACCCCCTGGGAAATTCTTCCATTCTCTTACCCACATCCTTGAAACAGAAGGCAACTGCATCTGAATGCTGTGAAGATTTGTAAGTTTTGTCCTACAGACATTAAGCCATGGGGAGAGGCTGAGTAGCAGCCTCTTGGATGTAAGAAAAGACAAATTATCTTGTCAAATCCTTCCTTACAGTGTAATACTTTTTGCGGGCAAAGTTATTGCTCGCCAGTAAATACCAAGTGTCTATCTTCTTCTTTCTCTTTAGATTCTGATATGAGGCTCCAGAAATATACACAGATTATCCTAATATTTGCAGCAGATGCAGATAACAGTTGAAGAGCATTTTGTAGCTACTCTGGTTTGCTTTCAGTTGCTGTGATAAACACCATAACCAAAAGCAACTTGGTGGAAGGAAGGCTTTATTTGGCATACACTTTCGAGTCCCAGTCAATCATTGAGGGAAGTCAGGGCAAGAACAAAAGGCAGGAACCTAGAGGCCAGAACTGAAGCAGACACCACTGAAGAATCCTGCTTATTGGCTTGCTCAGCTACCTTTCTTATACACCCCAGTCCCACCTACCCAGGGCTGGGCCCTCCCATATCAGTTAGCAATCAAGGAAATACCCCCACAGACATGTCCACGGCCAGTCTAATGGAGGGAAATTCCTCAGTTGAAGTTCTTTCTCCCCAGGTAACTCCAGTTGAGTCAGGATGACCAAACCAACCGTCACAGTAACATTGAACAAATCATGTTGCCATTAAATTTGTTTATATGAATAAAGCATGATACCCATATTTTTATTGGTAACCAGAATATTAAAAACTAAAACTAAAGATGGGTTTATCTTTATAAAAGTGCTCAAATATGTAATTAAGTTTTCAAAAACTTAAATTCAAGTTAACTTGATACAAAAATTTTATTTAGCTATTTGCATTCAAGGACTAGGAATATAGCTCAGTGGTAGAGTGCTTGTCAGCACCATACTATGAATAAAATATTTGCATTCAATACCTCTCTTTCCAGGGAGATGGGTAGATGTACTTAAGCTTATCTATTCTTCTGATTAAGTGCAACTTAAAAACCTTGGGAACTTACATAAATGAAGATGAGACACTGAAAGACAGAGAGAAGACAGAGTTGTTAGAGAACCAAAAGCTCAAGGAGTGACAGAGTGGGGAATCCTCTTGAATTTCTTCATGCTTCATGGGTCCCAGACTTGAAGCTAAAGACACCAGCAACTCAGGAATGTCAATGGGGTCCAATCAAAACAAACCATAGTATAAGCTCTGTCTCCCTGTCTCTCTCTGTCTCTCTGTCTCTATGTGTGTGTGTGTGTGTGTGTGTGTGTGTGTGTGTGTGTATTTCCTTAGCAAGACAGACATCTTCTTACACAGTAATCACTCTATTCCTGCCAAACACTAGAGATACAAAACCACAGTCTCAGTCCCATTTGTGTCAGCAAAGGCCAAGTGAGACCCTGGTTCTACACCCTGGAAAGACTGTAACAAGGTGCCCAGCACACTCATGGAGGTGGTATCACAGAAGGTCAAACAAAGACCTTAGACTTTCAACCTAGATAGCCAGTAATAAACCTTTTATGCCCACCACAGTGGTATTAATGAATATTAGACTGGGAACCTAGACTTCCACCTCTACCTAATGGAAACAAGAAGCATTTTTCCCTCTGCTCTGGCATGATAAAGGTAGAGATCAGTGTAAGTCTGGACTTTGACCATCACTTAGCAATAACAAAGCCACGCTTGCTGCAAAGTCAATGTAGGAACTGAAGCTCCACTTCAATAAGTCAGATGTCAGTTATCAGCAAAAGACAAAGGAAGAATCTGATCTTCTACCTCTACCTTCCAGTGATAAAAGGCTGTTTAATCACTTCTGCTACTACAGTGACACAAAAAAGAGCAGAGAAACAGAAAGTTCAAATAAAAAGAACAAAAATGAACAAACCCTGAAAATGTTCAGGTTTCAATGGGAAATCACTTGTCATATATCCAGGGTGATCGCATACTGAATGAAAAATCAATAAATGCCCACACTGAGATAAAAGAGATATTACAAGGGGCTCAGTGGTTAAGAGCCCTGGCTGCTCCTTCAGGGGCCATGAGGTTGGTTCACAGCACACACATGGTGGCTAACAACAGTCTATCATTCCAGTTCCAGGGGATCCATTACTGTCTTCTGTCCTCCAGAGACACTGCATGCACATGGTACGCTTACACATGCAAGTAAAACACTCATACACACAAATTTTTTAAACTTAAAAAATAAAAGAGATACTACAGTGGCCTGACAAAAATTATAAAGAAGCCATGATAATGAGCACACATGAAACAAAGAAGAAAGCCCAAAGTGTCAGCAAGGAAATAGAGAGATGGTAAAGAACAATCTAAATGAAACTGTAAAACTAAAGAAGGGGGGCTGCAAGAGAGGTCATTGGTAAGAGCACTTGTTCCCGCCAACCCTGACAATCCAAGTTCCACCCTCAGAACCCTCATGGTAAAAGAAGAGAACTGAGTTCTCAAGTTGTCTCCTGATCGCCATACATGTGCCATCACATGGACATCCCTACCTCCAGTTAATTAACTAATTAATTAATTAATTAATTAATAGAGCTACAATAACACAAATCAAAAGTTCAGTAAATGGACAAACATTAAGTTAGAAGATTGAATAACAGGAATTACCTAATCTGAGCAACAGAGAGAAAATAAACTAGGAAGGGAAAATAAATCAGTGTCACAGGGACCTGAGGAACTAAAACAAAAGATCTGCTTTTTTGAAGACAGAGTCTCCTTGTAGCCCCAGCTAGCCAGGAACTCACTTTGTAGACCAGGCTGGCTCTAGCTCACATTGATCCACCTCCCTCTGCCTCCTGAGTGCTGGGTTTAAAGATGTGTACTACCACACCCAGAAAGATCTAATATTTTTATTAATAGAATTGGAAAGAAGAAAGGAGATGACCCTGAGAAATTATTCAAAGAAATAATGTCGGTATATCCACAAATTTGGAAAGAGACAAAAGCCTACAGATTAAAGACACTAAGCAGTCCCAAACAGGATACGCCCAAAGGAATCCATTTTGAGTCATAATAATTAAGCTTTGAAAACTGAAGACAAAGAAAAATTGTTGAAATTTTCCAGAAAATACATAAATAGAATAAGTTTTTCCTTCTTTCTGCTGTTGAATTTCTGAAATTATATGTGTTGGTTGAAGTAAAAAAAATGTAGCTCTGATATGGCTCCAAGCAAATGTAGGGGAAATAAGACCATTGTAAATGGGGAACAGTGGAGGGATATAAGGCAAGTATGGCATATATATTTCACTCAAACTGGTAACTTACTTTGACAAGTTGTGTAAACAGTAGACCTATTTTGATCTGCAGAGAAAATATTCCTAGAAAAACCTAAAATTGTGTATAGTACCAAGCCCCATGTATAATATGCTTTTTCCTATGCATACATGCATATTTCTGATAAAATTTTACTTACAAATTAGGCATAAGAGAGTAACAACAACCATAATACAACAGAAAAATTAACAATAATAAAATAGAACAATTATAACATAGAAAGCTATTTAAGTGTTGTCTCTCCCCAAATACCTTACTGTACTGTACTCCCACTTCTTGCGATGATGTGAGGTGGTACAACACCTACATGATGAGATGAAGTTAGGAGAATATCTGCATTGTGATGCCGTGTTAGGCTATTGGTGAGCTCCTGATGATATGTCAGAAGGAGGATCATCTGCTTCAGGTGATCCTTTATCACTAACCCAGGGCAATGTCAAAGGCTGGAAGCAAAGAACAGAAGACGTCAATTGTTTAGGATCTTTGGTAGCTGAAGGGTTTTGTTTGTTTCTTTGGTTGTTTGTTGCTGAGATCTAATAAAGCACTATAACGAGAAGTTGTCTCTTGGTAACTCATTGGAGTATTGTTGCAGAGGTTGCCATCCTTCAAAGATCATACAGGTGACTTTAAAGCTGCCATCTATCCAAGAATCAAAATTCACCATTTTGTTCTTAAGATCAGCCGTGTTTACATTACTGACTCTGCTTCAGTTTTTCCTCTTCATCATCACTTTCCTTCTCTCTGTAGATGACTCGACAAGTTCTCCAAGTCCTCATTTCTTAACACTTTTTATGGCCTTCAATGTGTTCCTCCACTTCATCACGCATGTCAGCAAATCCTTCTCTATCAGCTTGCCTCCTGCTGCATGAATGATTTTCCCCACTCCTCCATCGATCCTTAAGAAGCTTTTAAAAGCATTCTTGACTTCACTCCATAAGTTCTCCCAGTAGGCATTTACAATTTCTGGTCTTAATTCACCCATTTGATGAATGTTATTGGGTGAGAAATAGTGAATGATTTTCAGAACTGCAATATATCCAGATGAGGGTCTGTATTAAATTCATTCAAGTACCTGACAGATATATATGGTCTTGACCAAATAATGCCCTGTTTAAGGGGATGAAGCTGTGAGGTTCTACTTGGAGATACAAAATATAACCTTTCATTTTCATTCTGACAGTAACAGTTTTAGGATGGCCAAGTGCACTGTCTATTATTAATGAGTTTAATTCTAACTCTTCCTCTTCTAAGTTTTCTTTTTTTCATTTCTGGGATGAAGCATTGTAGGGATCACCCTATAAACAAGAATGTCTATCACCTACAATATCTGATTATGTTATTAGAACATGGGAAGATAAATTTGCAGTTTTGTTTTCAAGAGTATGGGGATTATTTCTTCTACAGACTGTATCTGGATTTATCATGCCCTTAAGTGTTTCCACATACTACCATTAATCTGTCCCTCCATGTTTAAATCCTTGGTTTCTTTTCAATTTTAAGAATTTAGGTCCTATTGGAAATCTTTTAGAAAAACCCAGTTTCATCAGAACTGAAGACTTGGGGATGATGTCTTTCTATTTAATTAACTCCAGCATTGCCAGAAATGTGACAACAGCTTCTTCATTGGCAGTTTTAACCTTTCCACTAATTTTTATGTTTCAGTCCAAACTTATTCCTGAATCTATGTGACTATCCGTTGTTTGCGCTAAATGGTTTGGTATCGCTCATTTCAGGAGATCCATTGCTGAAGCCTTCATATAATGATTTCTGCTGAAATACATTCCATTAACTGGATCATGTTTTTTGTTTACCATTTGCAAATTTAATGACTTTTCCATCTTAACTAAGCTCTTATCATGTATTTCAGTCATAACATTGCAGTTTGAGGTACAACAGCTAAACTAGCACAAATTTCTTTACAATTTCAAAGAAGACTTATTATAGATATTAACCCCCACACCTTTTTATCTTTCCTTACTAAATTAATCATTTCTTTCACATTTGCACTTAAGTGAGGAACTTTAAGCTTTCTCTCTGGTACATTGCAACTGTAAGCATCACAATGCTTGCATTTGGAGGACATTGTTGAGAAAAGTAAAGGTTACTAGAACACAAACATTGAAATATTGCAGCAGTCAATCTGATAGCCAGGGAGGTGACTAACAGATAGGGAGTACACACAGCATAAATACACTAGACAAAGGGATTCCAATATCCTGGGCAGGACAAAGAGGGATACACAAGATTTCACCAGGAGAGTACATGCAATTATAAAACTTATGAACTGTTTATTTCTGGAATTTTTCATATGGTATTTTCAGAATATGGTTTATCTCAAGTAACTGAACATTGAAAAGCAAAATGGTGGATAAAAGGACTGGTGTCTATGATTCCTAGAATAACAATTTGAAAGCCATTGCAAAGAGATGTACTCCAAACACTATAAATGAATAAAATGAAACTCTGAGAAATGTTCAGTTAACCCACAGGAAGGCAGGGAAAAGAAAACAGGAAAAAAAATAAAGTAGACAGGAATTTAAAGAGAAAATAACACACTTCAGTCCTACCAATAATTATTTAAAACAATTGACAGTTATTCAACTGAAAGACAGATACTGGGAGAGAAAATTTTAAAGCATGATTCAACTATATGGTGCCTACATAAAACTGATTTATAATTTAATAATACAGACAGAAATGTGAAAGTAAAGAAAAAGATCTGTCATACAAGTATTAATCAAATGAAAGCAGGAGGCTTCATTAGCACCTAACAAAGTAGACTCTGAAGTAAAAAAAAGTTTCCAGCAGAGTGTGGTGGCATATGCCTTTAAACCTAGAACTCAGGAGGCAGAGGCAGGTGAGTTTCTGTGAGGGCAGCCTAGTCTACATAGCAAGTTCTAGACCAGCTGGGGCTACAGGGAGGAGCTGTATTTTTTTTAAATGTGTGTGTGTGTGTGAGAGAGAGAGAGAGAGAGAGAGAGATTTCAGACCCAGAGGAGGGCACTGTATAGTCATAAAAAGGATAATTTCTCTAAGAAGACAAAACAATCCTAAACATATGTACACTAAACAACAGAGCTGCAAAATAGGTGAAACCAAAGGAAAAATAGGCAAATCTCTAATTACAGTTACAGAGTTCACATGCCTCTCTCAACAATGTTTAAAATAACAAGATAGAAAAATCATCAAGCATATATAAGACCATCCAGACCATCAACCAGCAGAATTTAATTGACAATAATCAAGTACTTCATCCAAAAATAGTAAAATACAAACTCTTCCCAAGTGTCTACAGAACACACCCCAGCATAGACTATATCCTAAGCCATAAAACAAACCTCAACCAACTTAAAAGAATTGAAATTATACAGAATTTCTGATCACAGTAGTCTCTAATTAGACTTCCATAATAGAAAAGTAATGGGAAAATCTCCAGACACTTGGAAGTTAAACCAGATGTATATGTATAATTGATGGGTCAATGAAGTTTGAAGAGAAAAATTTAAATATATTTAAATGAGGGGCCGGAGAGATGGCTCAGTGGCTAAGAGCACTGACAGCTCTTGCAGAGTACCTGGGTTTGATTCCTAACACCCACATGGCGGCTATGAACCATCCTTAACTCCAGTTCCAGGGGAATATGAAGCCCTCTTCTGACCTCCAAGGCATTGCATGA
>NW_008360330.1:1553025-1566640 GCF_000622305.1 Nannospalax galili | reverse complement strand
ATGTATGAGAGGAGATAGGGGAGGACTAATGCATATGATCAAGGTACATTGTATGAAATTCTTTTTTATTTAATTTATTTTATTTTATTTTATGTGTAATGCATTTATTGCCTGCATGTAGGAAGGTTCACCCATGTAGTGCAATGCCCATGAAGGTCAGAAGAGACTGTCAGATTCCCTGGGACTGGAGTTACAGACAATTGTTAGCTGCCATGTGGGTGCTTGGATTAGAACCCGGGTCTTCTGCAAGAACAACCAGTGTTCTTAATCACTGAGCCATCTCTCCAGCTCCTATAACCTATTTTTTAAAAAAGAGTAAAATAGCCTAAAGTAAGAGGAGGGAGGAAATGACTAACAGCAGAAATAAATGAAACTAAAACAGAAAAAAAGGCAGTGAAACATAGTTCTTTGAAACTGACAAAACTCTAGAAAAACTGATAACAACAGCAAAAGCAAAAAAAAAGGGATAAATTATCAGTGTCCTAAATAGAATATTATTACAGACACAGTAGACATTAAAAATGATAAATGAATACTACAAAAAACTTTATATACTTAAATTTAACAAACAGGCCAATTCTTCAAAATGCAAACTGCCATAGCCCACTATTTTACTTTGTTTTTCTATTGCTGTGATAAAACATCGACCAAAAGCAGCTTGAGGGAGGAAAAGTTTATTTGGCTTGCAGGTTACAGTCCATCACCAAGGGAAGCCAGGGCAAGTACTCGGGCAAGAATTGAAGCACAGACCACAAAAGAACACTGCTTACTGGCTTGCTGGCTTGCTTGGGCTCATGCTCAGCCAAATTTCTTATACACACCAGGCCCAACTTCCCAGGGGTGGCACCTGTCAAGGTGGCTAGGCCCTCTTCCAACAATTATCAATCAAAAAAATGCCCCCACAGGCATGCTCACAGGCCAATTTGACAGAATCAGTCCCTCAACTGAGGCTCCCTCCTTCCAGGTATGTCAAGTTGATAACCAAGATTAATTGTCACAAATTCACCCCTGGTCAACTGGTACAGAAACACATCACTGTTAAACTATAATGTTTCCTTGTCTCCAAGATCTCATGTTAATATCACAATATAAAACACAGGTAAACTTTAAAATTCAGTCTTTAAAAAATCCCAACACTTAAAAATTCCAAGGTCTCTTTAAAAATCCATTTTCTCAACTGTGGACTTCTGTAAAATCCAAAATAATATACACCTTTCTTATTCTATGAGCGAGAAACCAGGGTACAGTTACAATCAGATCAAAACAAAACCACAATCCAATAATGTAAAAAAGCTCAGTGTCCAACATCTGAGACTCACACATGATCTCGTTCCAAAGGGCTTGGGCAGTGGCACTTCTCTGGCTCTGGCATCCACCACACATATACAGCTTGTCTAGTAGGCTCAGGTCAGCTCTACTCCATACCTGCTACTGTCCTTGGTGGTCACCCTATGGTCCTGGCATCTTCAATATGCTGGGGTCTCCACTACAACTGAGAATGCACCTTCACCAGTGGCCCTTTGTGGATTCTCTTCAGGGAGATTCTAACCCTGCACACAGTGCCAAGCCTCAGCTGCTGTCCATAGCCCCTTCATGCCTTCAAAACCAGTACCATATGGAAGACTCTTACACATTGTCAAGTTCAATTGCTAGCTCGAGATACAGTCTTGGCCCCCTCTACAGAGCCCACAGCTTCTGAGTGCTGGCCCTGAGGAAATACTCCCCCAGAAGATTTTGCTTCAATGATGCTGGTTAACCACAGTGACTTCAGCTCTAACTAACTAGTATCCATTATCTCAGAAAAGCAAAGGTTTTACTTCCACAGATTCTTTATTCAAAAGATTACATAAACAGCCCTGATAGAGTCTTCATTACCCTCTTAAACTTCACAAGTCATGCCTCCATTTTCTGCATTGCTCTCAGCATCGCCTTCCAAGTTCCCACAATAACTCATTAAGCTCTGAGTACTCAATGGCTTTTTCAGCCTCAAGTTCCAAAATTCTCTACCTTCTTCCCCAAAACCAGCATGGGCAGTTCTGTCATGGCAATACCCTTCTTTCCTGGTACCAATTTCTATTCTAGTTTGCTTCTCTGATGCTATGATAAAACACTGACCAAAAGAAACTTTGGGGAGGAAACGGTTTATTTGGCCTACAGGTTACAGTCCATCATCAAGGGAAGCCAGGGCAGGTATTCAAAGCAGGAACATGGAGGCAGGAATTGAAGCAGAGACCATAGAAGAACACTGCATACTGGCTTGCTTGCTTGGACTCATGCTCACCAGATTTCTTACACACACCAGGCCCACTTTCCCAAGTGTGGCATCAGTCACTGTGGCTAGGCCCTCCTCCATCAATTAGCAATCAAGAAAATGCCCCACACGCATACCCACAGGCCAATATGATGGAGAAAATTCCTTAATTGAGGTTCCCTCTTCCCAGGTATGTCAAACGGACAACTAGTATTAGCCATCACACCCATCTAACACAAAACAGATCATTTTACTATCTCTGTAATTAACAAGCTGAATTTGTCATTTTTAAACTTCTAGAAAAAGAAATTTCTAAGACAGTATTATTTCACAGGTGAATTTGATCAGATGTTTAATAAAAGGTCAACACCAATTCTACACACACACACACACACACACGCAAAAAAAAAAAAAAAAAAAAAAACAGAAGCAGAGTAAGCCTTTCCCAATCCATTCTCTAAAGCCAGTATAGATCTGATATCAAAACCTGATAAAGATAGTACAAAAACAGAGAAAATATAAGACTACAGACTACTGTCCCTCATGAATATGAACACAGAGTCCTTGAAAAATAGAATTCAGGAATGTAAAATAATCCCTTTTACACTGTGATCAACTGGAGTATATTCCAGGGAAGCAAACCTTACTCAATATTTGAAAGGCAATCAGTGTAATCCACCAATCTTTTGACTACAGAAAACTACATATCATGATGCCCTCAGAAGGGCACTACCCTAATGTAATAAGAGCACTTACAAAAACTTATAGTTAGCAATGAAAAACTAGAAGCTCTCCTTTTAAGATCTGAAGCAAGGCAGGGATGTTTGCCCCTACCCCTCTGATTCAACACAGTGTTGGGAGTACTGGACAGTGTGATAGGCAAAGGAAATAAAGGGCATGCAGAAACAAAAATGCTGAAATGTGAAATGAAACTGTTTCCATTTGCAAATGGCATCATTTTCTATATCGATTATCCCATGGAAACTATAAAAAAAATGAACAAAAGCATCTTAGAGCTAACAAGTGTTTGGAAATGTCAGAAAACTCAAGATAAACTTCAATGAATGTACAGATACCCTAATTAAAAATAGTACAACATTTACTATAGCCCCCAAATCACCTAGCTGTAATTAGCTGTAAATGTAATGAAACTCGTACATGACTCATGTTCTAAATATTAAACACTGCTGATTAAAGTAATCAAAGAAAATCTAAATAAATACATATATCATATTCACAGTTTACAACACTCAAAAGAGTAAAAATATCGACATCTCCCAAATATATAGATTTAGCACAATTTTTGCCAAAATTCCAGAAACATCTTAAATACACACAAAATTATTCTAAAATTAATGTAGAAAGGCAAATGAAATTCAATAGCTAAAACTGTTTTTGAAATAAAAGAATAAAGCAGGAGGAATCGATCTGATTCTAATATTCACTGTGTACTGACAATTATAACTCAGTGAGAACTGTTGGAAAGACACACACATGGATGGAACAGAACAGGGAACCCGGATACAGGAATGCACTAACATGCCCAACTAATTTTTTTTTATAAAGTTGCAAAAGAAATTCAACACAAGAAATACAACATTTTTCACAAATGGCCCTAGAGCAATTGGACATTCATACACAAAACATTGAAAAAGAAACTTTATACTGTCTCACTCCTTATTCAAAAATTAACTCAAAATGGATCTCAGGCTTAAACCGAAACACAGAACTATAAGCTTTTGAAGGGGATTGGGAGATTAAAATGTGATTTCGAGAGACCTTAGGCTTCATATCAAAAGCACCATCTTAAAAAGAGACATAGTTTTCAAACTTAAGGAATAGTATAGGAGGAAGGGAAATGTGTGTGTTTATAAAAGACCAATATAAGGGTGATGAAAATGATACCTCAGCGGCATTAATATTTGCATTCTGATTACTTACATTAAGATATTTCCAGTGAAAGAAAGCAGGTAAAGGACATATGGGAACTCTCTATTATTCCTTATAAATGCATAGTTATCTCAACAGATCAAATTTTAAATTACATTCACTATTTATCAATTTGTATTTTAAAATTTTAATACATAATTACAAATACTTTAGGAAATATTTTAATAACATACAAAAATTATCAAAATTACATTTTTTAATATGTACTTCTATTTACCTTTTTATGAAAAGCATCTCCACACCATTCAAAACCCACCCTCCACTGGAGTTCTTTTAAAAATGTTTTTTTGACTTAGTTATTTTTATTTTATGTGCATGAGTGTTTTGCCTGAATACATATAGGTGCACCACATGCATGCAATACATGTTGAGGCCAGGAGAGAGCATCAAATCCCCAGACCTGTAGTCATGGGCTGTTGTTAGCCACCATGTGGGTACTGGGAATGGAACCAGGGTCTTCTCTCATGTTCTTATCCACTGAGCCATCTCTCCAGCCCCTCCCCATCTTTTTTCTGAAGGAGTTCTTAATCTGTTCCTCCCCAAAGCCTAGCTCAAAAAGAATTCACCTTGCCTCTGCAGCTGGAATGATAACTTCTGATCTTGGTGGCTACCACTTAACTTAGTTGCATGTGTGTCTTTCCCCCCCTTTTTTATGAGTGCCACGAGGGGTGTGACTGTGTTTCCCATCTTTACATTTCCAACGCTTCAAATAATGCCTTATATACATAAAAGGGTCACTCAATGCTTGTGGCATGGCTGAATTCCAGTTTAAGATTCCTCAGCCTGTTGATTTCTTTTCCTTTCTCATCATTCCCCCTATGTAATTAATTTCTAAATCAGAATTGATTATCACGCGAATGAATGAATGAATGAATGAATGAATGAATGAATAACTACCCTGTACCCTAGATAGTACATAATGCAGGTTATTGTTTACTTTACTCTAGGACCTTTGAAACAGACAGATACAGAGTCAGAGATAGTGACTGATGTCTGTCAATTACAATTACAAAAACAGCAGAAAACACAAAGAGCTCCACAAAGCAGAGAAAACGACTCTGACTCTGCGGCTGGAATCATAAGGGCCCTTGTGCAGTTTGTGACTGTGGGTTCAGTCCTGCAAATCGTTCTTTGTGACTGATGGAAGGAGGGACGTGCGCAATCTTCACATCATTTCTAGCTGCCTAGGGAGGAATCTCAGTATGGGTCTTATTTTTCACAAATACAGAAAAAGAAAGACACAAAGACATGTCAAAATCATCAAATGGTGCGTTTCGGTTTTATGCAGTCTCAACCTTGAGAAACTTACAAGATAGCTTCAATTATAATAATTCCAAATGTTTGCCTTTAACAAAATTTGAGTAATTTAATATAATAAGAAGCTAATACAGGGGAAAAAATGTGCTTTTTTAGCTCTGTGGACCTGAGTTCAAGCCCTGGCCTGATCCTTTGTGGTCATAGGCTCCTGCCAGCTCTTAATCTCCATCCTTCAATTAAAGCATGATATCGGAGCATCTGTCTGTAGCAGGGGTGTAAGACAGAAATAAAATTGATGTGTATCAATTACAGAATGTAATGCCTGGCACATAGTAGGCCAATAAATTATAATTGTCTCTTTCCTCATCAAAGCCACCAGTCTCTGGATTATAAACTTCAAAGCACTTTCATGTGAAATATTTTTCTCTCTGAAACTGCATTAGAAGCAGAGTTATAACACCAGGAGAATACTTAAAGAAAATATGATACGCATGAAAAATGTTATGTTAGACACCCCACAGGGCTCTCCATAAATACTTGTGGACTGACAAATGTGTTGTCAAAGCATAAAATGATATAGATAGAAAGGGATAACTGCATAAAAAGGTGATTTGGAATCCACACAGGATAATGATTATACTTCAATAAGTATTTTATTTTTTGAAGCAATAGTAGGGAAACTGGAAATCATTTTTTACAAAATCAAGTTTTCTTATACAACTGTAAGTTTATACGAACACCTATAGGCACAGTAGCACAGTATCTAAAATGCTGGTGCCTTACTGGCAAAATTTCTAGACTATAAGCAAAGGTGTTATAAGTATCAAGAGACATATATGTTTGTGTTGCCTGCAAGTACCTCCTTTCAAATGACGGAAGGAAAAGGAGACCCGGCCATCCTATGTACCCATAGCAGAAAACCCCAATAGAACACTTCTAGAGCAGCAGAATCCTGAAGATAGCATTCACTTTAAGACCATCTCTTCAGCTTCCAGATCCTGTGCTAGGCCCAGTGACACGGAGATGGATCTCTGACCTCATGTGGAAAGACAGAAATACAAACAAGACATAAACAAAATAGTGTCTAGCAATACTGGAGGCATGCCCAAGGTACAAAGAGTGGTCTGATTACCTAAAGGACTGAGAAAATATTTCTCAGTAGTAACAATTGAGCTGGGCTTTAAAAAATAAGAAGCTCATCGGGGGAGGACTAGCTTGGACAAAGTCTCAAATAATGGGATAAAATCAGAGCTCTGTGTAGCTCCATAAGAACTGTGACACATGTAAAAGATATAGAATGCATTTGTATACTGCATGGCATAAACACATCTCATACTTCTTGCCCAGTTGATGCCAAACGATTATTACAATTAGGTTGATTCACATCCCACAATCCTTCACTCCCTATTCTACAAGTTCATCAGATTTACCTAATGTTTTTCCAATTAGGTATCTGAAGTTGTGATTGGTTATAGGTCGCTAAATGGCACACACCTATCAATTTCTTGTTCCTTCTAGGTTCTTCAGCAGGTATGAGATTGGTGGTTCAGATTATGCAGATCCTAGGGAGGGATGGAAGGGAATGGAAGAGGGCCTGAAAGAAAGGCACCCAGCTTTCCAGCATGGGCATCTTGACAGCCCAGAAATACATCTGACATCCTGGAAGAATTAACACTTCAAAACCGCCAGAAAACAACAGAAGTGCTAGAAGTACACAAATAAACTGCACGTGTTATAAAGCCTAAGGCTCAACTTCTCTTCTCCACAGTGTGAAAGGAGATTTTTCTCATCAAAATGAAACAAACAGGCAACATGTGCTGATTTGTAAAGAAATCTACAGCACCACTGTAAGTCATCTTCTGCCACAGAAAAAGTCAATATGTCACATGTGAGCATCCACTGAGGACATTACTAAGGGATCTTGGTATTTTTTCAGTGAACCTGTGAGAAGAGAATAAGCAAAACCAAAGAAAAGAGTAACTGTTCATGATCTGATCATCTTAAAAACAATGCTTTTTGCATGCCACAGAAATACCTGCAGAACCACCTTTACTGCTACCCTGTTCACAATAGCCAAGTCATCAAATCAGCCTATCAACAGATGAATAGAGAAAGAAATGTGTGGCCGGTGCCAGCTGCAGCTGCCCCTCCACTCTCCCAATACTGTGTCCCGGCTTGCTCCTCCACTTGTACCAGCTCCACCTGTGGCTGCTCTCCGTTCACGTGGTGCTGATCGCGCGGGTGCCACCTCCTGGGCACCGCCTTCCATCGCAGGGGGGCCACTTGTGATCACACAGGCGCCACCCTTCACTCCTCACTGTGGCTGCAAGCTGTGGCCGCTCTTCTACTCACCCGGCGCTGCCTCCGATCGACGCTACTTCTGCCTGGCCCGGACCCCAGGGCTGGTGAGGAGACTGTGTCAGTGGAGCCACATTCAGACACAGGAGACCAGGTTCGTTGAGGCAGATCCAGTTTATTGTAGAAGGGCACAAGCTTATATGGGGTAGGGGTCCAATCAAGAGGTTACAACTCAGATCTTTCGCAGGACTGTGTCCTATCATGACACTGCAAGTCAGACACAGGTTTCAGGTTACTTAGGTTCTGGTTTCCTGTATGGGGCCTGGATTCCTGGGAACCAAGTGACCCAAGCTGTTGCAGTATCTAAGTGTTGCAATTTAGAATCTCGGGGATGGTGATTAGGGAGTGGCGAGCTCTAGGCATCAGTCTCATGATCTGCCAATGGGAGCAAATGACACAAGGCATTCCTTGTGGCTCCAATGGTTGGGCCACTGCCTCGGGCCTACTGTATGGCTGTCAATAAGACTTTCACCCTAGGCTCAAGCCTGTCTCCCACAGAAATGTAGTATGCATATACACAGTGGAGTACTATTCAGTGGTTAAAATAAAAAAGATTGAACTTAGGCTGGCGAGATGGCTCAGTGGCCAAGGGGACAGGCAGCTCTTGCAGAAGACCGAGGTTCAAATTCCAGCACCCACATGGCAGCTAACAACCATTCGTGCTCCAGTTCCAGAGATCCAACACCCTCTTCTGACCTCAGAGGGCACTGCATGGGTGTAGCTACCTACATGCAGGCAATTCACACACATAAAAAACTTTTTAAAAGATTTAACTCTTGTTGTTTACAGAAAAGTGGATGAAACTGGAGCTCATCATGTTAGGTGAAACAAGTCAGACTCAGAAAGACAAATGCTGTGTGCTTTCCTACACACAGCCTCAATTCAATGAAATGTGAAAGTAGAAGCTCTGTCTAGGAAGAAGGGGGAGGTGGGCATCAGGTGTGAAGAAGTGGAAGACACTCGAGGGATGAGTATGACCAAAGTACATTTTATATATGTGTGAAATGTCATAATGAACACACTATTTTGTACAATCAATACACACTAATAAAAAGAAAAGAATTCTTTGTAAGCATCATTGAAATTGCCCGTGGTTAAACTAAAATTGCCACTTCACAATGCCATCATCTCAATTTCATGTCCAATATTTGCCACAAAGTGGTTACACAACCTTTCCTCAGGTCACATGATTTGTCAGGACTTCTAATGTCTCTTCTATAAAATGAAGAAATGACCAGGTCAACTTCAAAGTCGACTGCTATTCTAATGGTTTATAATTCTGTTTTTCTTTTTTAAGCAATATCTAGTTATCACAAGCCTTTATTCTGAACAAGAATCAATTGTTGTGGGCTTCAGCAATCTAGCTCCTAGTCCCCAAAAGCACCCAAGTGAATTGCTGAACAAAACAGCTTATTATCATGAAGTGCCTGGGGCCACGGGTCAGTTATCTTTGCACAACTTTGCTAGATGCACAGCTGTCAAGACCATGCCTGCTACCCCCAAAGAAGTAACTTCAACATCAAGATCTCCTTTGCTCTCTGCGGTTTCACTTCCTGCCAGATGCAGAGCTCAGAGCTGCAGATGGGGCCGAGGACGAGAACACGTCTACTGAATTCAGTAGTTCATTTGCTGGGAGGTATCGGCACATACCGCAGAGCCTCAGATTTTTGTGGGGCAAGGAAGAATGCACAGCTGGAATTGTCCTCCACTTGAAAACCTTAGTTCTGGAGGAAGTCCACATAGAGTGCGCCCTGAAACACAAGGAGCACCCTGGAGCTGTGGTTTGGGTGGGGTCCCAACTGCGGTTTCAGCCTGTGGGGAACCGGCTGAGTGGGGAGTGAGGCAGGTGCAAGAAACGCAGCTGCACAGAGCTCCCTCAGGGAGAAACCGGGCTTCCCTGTATACAGCACACTTCCACAGCAGCCGCACCCCGCCTGGAGCAACGCCTTCTCCCCAGCAGGGACCGCTTGTGTGTATTTGTAAGGTCATACAGGGCAGAGTTCAAAAGCATCATTAGAGGGGCTGGAGAGGTGCCTCAGCAGTTAAGAGCCCTGGCTGCTCTTGTAGAGGACCCAGGTTCAAGTCTCAGCACCCATATGGCTAGGTGAAACAAGGCTAACAACTGTCCATAACTCCAGTCTCAGGGGATTCAACGCCATCTTCTGACTCCTGCGGCCATTGCACGACATAGGTACATCTCCCTACATGCAAGCAATACACTCATACACATAAAATTTTTTAAAAAGCATTTTTCCAAAAGCTGGAACCTGGGTTTGAGCCTTGTCAGTGGCCACTTCCATGACTTGAACTCTCCAAACCTCACCTTCCTCATCCATAAAATCACCCATAAATGGACTCACATCACAAGGATCCATGTGAGAATGATTAGACAAGGTAAAAGAATGAATGAATTACCTAGCACACCTGTCCTGCTGAGTCTCACTGGAGCCTGAAACAAAATGGAAATTGCAATAATATCCAGTCTTAAATATTTCGTCTTTTGTTCTCTGTGAATTTGTGTGCTAATGTTGTTTCCAAAATATATTTCACTGGGTCTGGGGATGTAGCTCAATGTTAGAAAAATTGCCAAGCATGGGCAAGGTCCAGAGCTCACGTGACAGCACTACAAGAAAAAAAAAGGCATTAAGAGGTTGCTTATTTTTATTTCTAGGTAGGTTTTGCAACCTTTAAAATTTGTCTAAGAACTCAGTAAATATTATATTAGGTTCCAAATTTGTTTGTTTGTTTGTTTAAAATAGGGTCTTATCCTAGCCCAGGCTAGCCTTGAACTCCTGAACCTCCTGCCTCCACCTCCAGGGTGCTGAGATTATAGACATGAGCCACCATGCCCAGTAGCTGCTAATATTTTAGCATGCCCATAGAATGACTGTATAATACACTCCAGCCCTTAATTGTCTAGTGTCTTGTATTAGTCATCATTCCAGTTCCTTATGTCCTGTTTTTCCAACTAATTTGTGCAATTATTAATGGCAGAAATTATGACATATATCTTTTATCCTTAGAACTAAGTGGAAGCTCAAGTAGGTATTTGCCTGCCAATTGCTTAGAGCCCGTGGTAGACAGTTTACCAAAATACCATTCCCTGACTGCTTCATGTGTTTGAAAGTTATGTTTCGTTCATTATCCTTGAGGGTAGAGATGGTGTCTGGCATTTACTCTCTGCCATCTATGGCACAAAGCTTTGTGTCAGGAATCAAAGAACTGGCAGGAGCCTTTGAGTTCATCTTATCCCACCTGCTCACTTTACAAATAAATCATCTGTTCAAAGAGGTTGCACAATGAAGCCAAACCAATGAGGTGACCTGGGATGTGCTTCCAGGTCTCATGTGCTCTTTCCATTCCAGCGCTCTGATTTTCTTTTGTCTCCCCCCCTCTCCTGCAGTCTCAAGCACAGAGTTTTACATGTAGGAAAAGTTCAGTAAATGATAGAGATTGTTGGTTTCTGAAACTTGTATAATCTATGTTTAAAGGGGGCATGGGGAGTACCTGAGAAAGTGTATGTGTATTTACCAACCACCTCTATATTCCATTCAGCGAGGCAAGATGATCAAGAAAATACTGGGTTTGAAGCTGGATACCTCTGAGTTTAATTCCTGGCTTCACTACTTCTTAACTATGTGACTGTTAAAGTAATTGAGTTTGAAATCTAACGTGCTTCATTGAAATCATAACATAATAAAGGTGTCTACCACAAAATTACAAAAATTACAGAAAACAAAAATATGTAAATAAGATAACACAGTACCTAACACATAATAAATGCTCAACAATTATCACTTTTCTAAAAATAAACTCTAATGCTTTGGTGGGCTCTAAGGGCAAGTTGTGTGTATGATTCTGCAAGACTCAGTTTTATGCTAAAGAGGACAAAGAAGGGACTAGAGACCTACATGATCAATCCAACATGTATGATTATGCTGTACCTATTTCATTCACCCTCATAAAGAACTCTTGTTAGAATTATTCTAGGAGATCTCAGTTCCTTAGAACCATCACAGGGGCCCCAGAATACCTACTCCCGAAATTTTAAGTCCTCTAAGGTACTAGGAGCCCAGGTCAGTAGACTGTCAATAGATAACTGTCATAGGTACAAGAATACCTAATCAAAATTCCATCTCTATTTCCATTTGAAGACAAAACAAATTGTATTAGCAAGGATGCCCAGGCAGAAGCCCATACAAATATAATGTTACTCCATGACTTCAAACAAAGTCAATAGAAGCCTGGTGTTGTGTACTCCAGACTGAGTAACTCAGAGAAACCACTGTACAACTGACTTCACACAACACCTTACCTTATATTGTCTTTTGTTCTTCTCTCAAAGCAAATCCCCAAGCCCAAATTTATGTGGTCCCACAGGAAGATGCAAGGTAGAAGTCCATGAAAAGTATCTTGTGTTTTAGGACATGGAATTTGGACTAAAGAAATACCTAGATATTCCAAATTACAATCAACCATAATACTGTGTATTTTTGCAGTATCTTTATTCAAAAATCTTCAAAGCACTTTGTCTTGCCTGGCATTAACATTCCAGTGCCAAGAATTCATTGAGGCCACAAAACCACTGAGTGCTTAATCTTCAATGCATCTTGATAAGAAATGCAAGGGAAGCAGGGCGTGGTGGCACATGCCTTTAACCTCAGCACTTGGGAGGCAGAGGTAGGCAGATCTCTGTGAGTTCAAGGCCAGCCTGGTCTACGTAGTGAGTTTCAGACCAGCTGGGGCTACAAGGAGACCCTGTCCCAAAAAGATCAGAAAAAAAAAAAAGAAAGAAATGCAAGGGAAATTTATAAATAAGCCTTTTTAAAAATCCTTGCTTAAATCCTCCATTGGCACTCTGAAAGTTCTCCTAAAATTCCCAGAGCAATGTGGTATTCTAAACTGGATCCTAAAACAAACAAGGGGGTAAAGGATATTAGTAGGTAAACTGGTAAAATCCAAAAAGAATCCATAGTTATACCAGTGGTATTACATTATTACATGCCAATGTTGTTAGTTTCGACAAATGCAGCCTTGATTACCTTGATTGTTTATATTCAGGGAAGCTGAATGAAAGCTAAACTGTATTTCTTTACTTACCTTTGCAGTTTTTCTGTAAATCTAAAATTATTCCTGAGTTTATTTTTTAAAACAAAAATAATGTCACAGTTCTTGTGGGGTTGTTGTTGTTGTTGTTGTTGTTGTTGTTGTTTTAATGATCTTGTTTTTGTCACCTAAATTAGACTAAAGTTGCCCGGAATAAAGGAACCTCAATTGAGGAATTTCCTCCATGGGACTAGCCTATGACATACCTATGAGTTATTTTCTTAATTGCTAATTGATATAGGAAAGCCCAACCCACTGTGAGTAGTGCCTGGGCAGGTGGGCCTGGGCTGTATAAGGCAAGTAGCTGGGCAGGCCAGGGGAGCAAGCAAGTAAGCAACATTCCTCCACGTCTCTGGAGGTCTCTCCAGCTCCTGACTCTAGGTTCCTGCCTTCAGTTTCTGCATTAGCCTCCCTTGATGGACTGTAATATGTACAGTGAAAAGAATCCTTTCCTCACTAAGTTGCCCTTGGCTATAGTGTTTTATCCACAGCAAGAGAAAGCAAACCAGAACAGCAAACTATTCTTTCCAGTGAAAAGAATATTAAAAGGACAACTATCTACTGCCCTTCAAAAAAGGTTAAGAAAAAGATTATGGCCAACTCCTTCTCCACATCAGGTAATATTCTGGGAAATTCAAGAGATTTATGGACTGGACCCTCTGGTCTGAAGGACTGTAATAAAGATACCTCTCT
>NW_008360330.1:1543485-1553000 GCF_000622305.1 Nannospalax galili | reverse complement strand
AGTGGATCTCTGTGAGTTCAAGGCCAGCCTGGTCTACATAGTGAGTTCCAGGACAGCTGGGGCTACAAGGAGACCCTGTCTCAAAAAGACAAAATAATAATAATAATAATAATAATAATATAAAAAGATACCTTTCTTGAGCATTACTGTGGGGAAGAAAAGAAACAGTGAGGCAGAGCGGTGGGTAGATGTCAGAGTCTGGGTACATGGTAGTTCCCTGTGCTTCCTAGGATGTCCCCACAGGCAATTTCATCAACCCCATCGAGAAGATATTATTGGGAGCCTCTAGAGAGAGCATCTGTTCTATTGCCTTCTTGTCAAGTAGGTTCCCTGTGTTCAGCCTTCTGAGGAACTGCTAGGTGACTGAGCCCCTGGACAGTGAGAAGTATCTGCTCCATCCCACTTTGAGAAGGTAGCTTGCACTCTGTGGACCCCTGCTAGCAGCTCAGTCCTTGCACTCCTTTCTGAAGAACAGCCCACCCTCTGCTCTGATGGGAGAGGAAAGCATGCATCATGCTTATTGGTTTGCAAACAGAATAGCAAGCCACCAGCGGAGACTAGGGTCAAAGCCTCTGCTCCACAGAGCAACACGACACGAGGGCTTGTTTCTAGAGCAAACCTTGTTCCCTTTGGCTGGCAAAACTAAGAACATGAACATTAACTTGGTTTCTTTTGCTTCAAGGAAACACAATAATTAGATCTGGTCATTTTGGACAGCATAGAGCCCATCTGTTCTTCCTAACTTTGCCTGGTCTTGTGACTAGAGATTTAGGAAAAAAATAATAATAAATAAAGTTTCAATGTCCTACTTCCACTGGCTATAAATTTTCTTAATCTGTTTTCTAGATAGTGTTCTTAGAAATCATCCAAATGTCCTGAAAATTAAATATATTTCAGCATATACAGAAAATATGCTTCCTCACACATCCTCATCTACCTAAAAGGAGCCACATAGTCTGTGCTAGTTTACAGGTTTCCTTAAAAGTGGCCAAAGCACCCATCCAATAGTCAGCTCTGTCAAGGACATGTGTCATACGTTTTGTCTGCCTAGCATCTAAGCCTCCTTCATGTTATGTGTGGACTTCTTCCTGTGAGGCAGAGCTGATTTTCCTGTTGGAGGCTAGTACTGCTGAAAACAGTTTCACCAGCCTCACTTGCAGCTGGCAGGCTGCTATGAAGTAGGCTTCACGAGTCAAATGCACCTCATCCATACTTTAAATCAGAAACTAGTGACACAAAAAAGCAGGAGCTACACAGAGTTCTTTCTGACAACGGAGAAAGCTCCATAAAGCCTGCTGAATATATCCATGGAAGCAGATTCAAGGGTGGTGTCCAGCATTTATAGTCAGCATGACATGGGGACAGGGGGACAGGCTGTGGCATCTGTGCCTGGCAGAGGCAGCACTGGGCTTTCACTGGGCCAGTTCTTCAGCATAATTTGGATGTTGTGCAGCCACTGAGCCTGGCCCTCGACCGTCTGGAAAGTCTATGAAGAAGGGACAGCTTCATTGTATGCACTCTGTTCAGTGACATGGGGCCCCAGATTCAGCAGGCCTCTGTACTGGATTTAATGCTCTGCTGTTGCCATTTTGCAATTCCTGAGACTTTTTGAACAAGAGACCTTGCATTTTCATTTTGCTTGGGCTCTGAAAATTATGTAGTCTATTCTGTTGTAATCTGCTTAATAGACTTCAAGTCAAGGTCTTAACCTCTGATGTGCGTGAACCTGGAAGGAATTTTTTCAGTGCATAAAATAGAATATACAAGAAACAAATTATTCTGAAATACCATTGATTTAAAAACAACAAATATGCCAGGCGCGGTGGCACACGCCTTTAATCCCAGCACTTGGGAGGTAGAGGCAGGTGGATCTCTGTGAGTTCAAGGCCAGCCTGGTCTACATAGTGAGTTCCAGGACAGCTGGGGCTATAGGGAGACCCTGTCTCAAAAAGACCAAATTAAATAAATAAATAATAAATAATAAATAAATAAATAAAGTAGTAGAATAACACTTGTGCCTTCTTGCATTCAGGCATTAAGCAAATCTAGTGGCAGGATGAGTAACTTCTGTTATTCAGAAGTAATAATGAATATAAACAATATTTAGAATGGCTGCAACAACTGAAATGTGACTCAAAGTGTTACCATCAGCCTATGGGTTTTTGCTCAATGCAAGAGAGAAATCTGGAAGAGGAAAGCAGCACCAACCAAACAAGACTTTGCCGGAGCTTATGCTTGAACACAAGGGGGTCAGTGCAGGGGCAATGGTTCTCTAAGTGGCTCCCTGAGGTATGAAACATAGTGGTTATAGTCTGAGTGTCATCATCCTTGCACAGGCACAATAGTGGGTGCCTCATGCAGTCCAGGAATTTTGCACATATCTCATCTGATCTTTGCTCTCAGCATCAACATCTTCAATCAGCACAATGATCTGTTTATGCTCATTGAGTCTGTTTGCATTTGGGTCACAGAAAGATGACAGAGGGCTCATGACTCTGAGCGGTGTCACTGGGAAGTCATCTAGTGATCAGAATCAGGCATTCTACGCATATGAATCTTGTGGGATAGTCTCTTTGCAAGCTTTGGAAGAAGCTTGGTCCAGAAAACCTGGACCTGGTTTTCTGTGGGCATATCCTGTAAAAGCAGCTTATATCAGGGAACAAAACTGTCAGGGGAATTGGGACCCTCTAAATTCTGTCTCATTCCTCCTGTAAGAGAGTAAAGGCTCTTCCCTATGCAGATAGAAGACTATCAAGGTTATCAAGGTATATGACAAGAATATCTAGAACTCAGAAAGATTGGTGACGGTTACTCTAGGCCTCTGGGCCAGATAGCTAATTTATAGGCTAAGATTTCTTAGAGTGGCTTAATGGTGTTTGAAGTTGCTCCATTGGATCAGCAAACTAGCAACCTATCCTCCTCCTGTTAGAACTGACCCAATTATCCTCTTAGATCTTGTCACAGGACACCTATTCTTCTGCATCCTATTATACTAACAGTGCATTATTCCTAAAACTGAATATTATCTATGTGGGGTAAACTAATGCTTAAGAGGAAATAGAGAATGAAAAACTGGGTTCTTCTCACAGAGTAGTAGGATTAATGAGTGACCGCAAAGGTACAGAAATCCCAGGAGTATACAAACCCAGTGGGATGTTGAAAGACTCAACTTTTTAGTTAAAGACTTTCCCCAACCCAAGGATAGTCACACAGTGCAGATTGTGGTCCCTCTTCTTAGTAATGAGTCTCTAGATGTTGTAATCACCCTGGAGTACAGTCCACAGGTAGATGAACCTACACTTAAATCACCTCTTTCCACATCAGTGCTGCTTACCAACTAGAGACACCTGGGAAGAGGGAACCTCATTTGAAGAATTTCCTCCATTAGATTGGCCTTTAGCCTGTCTGTGGGGCATTTTCTTGATTACTGGTTGACATAGGAGGGCCCAGCCCACTGCGGGTAGTGCCATCCCTGGCCAGGTGGACATGGGCTGTATAAAAGGGATATCTGAGCAAGTCAGAAAAAATGAGCTGGTAAACAATACTCCTCCATAATCTCTGCTTCAGTTCCTGCCTCTAGATTCCTGCCTTAAGTTCTTGCCTTGATTTTCCTCAATGATGAACTATGAACTGTAAGATGTAATAAATTCTTTACTTCCCAAGATGCTTTTTGAGCATGGTGCTCTATCACAGCAATAGAAACCAAACTGGAACAGCATCCACAGTGAGCACTAGTTGAGGCTGCTAAGTTTTGACCCCATGAATAGGAAGGAAGCTGAACACCAAGGAGTGCTATCAGCCTGTCAATCTTAATTGAAGTCAAAAGTCAGGGGGCATATCTGAGGCAGTGTACACAGCATGCCCATCAGGCTTAAAAAAAATGTTTATTGTCCCTGGCAATGAATAACAGCCACCTCTTGAGGGAGCATTACTGTATCCAGAAGGAGTAATGTTAAGTCCTTGTATTTATAATGGAGCTTTTTGCAGTTAATATTCCCTAGTCCTTCCTAATAGTTGAGTGGGCATACAGTACCAAAACCTCATTCTTAGAATCAGAATAAATATTTAATCGTTCTCTTAATTTTTAATGTTTGCATTTATTAATTTATTGTGTATATGTGTGTGGGCATGTATGCCACAGCACACATATGGAGGTCAGAGGACAATAGCCAGTTCCCTTGTTCTACCATGTGGGTTCTAGGGGTCAAACTCAGGTTGTCAGGCTTGACAGGTATACTGGGTAGTCACCTGTGAGTCACGGTATCACCCTTCAAAGACAAACAGGCATTATGAGGGTGGATAGAGGAAGATACAGAAGAAGGCACCTTTTAGAACCAGAACTGTGAAGTACTGGGTGCCTCCTAGACCTGGGTGTGCAAAGTATAAGGATTAGGATCTGTAAGGTACCCAAGGGTTATTGCATCATTTACTGAACAGAGGTCCTTCATGAGTTGGCATGCCCCATCAGGCTTCTCGTTACTGGTAGGTGCTACAATGGAATTGGTGTGATCATTGAGTCTATACTCAAGAAATTTCTTTTTTAACAAAAAAATATTTTTATTGACTCTGAGAATTTCATAAAATGTATGTTGATCATATTCAGATCCCCTCCAGCATCTCCACTCCCAACTTATTACTCCCCCACCTGACTTCATGTCCTCTATTATTTTTTAAAAGCCTATCAAGTCTAATTTGTGTTCCCCAAATGCTCTTAGGTGTAGGTCCATCCCCTGGAGCCTGGTCAACCTACATGGCACACTCTTAAAGAAAACTGACTCTCCCTCTCCCAGAAGTTATCAATTGCCAAAAATTCCTCAGCTAGGGCTGGGGTTTCTTGCCCACCTCCCACTCCATGCAGGGTTTTTGTCTGGCTTGGGCTTGCCCAGGTCTTACACATGCCGTCACAAGTCCTGTAGCTTCATATCTGTAACTTCCCTCTTGTGTTGGAAAATACAGTTTCCTTGTATTCATCTACCACCTCTGGCTCTTAAAAACTTTCTGCCCCTTCTTCCACAATGATCCCTGAGTCTTAGGAGGAAAGAGTGTGATATAGGTGTCCCATTTAGGCCTGAGCACTCTGAGTATCTTATTCTGTCCATGCTGACCAGCTGTGGGTCTCTGTGTTAATCAGCATCTACTGCAAGAAGTTTCACTGGTGAGAGTTGAGAGATGCACTAATCTATGGGTATAACAATAAGGCATTAAATACTATATCCATTTAGCAGAATAATAGTAGCCTTGAACTGTACCATAGTAGGTAGGTTCCACTTTATAGCTTAGCCCAGGGTGTCAGTATCCCAATTTGAGTGCTTTACTCAGGCCCTTATATCAATAAGATATGTTGGAGCCTTATACCAGAATGGTCAGTGAGAGCTAATAGATGAATCTTTCTTCTAGCTTTATGGAGACCTGTACATGTTCTCCTTTTAAGGAAATAGAGACACCCAGTTTGCTAAGATCTCTTCCTAGCAGAGGTATAGGTGATTCTGGAACAAAAAAAGTAGGAACCCCAGGCATGGTGGCACATGCCTTTAATCAGAGCACTTGGGAAACAGAGGCAGGGAGATCTCTGTGAATTCAAGTCTAGCCTGGTCTACACAGTGAGTTCCAGGCCAGCTGGGGCTCTAGGGAGACCCTGCCTCAAAAAAAAAAGGAAAAAGAAAAAGAAATGAAAAGAAAAGAAAAAAGGAAAGGAATGAGTAGTGGCGGTGAACCCAGTTTTATAACTAAGGGGAAAGATAAAAATTTCTGACCTTTGATTGTCCATCTACACCCATCACTGTACAGTCAACAGTGGAGACAGGCCAACAAATCTGATCAGGAATCAGGACACAGTAGGCATCTCTAGTATCCAATAAAAACTCTGCTTTCTGCCTGCCATACCAAGTGTTCCTGAGGCTCTACTATGTGATGGTGATATCTCCTTGGTGCTGATTTTTCTCTTTCCAAGGATTATGCCTGGGTTTGAGCTTAGAGCTGAGTGCTGCTCAGCTGAACTTTTCTGGGACGAAAGATGCCCTTCTTTGGGGCAATGTTCACACTGGTCCTAATCCAGGCACTGTTGTTATTACTTAGTGGTCTTTGGTTACCATGTTGTAACAGTCAAATCAGTAAATCCAAGAGTTAATGTCTATTTTTCTAGTTTCTAATGATTGTTTACCTTTTCCTCCTGATCCCTGTTTCTATAAAAACATGAAGGTCTCTTCTATCAACTCAACAGTAGGTTTTTGGCTCTCTCCTTACATTTCTGTAACTTTCTTCAGATGTCTAAAGCTACCTGTGTCATAAACTACATAGTCATTAATGCTCTTCTTTTATCAATTCTGAATCAGCATTGGTATATTTTAGAAGGCCTCTGATAAGCAGTTGAAGAATTCCACAGGATTTTCTTCCTTTTCTTAAGTACCTCCTTAACTTTATAACGATTAACATGTTTGGCTAGACAGCCCAGTGTTTATTCAGAAACTATTACAAGATAATCTATTCTAACCCCAAAGATGGAGTCTTTGTGGTTCCATCCAAGGCCTGTTAGGGATCACATCTTCCCCAGGTCCCTGAATGCTCTGTCCTGAGATGCTGGCTACTAGTTCATGAGCTACTTTAACAGCTTTTTAAAGAATCCTTTCTCTTTCATCATCTAGCAGTGAGTTACTACCACACCCATATCCTTCCACGTCAAGACAAAGGCAAAACTCAAGATTTCATTGTTGAATGTACTGAAGGTCCTCTGAGAAGTTGCCAAGTCTTTCCTTAGATTGAGCTATGTCCATTACTAGAGAATATGTGCTCTAATAATTCTTCCACCTCCATGTGACACTTCCTACAGTGAAATAGATTCCTTTGATTATGATGGAATATCAATTTGCTTCATGACTTCAATCCCATTACAGACAGGATCAGTAGGGTATGTAGTCTGAGAGATAAAGAAAGGAGAGAGAGTCCCACTTCAAACACAGCAGAAAAGGGGCCAAGACAGAGAGTGCAGCTGTCTATTGATTTAAGATTCATAGAAGATGACACTGAAGTGAGTGCAGTAGGTTTTTACACTGGAATTGGAGGAGGCTCAAGATTCTGAGGTTTAAGTTGCTAGTGAGGCACAGTTAGACGGTCAGTAGACCCATAGGGCTTAGAGCCTATAGCCACACAGACTCAACAAAAGTCCCTCAGTCCAGGTTCCTGATAGAACTTCATGGGAATTAGGGTCTTCTCCCCACCTTTCCTCCTTGTTACAGATCAGTCTGAGTTAGTTAGACTATTACTAGAGTTTAGGAACTAATTTTATGGTCAATACTCGTGCACTTCCAGCTCATATTAAGGCAATATTGCAAAAAGTAAAATCGGGATTTTTTTTTTCTTAAACTGGTTCTAATTAGCAATCAGATACCCTACAGGAAGTTTTTTTGGAATATCAACAGTAATCCTCATATCTATAGAGATGGTGATGGACAATTAGAGATCCAAGTATAAAGCTCAAGAGAAGGGATGGAGTGATGGCTCAGCAGTTAAGAGCACTGGCTGCCCTTGCAGAGGACCCAGGTTTGGTTCCAGCACCCACATAGTGGCTAACAACCATCCATAATGCCAGTTCCAGGAGAATCCAATGCCCTCTTCTGACCTCTGTGGGTATTGCATGACACAGGTGCACTTACATACATGCAGGCAATATACTCATACACATAAAATAAAAATAATAAATAAAGTATTTAAATCTCAAGAGAATAATCCTACTTGGGTATGTGACCATTCCTGGTTATATAAAGGTCCATGACTAGAGATACTGGTAGAGAGATAAACAGTCAAGCGCAGAGAAAAAAAGAAAGAAAGAAGAAAGAAAAGAAAGAAAGAAAGAAAGAAAGAAAGAAAGAAAGAAAGAAAGAAAGAAAGAAAGAAAGAAAGAAGGAAGGAAAGGAAACATCTCCCATCAGGCTATTGGTGGTATCTTCAAACTTTTAATAAATCCTTAAGCATCTCACACTTATACCATGGTCATGTTCTTCTAAATTCAAGACCAGGACTATGATTCCTTTAAACTGAGAAACATGAGAAGGTTCTTTTATGAAACAAGTTAGAAAGAGGAGTGGTAGGAATCTCAGGTTGTTGGGGGATGTCGCCCAGAGAGTGCAGACACAGTCCACACAAGGACAATACTGGAGTGTCTGAGAAGAGGCTACAATTGGCCAGCAAGCCCTATAGATAGAAACATAAAAAAAGACAAGATGGAAAATTGAAGATAATCACAGAACAGGGATGTACAAGATATAAAAATTTCAAAACCCAAACAGAGCCTATAGAGACTATCGGAGAGGTGCATTATGATTGGCATTCTAAAACACAGATCTTCAAGCCTGGGTCTGTCACAGCCTCGATCTGTCCTTGCTGAAGCTGTCTACTGTACAACACAGATTGCCAACTGAAAACAAAACGGTAGCAATGTTCAATAAAAATGAGGGGAGGGAGAAAAACTGAATACAGACTAGATGTCGGGAAATAGGAGACTAAGTGTTGGTCAGATGGGAAGAGCTCACAGCTGGAAATGGCCAGGGCAGTGTCTAGCAATCATGGTGGCACTGCAGCAGAGGTTCAGATAGTCACTTTGTGGATAACAAGGCAGGTCCATGTCAACCACCACTGGTGTCTGCCCTCTTCTTTGAAGCCCTCTAAATAGAGGATGACATCTGGATCACCAATAACATCATCAATCAGTCCAGAATTCTTTTATTCAATTTAAGATAGAAATCATGAAGAGGCAAGCAATCAAAGAAGGCTTTATCACAGCTTAGGTGTGAGCACAGGAAGATGACACACAGTTAAGGGTTCTCTGAGGAGGTATCAGATACAAATTTTATAATCCAGGTTCTATCTTTCCTGCACAGGCCTCTTATCTGATCTTTATTCTCACCAAGAAGGCCTGTGCTTGGTACAATGATTTGCTCATGCACATTAAGTTTGTTTACACTTGGCTTTCAGAAAGATGACAGACATCTCACTGCCACCACCCTAGGAAGATCATGGAGCTGTCCGAGTCGGCCAGGCTTTCTACACACATGGGAGTTGTAGGAAAGTCTCATTGAATGAAGCTAGTACTTTCTGGACCTGGTTATCTGTGGACACATCCTGTAGAAATAGCTTATGCCAGGGCAGAAAGCTTTGGCAGGAAAATCAGGAGCTTCTTTGTTCTGCCTCAGAAGTACCTGAGATGTCCTACCAGAATAAAATCACAGATACCTAGATATTTGTAAACATCCATAAATTAAGGAAATACCAAGCTGGAAAGGAAATATTAAATAAAAGACTATTAAGAACAAAAGGGGTCCATCTAAGAATCTGATTCCATAAATTTTAAATAAAAAAAGCAAGTTAGTTGTACAGCCATGTTTGTTGCTGCTCTTTTCACAACAGCTAAGAGATGGAAGCAACCTAAATGCCCTTAACTGATGAGTGGTTAACAAAAATGTGGTATATTTATACAGTGGAGTTCTATTTAGCAGTAAAGAAAGATGAAATAATGAAATTTG
>NW_008360330.1:1542433-1543450 GCF_000622305.1 Nannospalax galili | reverse complement strand
TATAATAAGTGAAGTAACACAGACTTAGAAAAACAAACGATGTATGTTCTCTCTCATATGTGGATCCTAGTACCAAATCCTTTTAAATTCCAGGTCCTTTTTATAAGATGATGCTATACGGCAGCCCCTTCTGCATGTAATAACTACCATCATCACGTCTTCCGCTAAGCCTGATCGCTAAACATAATCACAATTGGACTTGTTGATGGTTGCG
Organism: Nannospalax galili; assembly: GCF_000622305.1. Classification (NCBI taxonomy): domain Eukaryota; kingdom Metazoa; phylum Chordata; class Mammalia; order Rodentia; family Spalacidae; genus Nannospalax; species Nannospalax galili. The sequence goes on along the minus strand of NW_008360330.1, from coordinate 1,543,236 downwards.
CTCATTCATTAAAGGAGTGCCAGGCAGGGTCACTGGACCCTCACCTGTGTATCCAGCCACTCTTCCCAGCCTACTAGCCCAACATTTGAAGACAAAAGAAAAATAATGAAGAACCCAATAGAGGGATGCTTTTGGAAGGCCCTGTTAAGAAACTCCAATGGATTCTCATATGAATATTTGAAAATTGCCCTGTTCTTACTTTTTTCTAGTTCCCTGTTTAGAACTTGTAATGCTAATTACTCTTGTTTGACACTAGAACCTTGAAAGGGGATAAGCATTGCTTAGCATCCCCAGGAAAAGAAGTCTCACAACAGATGGAAAATGTATTTGTTAATGCTATTATGTCTCATAATTATTTAAAAAAAGAAAATGAGAATGTAAAAGATGTTAAAAGGATATGGGAATGGAGATATTTTCCAAAAAAAACAGAAAAAAATGAGAAAGCCTAGGCAAGTGAGGAAGGTCTGTTTAGATTTGTTATGCTATATAAAGGATGAGACAAAAATAATATACACATAATCTTAAAATATTTATGGTCATAGTTTAATCAACTAGTTTAAGGAACAAAATATATAGATATATTGTCAAAGTTTGTCTCAGAATATTTGTTTTTTTTTTACCCAAGCCTTATCTACATAGCACATGATAATTAAAAGTACCAAACTGGTGGAACTAACCTTATTGGATGTTTAACAGCCATAGTATGAGGCCTATACTAATGTGGTCAGAGGGACTTAAAGCACAGTTTTTGCCCTCTGCCCTCCAAGGTTGACTAAGTTCCAGGGGACTATGGAACATCTCTT
>NW_008360330.1:1450630-1542352 GCF_000622305.1 Nannospalax galili | reverse complement strand
CCAGTCTACAAAGAAGAGGGTCAACTCAGAGGAAACATCTCATTCATGCTTACAAGTGAAGCCAGACATGGTTGAGCAGGACCTTTGACTTATCTTCACATAGATGGAACTGTAAAAGAAAGGAGCCAGGAGCTCCCCCCAAGCCCATGTGACTCCTGAGGAACAGATCCTCTCATCTGTATATTTCTTTAAGAATTCAAGGTATTACACTTAGGCTTAAGTCTATATAAAAAGTTATTTAGACAATTATTTCTCATGATGATTTTGTTCCTAACCAGAAAGTGCTGCTCAGATGTAAGACTTCAAGTCTTGGTGCTCACCTGTACCTAAGGGAGATAACCAGCTAGTGTTCTAAAATGATGGATAAGTTGTTTTCTCCCCCTACTTAGAAGCCTTTGAGAGGGAGCTGATACTGATTCTAACCACTCCAACAGCTATCAAAATACCTGAAAGCAAATCCTGAATCCATCACTTCAGAGTCCAGCCTTGGAAGACAAAAGAAAAGTGAGGAGGAACCCAATAGAGTGATGACTTCGGAAGCCCTTGTCAAGAAATTCCAACAGACTCTCATACGAACATTTGAAAATTGCCCTGTTCTGACTTCTTTCTAGTTCCCTGTCTAGAACTTGTAATGCTAATTACTCTTTCCTTTACTTCTCCTTCACATCTCCTATTCATGATTCAAAGACTTGCTTTTCCTCCTTGAGATAAGAGTTATGCAATTTGGGAGTCTTTTAGATAGACCCACTGAAGGGGTACTCCAATTGCCTCACCCTGCGTCCCTGTTCAGCATAGAAGAAGCCAGAGTGGTCTATGTCCCAATTCCCTATTGGCAATTTGAGTAACCTCTTCAGAGGATGGTATGATAAGAATAGGAGGTAGGAATTCACTAGGCAGTTAGGGTAAGAAGACACCAAAGAAATGTAGCCAGTTTCTTGGCTAAAATGCACAATGTCCTTGGGCCTCTTAGCAACCTACTTCGTTCCAAAGGCCAAAAATGTCAAAAATATTTGGGAGCTTTTGTGTGATCCTTAAAAGATTTTAGGGTTACCTCTTCAGAAGGGGGAATGTTAGAGTAGCCCAAAGCCCCCCAAAAATGAATGAATAAATATAAATATAAATAACTAAATCTAATCCCTAAAAGATTTTAGGGTTACCTCTTCAGAGGGGGGAATGTTAAGCTGGCAAAAAGCCCCATAAAAAAAGGGAAAAAAAGAAAAAGAGTAGTACGCAAAGTCACAAAAAGTGATGGGGAGACATGGGAGGAGTTGGAGGGGAGGGAGTGGGCATGGATTTGATCAAAACACCTTATATGAATGTATGAAATTCTCAATAATTTATTTTTTAAAAAAGAAACAAGTTAGAAGTCTTAATTTAAATACATTTTGTCCTGCTTACATCAATCAAAGCTATTATTTTGTGGTTTATAACCAAAATCTTATCACATACAGGTATCTAATATGAGTCAAGTACCAGGACCAGCCCTACCTATACCACAATTCTCCACCAAAAATGAGCAAATACAAAAACACAGTAGTTTCAGTGGCTCCAGGCGGTTCAAAGATGTATCCAACATAGCCATGTACCAAGCTGGATCTTCGACAAGGAAGAATTAATGACAACCATCCAGAACAGTCTCTGGAAAACATGTGGCGAGCACTCTGTGTGTGGTATGAACCCAGCGGTCTAGAAGACTGAGCAAGCAGAGACCTCTTTCAACTTGAATAATCAGTTACTAATAATGCCTTCACTCTGCAAAGAGAGATAAGACACAGAACAATGTAACTCTTCCTTTAGAGCCCACATCAAACACAGAACGATAAACACTGCCTGCCCTTTTTCAATTTCCCAAATCCTAATGCAGGATTCTTTATCTCTAGGGTACTTCAACACAAATTTGTGTTTTGCACTTCTTGAAGGACATGTGAGCAAAACTACATTCCCATGTACTCTTCTCTATCCATTACTCTTGGAAAGGAGGCACGAGCCCTTTAAAGGATCCAGAAATACACATCTTCTGGACACATTTGAGAAACTTGATCTTAAAATCCACTTGCAGACACTTTGAACTTCTCAGAGTTGTGTCATTCTCATAAACCTCAGTTGAGTCCTAAGCATCTACCCTTCCATCTATAGTGTAGATAAGGAAACTGATTTTCAGAGGTTATGATTTGCTCAGGATCACAAAGCAAGGTGGCAAAACTGTTAAGTGGAACAAACTTCTTGTCTCTTAATTTAGGATCCTTTCCTCTAGCCACACCTCTGCTATGAGCAGCCCATGAAAAAAGGGATGGATGCCTAAATCTAAAAGGGAAGTGCATTCAGACAGATCACCCCTCAGCCAAGAACCTGCCCCCCAAGTTCTGGAGACCAGGTGCCTACTAACCAAGAAGCAGCCAAAAAGGAAACTGGGTCACTCAGTCCTGTGGCCCATACCAGATTGGATTTGAGCCCCCGTGTAGATTAGAATTCACTTGGCAGGACACCAAAGCTGTCAGTCCATCCTCTTCTTACCCAGGAGTTCCACTCACAACAACAGCAGCAGCAGCAGCAGGAGAAGGAAAAGGGCTTTATGAATGTAAAAATAAACAAACTTTCTATTTTTAGCAGGGCTGCAGCTGTGGGAGCTTCATTCTTTGCTTTTAGCTACAGCATTCCAAGAGAGCAGAGGCAGGGGTGGAGGGGTGGGGTATGGAGAAAAGTAGTGGCAGGCATGCTGGGAGCCAAATTTTCAATTGCTGAACTTCATTATGTGCAGGCCACAGAAGCCAGTGTCCAGCCTGGAAGTCTCTGGAGTCTGCAGGTCTGGAAAAACTGGAGCATATCCACCAGGAAGCCAGCCCTATGACTGGACTATTCTCTGGCCATATATAGAAGTAATCTTTCACCCACATGTTTTTCAGAGCCACTGAAAACTGGGTTACTTAGTAATTCCATTAGAGGAATGGACCATATGCCTATAGACGTTTTTCCTCCTCATTTAGGCTCTAGTTGGAACCTAGATATATCTTTCCAGTGGACACTAGATGCAGAATTTTCTGGCCCAGCCCTCACTGGCAGCTGGCAACATGAGGAATGTGAGAAAGGACAATGCAATACTGGATGGCAGTGGAGAATGACCAAAGATGCAGCTCCTTCTTTCTGATTGCCTGGCACCAGGTTGGATGCTAGAAGACCAACACTCCCACCTAGGATGGGCAGAAAAGTCCTTTCTTATAAATGTTACACCAGTGGGAGGAAAAGTAAAAGTGGACAGCATGTTTAGTTTCAGAAGAGCCCTTTTCATCTTATTTCTGCATCCTTAGCCTCAAACCACCTTCAATTATTCTCTCTCTCTCTCTCTCTCTCTCTCTCTCTCTCTCTCTCTCTCTCTCTCCTCAAAACTATAAAGGAAAGCATCATCTATAAACTTGCTGTCCTATTTAGCTTTCTATTGATGTGATAAAACACTATGACCAAAACCAACTTGAGGAGGAAAGGGTTTATTGCATCTTATTCTTCCAAGTGACATTTCATCACTGAAGGAAACCAAGGCAGGAATTTAAGCAGGGCAGGAACCTGGATCTGAAGCACAGGCCATGGAGGAATGCTGCTTACTGGCTTGCTCCCCTGACCTATACTCAGCCTGCTTTCTTATATAACCCAAGACCACCTGTTCAAGGTTGGTATCACCCACAGTGGGCTGGGTCCTTCCACATAACTTAACAATTTTTAAAAATGCCTCACAAACATGCACACAGGCTAATCCAGTAGAGGAAATCCTCCAGTTAAGGGTCTCACTTCCCAAGTGTGTCTGATTGACAATTGAAGTTATCCAGCACAATTGACCCCTTGTCACGTTGACACACAAGCACAAGCCTTAACATTTTCATTTTTAAAATGAGCTCCTCAAAAATAGGTCTTCATTTCTTTATATCTATTGTTTTGTATAATAATGGGAATATACACAGACTGAATGAATGTGTCTTTATTGTGACCTCTGCCTGTCATACTTTTAAAAATATTTTAAATTTTCCTTATCTGTTCCCACATCTATTAAATGGATATGATAATAATATCTCCTAGTGTTGAGAGAGAGAAACACCTACATATGTCATCTAATGCAGACTGCATAGCAAGCAATATACATCAAACAAAACAGAAAGAATGTATTTCCACAGCCTGGTAAATGAAAGCTAACCATTGTTTCATGATTTTTTTTCTTTTTCAGCCCTTCCTTTTACCTGTTATGAAAGAGCCAGCCTAGGGACAGGAAGTTTGTTTGTGGCATCTTTGATGTTCTGAGTCACTGAAGTAGTTAAGGAAGCAAATTACAAAGCCACAGTTACTTCGTGGGCCCTCAGGGCAAGAGGTACGAACAACAAAAACTCCTGCCAGAATGGATATGCTGGGCAGAGCAAGTGGGGTTTCCCAGGAATCTCTCCAGCAAAGTGAGGAGAAATATTCTACCTGGTCTGTGTAAAGGCGTAAGGAATCCACACAGTGAGCCCCTCAATAAATCAATAAGTAAGCCCATCCCCAGAAGAGCAGGTGACAAAAAAACCACAAAGAGGCAAAATGAGAACTCCGTGGGACTCTTCCCTTGCCTGAGAAGCCTGCCCCAGAACAGACTCCTGAGACACACTGTTTACAATTTGAACAAAGCTGAGGCTGATTCCAGCAAAGGGCAGTGCCGCCAGTTTACAACTGCCAGACATATTATTGCAAAACTGTTTTTGAGACAATTGGGGGGGGTGGTGCTGTGAAGCAGAAAATGAAAACTGAGTCCCTTGCTTCGAAGTACAAAAAGGACCCTTGGAAACCACCCCCTCATAATCAGTCCTATACTGAAGAAGGTAAGGAGGGGTGCTGTGCCCCTGCAATGTACAGGAGCACTGACGAAGGCACCGAGCACATGGAACCAAGGGGTGGAGGGACAGACAGAGGATTAGAAGAGACATCCAAGAGTTGCCTTAACTCCACACCCCCCACCACCAATGCCAAGATTTGGAGCTATGGTCGCTGAGCATCCTCCATGCAGCTCTGAGGACATTTTGGATGGTGCACTAAGAAGCACTCCCAAGAAAGTATATTGTTAATGCTTTTTTCAGAGGAGCTTTCAAAATTAGAGTAATTTATGTCAGAATTAGACAATTTAGGAGGAAAGCCTGACAGAAATGCAATTGCAAGAGATACATATAATAAACACTATGAAGGCAGACACTCAAAATCTGTTCAGGATTTGAAAACCAAAATGAAGAAGTAACACATTTTAAATGGGTACGGCTTAGTTACGTAAAAAAGAACAGTTTTACTGCCTACATAAAGCAAAGGCTACAGAGACTGTAGGATTGGGCAGGAAGTATTGGGGCTGCCCATTGGCTCAAGTCCAAGCTCTCTGGAGGCCAGGACTCTTTTGGCCAAAAAGACCCGGGGTTTGCACTGCGTATGGACCAGCTGGGCCACCCTGAATTTCCAACCACATGGAGTACCTCTCTGCTTCCTGAACATCTCTGTTAGGGCTGTCATTCACACATTTATCCAAACCTTCCTGGACTCCATTTACATTGCCAACTTGGACCACCTTCGGGAGATAATCCATTCCATAAATTCATTACCCAATGTGTGAAGTAGTATTTCTGCTGACTTGTCCTGAACTTGCCTCGCTCATGTTCCTCAGCTGCTGCTGCATTTCAGGATCTGATGAACAAGTCTGTGCCCATCTCACCCACACCACTTATAGCTTCTTCATTTCCTCCTAATAGCCTTCGTCTTGCCAGCTGCCCTCTGCCTTGTATCATCCAGGTTGCTCTTCAAGGACTTTCCCCAGCTCTGCTTTCACCTTCTACCAGTCCTGTCCAACCTATGACATGACCCAGGGGCCACATTTGGCCAAGGAAGGCTATAAATAAGGACCAACACAAAGTTATAAACTTATTTAAAACATTGTGACTTATTTTTTCAGTTTTTTGTAACTTGTTTCTTGAGTGTGAACTTTGTAGATGACAATGTTATGTTGCAGGGTTAAAAGCTGGACATGCCTGAGCCTCATACAGTGTTGTAGGCAAGAATAAACCACAGTTTTAGATGAAAGTCAGATAATGTTCTCAATTTAATATTTGCTGTACTAATGAAGGCACCCAGTGTTTTGTCGTGTGCAGCACCATTCTGACTTCTACACTCCTAGTATGTGACCTGATGGGAGCAACTATCTTCCACAGGAGGATTGCACAGATGGATCAGTGCTGGTCAGTGCTGCCAGCAACCTGCCTAAAACAGAGTATTAGCATAAGACAACAGCGAGTATAGTCAGTCTTTGCCTTCAAAGCAGGCTGCAGTTCAGTGCTTAATACTCCATTGGTTTTCATAATGTCTGAGAAGGAGCCAACAGCTTTTGTCTGAAACATTTTGATATGAAACCAGAGCTCACCAGGTGCTTAAGCTAGTGGGGGGGGGGGTAGTCACCCACAAAGGGGGTTTAAATTTCCAGTCTTGGTTCACAAACCTGCTATTTTGGGCTTTTCTTAATTAGATGTTAATGCTCTGTTTCACTCCATTTGGAGTCCACTAACCTCATAGCCACCTTCAAACATCCTTACTAAAAACGAGAAAACTAATGAGGAATAAGGAAAACCTAACAGTACTGTGGATGCCTAGGGCCATTCATGAGTTCATAGGACTTGGGATTTCACTGCCAAATGGGAAAAACAGGAGGTAGATGCTCTAACTTGCTTTTTCTAAGGGCTACATCATCCATCCAGAATGAGAAACCTCTGGCCAGATGCCTGCTCCTTTTCCTGTGCCATGATTACATCTTCATGTCAGAACCTCCACAGACCCCAGCAGCCTCAGCAGTCCAGTGACAGCACTCCTACAGTCTTGCCATCTGTAAGTCCCTGATCTGTTGGCCACAGAAGCTGCTGGTATTCAGTTACTTCTAGATTTTCACTGAATGTGTCTCCCTATGAACTAAGATAGCACTGAGATAGCACCTTATGGATAGGTCTGTAGTTTTCCTTCTATATCTAACCATGAAGCCCTGAGCTCATGATGACTGCCTCAGTTTCTCTCATTTAGTTTCTCCTTTTTCTTTCTGAAAAGCAACTCTACAGCCTGAACTAGTCTGTACTGTTGCTAAGGAAAGAATTTTCTATAGTTTTCCCCCAATAGGTCTCATCCTAGCTCTTCACATCACCTTTGCTCAAGAGTAGAATTATTTCGTGGAAGCCATTCTCTCCTCCACCAGATGATGTGATGGTGAAGGGCAGACTGAACTGGAAATAGTGAGGCTCTGACCTGGGCTCTATTGTTTATTAGCTGTGACCTTGAAAAAGTGACTTATCATCCTCTGAACCTGTATTCTCATCTGCAAAGGGAGGATCAAATTACATCTCACACATATAAGATTGAGTGATACACTTTGCAAAGCTCCAGGTGGAGGGAGTATCAGATCCCCAGGCCTGCTCTTAAGGCTTCCTGTTATTGTCCAAGCCTGGCTCCATGCTCTGTTACTCTGGCTTAAGACTTGACACACTGACCCAGGGAAGCCCTCAGTCTGGGCACCCTCAAGCTGCTGGTGGAGGCTGTGTCTGGCCCCTTTCTTGCTAAGAAAGTTGTCTTCTTTCAGAGCCTGTCCTCTCACTCCCTTCTTGCCCTACCTGACTACTCCATAGCCAGCAAATTTCTGGAACCACTCTTCCCCAGTGTATTCAAATCTAGACTGAATTCACTCTGCCTGGATTTCTAGAAAGATCTCACCTGATCTTCCTTTGAAAGAACACATAGCCACACACACACACCCTCAAAAAAAAATTAATAAAACAAAACTATCTTGGCATTTCTGAGTGCTGGGTTTTCTCTTTGGTCTTTCAACTCAGAGGGAGTTAGCTTTTCCTCCGAGTAAACAAGCGATCTCTTGTCCCTCCATTGTAACAGATGGTTTCACCAGTCATTTTAATGCCCACACTCAGAGGCCAAAGAGCCGGGATTCTCAGTCACACTTAGTTACTGGAGAGCGAATTCCAGACAAATATCCGGCAGTCGTGTAGGCAGACTCTCTCTCATCCTCACCAGGGCAAGACCTCCCAAGAAGACTCTGAGGAAACCCCTCCATCCTCTACCGTCACACTCTCTCATCCCTGGAAACACAGAAGACACTGAACAAACTCCCCTGTAAGGATCATCAGAACCTTTTCATCTTCCTGCCGACCTATTCCCAAGAGATCTGAATAAACAACACGGAGAGCAAATGCGGATGAGAAAGAAGAACCCCTAAGAACTTTCTGGAGTTAGCTGTCCCCATTTTCTGCGCATAACTTTCCCTCACAGCTTCAGCGAGCCGCCAAAGACTTTGCTGAAGTGTTGCCCGCAGCCCTTGAAGCACACAGCGATGCCTAGCGAAGATGAGGCATGGGGCCTTCACCCACGCTACCACCTGCTCTCCCTCAAGATGCTCGGACACCTTTCCTAAAAGACGCCTCTATCAGCCGGGTGTGCGCAGTGTTTGTCCCAGGTCCCTGAGAACTCTGGTGCGCCTGTGATGGAAGGGAGCTGGCTGGGCGGGCCGGCCAGAAGGAGGCGTGCTCGGGGCGGAGGGGCAGAGCTCGTCACGCGGGGCCGGGTGGGGACACTGGCGGGAAGGCAGAGAGTGAGGGCGCGGCTGCGGGGTGTGCGCCCAAGTCCAAGGGCACCAGTGGTCTGCTGGCTCCGGGTGGAAAGCTAGAGCCGGGCGCGGCAGGGAAGCTCCGGAGCCAGAGTCCGATTCAGGAAGTCGTGTTTTTTGCATCAGGAGCAGGACAGGTTGCAGTGAAACCTCAAGTATGCGAGGCATCGGCCCGCGGGACGGCCTGGGACCTAGGGGCGCTTTCCTCGACGCAAGTGGCAGGTACGCGCGGCGCAACTGGGCGCAGCACCCGCCGACCCCTTGCGCGCAGTCTTCCCGGGACCTGGCAGTGGGAGGGAGGGGCTGGAGGAGGGACCCAGACCTCGCCCCCGTGTCCTGGTCGCCTTCACCCTGGGCAGCACCCTCAGGTCCCGGGCAATTGAGCCTACAGGAAGCCTGGGTTGGACCCAAAGGTGAGCTTTAAAACTTCTCCCCCCCGCCCCCCAAATACATCTGTAAGCTGCCTCTTGTTTGGAAGGAGACTTCTTATTCACTCTCTGTAGAAGGATGAGATCCGCCCCAGAAAGAAGTGAGATGAACGGGTTATTTCTAAGAGAATTCTTTGGTTCTCTTTAGTTCTACTTTACTTTTCTCCTAGCGTTCTCGCAGCTTCCCTCGGCTCCTGGCCTGCCACATGGGCTCCTCCGGAGTCTGGGGTGGAGCTCTCACAACCTGGGTTGACCACAGCTGCGTGAGAAGCGGCTTGATGGGGGGCAGAAGCACATTCTGTCTGAGAAAGGCAAGGTCCAGGACTCCGCTAAAAACACCCGGGCTTCTTCGTCCTCCTAGATGAAGCCACATTTCCTATGGGCCTAAGAAACTGGCCAAAATGAAAATGTGGCCTAGAGCCAGGGGTGGTGTGTAAGACGGGTGTGAGACGGGTGTGCTATTCTGAGTCTCTGAGGAATTTGTGTGGCACAGATTGTTTCTAAACTTTTTTGACTCTCTAAATGGTCCCCTCTTGATCCTCTTCCCACCCATGAAGGTAGATGGGGGGAGGCAGCAGATCCTGTTCCCCTATATTTTGAAGGACTTTGTGGAAATGCTTTGTGCAGTAATAGTTAAGTAAACGATAGATGTTAGCATGAACACCAGCCCTGCCTAACTGAAAGGGAACCTGAAGCAGAGGCCAGTGCTTGTCCTATTTAGCAGAGAACAGCCAGTCAGCACACCCTGAGACTGTGCAGGACTGCCCCACCCATTCTGCTTAACAAGGAATGGCAGGAACACTACACCTAAGCATCCCCCAAGCACCTGCCTTCTGAAGCCCTTGCATTACACCCATTCATCTAAAGCTAATAGGAACCTGAAGCTAATTTTAAGGAACCCCATTCTGAACTCCTGTTAGAAACAAAGAGCACAACTTAAAAATCACATGAATGCATCTTGTTCCTAACCCTTTTACAATTGGGTTGCAAATCCTACCTAAAGAATTCTGCAGCTGGAAGGTACTGTTACATTAAGTGCAGCTGTGTATACTGGGTTTTTATTTTTGTAAATGTAACCTTTTTTGAAGTAAACCTTCCTAATCTATAGAGTTGAAGGGGGAAAAGAATTCTGCAAGGTCCCACCTGCCTTTGAGCTAATTCAGCTCTACCAGCTACTTAGTCTGATGTGCCTACCCTTTGCCCAGGGCCTCCCTTAGTCTGAAATTCTTTCCCATGCCCACATATGATAAAATCCTAGGAAAGAGGCCCATTAAAAAAACAAATGTTTCTCTGGACTTCATGCATTGTCAACTTTTGACCTATAAAATGAAAAGGGGCTGACTTCTGCCCTTCCCCCTCAAGATTAAACCTAAGAAGACAGTAAGTATTCAATAAGCTGCTTTACTGATTTTATCAAAGAGTGAGGCAAAGCCATCCCATTTATTGGCTGATATGACAGGGCCATGGTCTCTAAGGCGATGAGATTGTTTCTGCTTTTGAGGATTCCCAGGCTGGCAATTAGATGCTTCAGAAACAAACTACAGCTCAGAACAATGTACATCATATTAATAGCAGTGAAACCATCTGAAGGAGGAGGCAGGAATTACCTGGGAAGTCAGCACCTCTGAAGTGGTGCATGAGGGGGTCTTGAAAGTGATTAGGACTTCCCAGGGAAAGGGTACTGTAGGTAAAGGAGAAACCATTCACAAAGTCAGTCCCAGGTTTGGAGGGCAGCACTGAATGAGAATTGTGTACTCTACTGACAAGAGTAAAATCTTTCCTGCAGCCATACCAAGCCATTTTTGGTTTTTAAATAGAGGAATGGTACACTCTGATTTGTGTTTGGAGAAAGAATTACCAGCTAGATGGGGCTTGGCTTAGGAAGAAGAGAAGTGCAGACAATGAAGATCAAAGACTAAGACGATGGAAAGTGAGGGATAGGAACTGGGGAGATAACTCAGTGAGTAAAGTGCTTGCTGTACACACATGAGGACTGAAGTTCCATCCGCAGCACCCAAGTAAACAGCCAAGTGTCATGGCCTGAACATGTAATTCCAGCACTGGGGAGGAGGAGACAGATTCCTGGAGCTCACTAACTAGCTGGCATAGATGAATCGGAGAGATCCAGGTCTCAGCAAGAAACCCTGTCTCAAAAAACCAAGTAGACTCCTGAAGAATGACACCTGGGGTAGGCGGCGGGGGGGGGGGGGATAGATTAAAAAATAGCTAATGCCCAGGGGAATGTATTAAGGGAGGTGTGAGTGGAACAGAGAGTGAGTGTAAGGTGCTGAACTGGAACAAAAGAAGATGTGCTGTGTGCCATTCGTGAAATCATGTAAGGGTGAGGGGGTGGCTCTGAAAACAGCCTGTAGGAGAAGACAGCTATTAACATTTGAGATATATTTAACCTGAGCAGGTCCAGGAGGTGTCCAGGCAGAAATACATGACCAGCAGTTGGGTATGCAGGTCTGGAGCTTATGTAGAGGTCAAGGCTGCTCTGTACAGAGGCTGTACATAAAAGTAGGAGTGAAGGCAGCTAATGAGGCCTGGGGTGGCCCCATCCATGAGGCTACACCGACACCAAGGAGCTTTGACTTTGTCAGTAGTGGTGGTCTGTGGGCGTTGTTTTCTTATTGTATGGAGAAATGACTCGCCGTACTCAGGGCTTTTCCTAAAATGGTAAATCAACTTGGGATTAATAACACACAAGTATTACATGTGCATATGACTAAATGAGTGAATCTCTAGGAATCACTCCCCTGTGTGAAAAAAAAAAAAAAGAGCATTTTGTTTAGCTGAAAGATATGCTACCACCTCAGTAACGTGCATACCTATGTTCCCATACCTATGTGGGGAAGTCCGGTCTTCACTAAAATGCAGAGGATGACCTTCTGAGACTAACTTCAGACCCTTGCAAAGTTGTTCTTTAGATCTGGCTGCCAGTGCCCAGATCCAGATCTTGTGCAACATGTGTGGACATAAAGAAGTAATAAAATATTCAGCCTTGAATTTGGAGTCAGATCGATGTAGGTTCAATCCCTGGCTTGACCACTTACCGGTCCCCTTTGAACAAGTCTTTGATTCTCTCAGCTTCATTTCCCTTGTATTTAAAATAGAGATAATTATTAGTCACCAGGGCAATGGTTAGAATCAGAATCCAATTGAAAAAGAAAGTACATTTAATGTGCTACATAAATTTTAAGGCTCTATAAAATGTAAGGGGTTTATTATTATCTTCTCTTGAAGCTACCTAAATCAGATGGAGTGTGTAGATGCTGGATCTAAATAGCATCATGGGCCAGACTTGGTGCTTTTAAATTGCATGAAGTATTTTAAGACAGTAATGATAAAAAGTCTCTTTTCATGTTATCAGTGATGTGTATTTAGTCTTGCCTCATCTTTGTCCTTTTCTACTGCTTAGTTAAAGGGGTCAGAGCCCAAACAAGCAGTGCTCTGATAATGCTGTTCACTGCACAAGGACTCTTGGGACCTCTTAAGCTAAAAGTGGCAAAGATTATATCTTCTAGGCCACTGAGCCACCCCTCTTGCAGTCGAGTCAATCCACAGATCACTTTTTTTTAAATCCTCATGAAGATGGCAGTTAAACAGGATGAAGCTCTAAATCTGAACATCTTCTCTCATCCCAACCAGTGAAGCCTGTAACCTGAAGAGATACAGATGTATCTCATAGTCCAACACAGTGGAGCTTAAATCTTATGCCAGCATCAGCGTTCTAGTGGAGGCTGATGGATGGTGAAAAGGAAGAAGTAACCATAGATTCAGAGACTTCAAAAAAACACTTTAGAGATGAGCCAACCTCACCCTTTCACATCACAGATGAACAAACTAGGGTTCATGAAGGGGAGGGGAGTGCTTCAGTCACACAGCTGGTTAGTGGAAGGACCAGAATCTAAGCTCCATAACTTTCTCTTCAGGAATATCTAATACCATGTAAGGCTGGTATCATCTAGACTTCTGTATACAAGGACACATCCAGCACTCAAATGATGGCAGAGATAAAATGAAAAGATCATACTTAAAAGCTGAATCTGGGGCTGGAGAGATGGCTCAGTGGTTAAGAGCACTGACTGCTCTTGCAGAGGACATAGATTTGATTCCCAACACCCATATGGTAGCTAACAACCGTCCATAACTCCAGTTCCAGGTCATCTAACGCCTTCTTCTGACCTCCTTGGGCATTGCATGACATGGGTATACTTACACACGTGCAGGCAATACACTCATACACATAAAATAAGAAATAATAAATAAAATATTTTTTTCTAGAAAAAGAGCTTAATCTTCCTGAAGTGGATTCTGGGGCAAACTCCAGATCTTGAAGAGACTCAGGTAGACCTCACCCTTTAAAACAACCTCCATACCATCTCTGTTCCTTCTGTTTCTGCGATTTTAATCCTTAAATGTTTCTTAGGAGTTCCCAAACACTCTTCAAGCACGGAGACCACACTGGGTACTTTAATTTGCTAAAGCCCTTTTAGTGTTTGCTCAAACATGTCATAAAAACTGGGCTCAGGATTAGAATGGATTTAGAGACCAGCATAATTGCCCATCCTCGTCAAATACCAACATATAACTAATTTGTTTGATGAAAAGGGTTTCAGGTGAACAATTGGAGTTCATGACACTCATCATAGTTACAGTGAAAGAGGTTAGGACAGTGGCAAGATAGACCTTTTCCCTCTCCAAACAGCAAAGGGAAAATCTATAGCAAACTCTTTGAAAGGCAATCCCTAGAGCCACAAGCCAGCTCAGGTGTCTGTCCTTTCCCCTACATCATCAGTCTGTGCTATCTGAACAGGGCATCTGCTGGGACCATGACGGGAAGGTTAGTGGAAACTGGGAGTGGTAGCGAAGTTCTAAAAGGAACCTCACAAACTCAGGATTTCTTTCTCAGGGGCTATTCTCAAGGGATCATGGCAGTGTCCCAGACCCAGTCCTCACACCTGGGAAGACTTGTTCCCACTATTGTAAACAAGCGGCCCCTGGGGGCTGTCTCTGAGAAAGGAAGGAACATCTAACCATTCCTGCATTTCTTGCCTAATGTGAAGAGCAGATTGTGCTTATAAGCCTCTGCAGGCTTGCCCTTGCTCATAACTCTCTGTAACTTCCCCTTCATGTGATCTTTCTCAGCTCAGTTTTTTTCTCTTCATGAAGATCTTCATTTCAAGATGAGTAGGTTTAAGGAAAGCCCATCAACAATTCCTTTTAGGGTTTTTTGTTTTTGTTTTTTTGGTTTGGGCTTTTTTGGTTTTTTTGGGGGGGTTGGCAAATCATCAAAGAAAGCTGGCATGATAGGAAAGTTGCATGTTAGAGAATGCATCTTCAGGTTATCCTGAGGGAAAGAGTTGGGGTCACAGATATGCAGATAGTGGTAAAGGTTGGAGGCAGGGGCAGGGGTGGGGCGGAGCGGGAACTGGGAAGTTCCGTTAGCTTTAGTACTCTGTGGAGTGACATAAGTGGACCAGTGCCTATAAACCTAAATGGCATGTGATGGTGGCAAACTGAATAAGAGAATTCTGCAGTCTGAGTCAGAGAACCGTGTTTATTCTCTCCCCAACCCCAGTAAGATACTGAGTCTGTATCCTTCCTATATTCTATAGTCTGAGTCAGAAACATGTTTATTCTCTCCCCAACCCCAGTAAGGTACTGAGTCTGTGTCCTTCCTATAGTTCCTCATCTTAGATTCTTAGACACAGTGGGACAAAGTACAGACTTTCAGTAGTCCCTCTGTCTGTGGTCCTCACACACCCAAAGTCGTGGCCTTGACCTGCAAGCCTCAGCCAGCCACTCATACACACTGGCCTAAAGCCACACAGGAATTAAGTATGGTCAAAGCTGCCTTCCCATGGACCCTGAAGTAGAGGTCCATCAATCTTTCTTGGCTCTTCAGTGCTTCAGGGTACCTGTCAGGCTCCCAATAACCTTTATTCAGTGGTGCTGCTAAATGTCTGAGGCATTCAAAGGTAGAGACTACCCCTCCTCCTATCTGCCAGGCTGTCTTATGTGCACATAAGAATATATTTTGATTCTTAACATTATGCTAGGCACAAATTTTAAAATGAGCAGAGGGCGCACTACTCTTAAGGCTAGTCCTGCAGACTTGTCCCCTTTTTTATAAATGCCCTGGGCTTCCACTCTCCTTTCCCTCTCTCCACTTGCCACTCCTGACCTGGAATATTTCTTGCTGCCAGAGGCCCAGTCTGCTGAGCAGCAGTTGCCAGTGAAGCACAGAAGGTCCTTTCGTGGATGACCTACACCATCCAGAAATGAAGCCTTCATTGGGAAAGGGAATGTATTTGCCTTCCACACTACCTAGACACAGCCTGTTCAGAGATCTCCTGGTTTAGATTAGAAAGTCAGACCCTGCCAGCTTGGATATTTGGACAAAAGCCTTTGCTCAGTCAGGAAGAAAGCAATGCCCTCCCAGGTAATGTAGCATACATTCTGATTTCCAACGACTGTGCTCTCAGTTTTGTACAAGGATATAAGTTACTTACCTCTCTGAGTAAAGAATCAGGCTTTTCCTATTCAGGGGATGGATAGCACAGCTTCTCCATGGAAAAAAATACCTCTCTTCCAGACTGGGCCAAGGGAGGAGACACAGTCATAGGACATGTGCCATACAGGGAAGGTCAGATGTTCCTGAACAACATTTTCCAGGAACAAGAGTTTGGTATTTTTGAAAAATACTATTCCTTCAAGATGGGGGCCCGTGAGAAGGGGAGGCAGGAGAACACTTGATGTGTGGGCATTCAACATTTGATATTATACTGAATAAATAAATGTAGAGATCTTCAGAAGCATTTTGTACTTCACAGATGATTAATGAGGAGAGATATACCATCCTTTTCATTGTACTATCTATTAGTTTGCAAGAATTTTTGTGTTCTCGCCTGTGGGTTTCAAACTGGCCTCGATCTCACAGAGATCCATGTACCTCTGCCTCCTGGGCTTAAAGGTATGCACCACCACACCTAGCTGGTAGCTCCTGTGTTTTTGATCAAGGTCAGATTTACATTTCCTAAAATGAACTGTTTTAGAGCGAACAGTTCAGTGGCCATTAGTACAGTGCAACCATGGGTTGTGTCTGATTCCGAAACATTTTTATTGCCCCCAGATGAAATTCATTAAGTAGTTTCTCCCTTCTGTTTCTTTTTCTCAGTCCCTGACAGCCTCCTGTTTGTATTCTACTTCTGTGGATTTGCCTATTCTAGGCATTTGTGGGGGGTTTTAATATTTTATTTATTATTTTTATTTTATGTGTATGAGTATATTGCCTGTATGTATGTAAGTGCACCCATGTTGTGCAATGCCCAAGGAGGTCAGAAGAGGGTGTCAGATCCCCTGGAACTGGAGTTACAGATGGTTGTTAGCCACCATGTAGGTGATGGGATTTGAAACCAGGTCCTCTGCAAGGGCAGCCAGTGCTCACAACCTCTGAGCCAACTCTCCAACCTGTATTCTAGGCATTTGTATCAATAGAATCATGGAGTGCTGAACTTTTAGTGACTGCCTTTATTCACTTCACATGTTTTTAAAATTCATCTTCATTGTGATTTCTGTTAATGTTTCATTCTTTTATGCCCTAAGTTTATTCTATGGCATACGGAATATACACACCATAATTTGTCTAATCTGTTCATTTGTTGATGGACATTTGGGTTTCCACCTTTGGCTATTGTGGATGATGCTGGTGGGAACATACACATGCAGAGATTCTCTTGGACATTTGTTTGCAGTTCTTTGGGGCATACATCTGGGAGAAAAAGTGATGAATTATGCGATATTTCAACTTTTAACTTTTCATGACATGCCAACCTCCTCTCCATGTTTGTATCTACATGCTTATGAATCCACCATATGCCAAAGTATGTCATGGTAAATGGCATACTTTTGCATGCCTGGTCTCTTATTTGACACCTTTGAACTTATATTTTCATCAGAGATGTTAAAACCACTCTCCTAGAAATTCTGAGTTGCTTGAATACTTGGGATTAAAAAAATCATTCTTGGTGTTACTGGGTAGGAAGCCACAGGCAACAGCAGCAACAGCTACGGAGTCCTGTATGCGTACTGGGCACAGCCTGTATCTGCTTCCTCTCATTTAACCCTCATGACAGGCCAATGAAAGGGTACTACTATTACTCCTGTTTCACAGACAAGGAAGCTGTGGTCTCCACCACAAGCTCACTGCTTCCCCCGCCTCCTTACAAAGAAACTCCCCTAAAGCAGCTCTGAAGTTGTCACCAAAGATGAAGAAAAAAACTGTTCTGTTTCTCAAGAGCTCGTAGTCTGTTATAGCAGACAGATAGGTAAGAGACAATGGCAATACAGTGTCATTAAATGCTTTGATAGGTGTCAAGACAATACCTAGAAAAACATTTCACCTATTTCTAGCCATAAGATTTCCAGAGTCAATCACGTTTATACGCTTTTGAGTCCCTTGGTAAGATCTGGGCCTCCTCCTCCCCAATCACCCTTAAACACCCCACCACCATTGTATTCCCAAAGTAAGTTACCTGACACAAAGCAGATGCTCATTAAATTTGGGTTAACAACACAACACTTCCATAGTACTTCTACCAAAGAATCACTATGGTATTTCAGCCCCTGGTTCATATAGATGCCTGGGATAGTTTTTACTCTAGTTTTTTTCAAGGGACGTGGCCCAAGGATTAGAAGAAGAAGGTTTTTTTAAGACTTAACGTGACTTTTATTATTCTCTCTACCTCTGAACCTCTATGTATATGAAAAAACGAGGAAGAGAGGTCCTGAGAGAGGGGAGAGTCCTTAAGTCACATCATGCAGAGCCTTCCCATGCCTGGAAAGGAAACCCTAAGGATGAAATGAACTGGTAAACTATAAAACTGTGATTTCTGCATTTCATCTCAGGGTTGTCTTGTTGCTTTAAAGACTCCTACTTTATGGCTACCCATGAAATGATGCACCTCAGCCAGCAGCAAGCACATAAGGAACTGGCTCCATAGACGGTCTAAATTATTTCTCCAAAAGTAAGTCTCACCTGGCATGGTGGTGCACACCTTTAATCCCAGAATTCAGGAGGCAGAGGCAGGTGGATCACTCTCTGTGAGTTTGAGACCAGCCTGGTTTATATAACAAGTTCCAAGCCAGCCAGGTGAGACCCTTTCTCAAAAAAAGAAAAAAAAATGGAAGAAAAAAGGAAGTTCACCCCTCTTTGCCAAGGTCAGCAACAACTGAGTGTTTCACTTTCTCTTGATCACTATCTACAACTCCCCTTTGAGGAGGAACAATGGAAGAACTGTTGGGCACAGTGACTTTGCTTCAGGTGGCAGAAGGGGCCCCAACACAACTCGGGCTGCATTTTTTAACACACACATTTCTTAAACACTTCTGTGTGTGCCCGACACCACTAGAGGCTGTGGGAAATTTTCAAAACAAAACTAAAAGCAGGCACAGACCCTATCTTGGGAGTCCTGCCACCCTGGAGCCTGCAAGCACTTCTTGCAAGTCCCCCCCTTCTTTGCCCAGAACTGAGAGAGGTGGCTTCCTCGGAAGAGTCCCTCTGGGGTTTCTGCTCCTGTTGTCATCGCTTACCCACTATCCAGGCTCTGAACGATGCCAGTCTAGAATTCCTGACACCAACTCCATTCCTGCTGCACCTAGCTCACTCCCCAGACATGTAACCAATTTACACTGATTTGGGCTATAGCAAAAAGCCCAACCCACTGCAAGGCTTTCCTGCTCTACCTGGACCCTTGTTCTCCTCACTGCTCCCTCAGCTTCATGGCCTGGACCTGCAGAGGCTGGCAAAGAAGGAAATATAGATAGGATGCTAGTGGCAGATGTGAGTGCCCTAGCCCCGGTGGAGGTAACCACAGACACTCTGAACCCCATTTTTCCCATCACCCCGAACTATAAGCATTCAGTCAATCAACTGCCAAGCATTTATAAGCATCTGGCATATACAAATAACAAAATGGACATGAGATACCTAGAGGAAAAAGCTCTGAAATAGCTCAGTGCTAGATAGGAAAGCAGACAGGAACAACATCTGTGCTATCAGGAACAGTGATCTTCCAGGCATTGTTAGGAGATTCAGGTGATGAAAAGCAAAGATGATTTCAACTAGGATGATTTCTGTGTTAGTATAAAAAAAAAAAAAAAAAAAAAAAAAAAAAGCTACCAGCTCCTCCTTATCTTACCTCCATGGGAGCTGCACATGTCAGTCTTTGCTACCGGTTTACATCCTCCCTGATTCTGAAATAACGAAATAATGAAAACCATTTTTCCATGATATACAGGGGTCATCACTGTGGCCCCTCTGTACCCTTGAGCTCTTCACTATTGGACCTCACCAGCACTATTTTAACTACATTATACATATTATTTAACTCATATGATTCCCACAACAGACCTAGGACAAAGGATCTATCCTCATCCTCCTTTTACATTTGATGAAACTGTGACACAGAAGTCAAGAGATATTCTATGTTCAGATAACTAGGGAAAGGTGGGACCAGGCTTTGACCTGGACTGTCCCCATCTGAAAGAATAAGAGGTTATATAGGAGCATAGGGATGTTACTCTGAAAACTGGCAAGTTTGAAATCACACAGATTCCCTTCATTGGTCACATCTACCTCTTGGACTTCCCACTTGCCAACTTTTACCTACAGACTGGTTCAGATTTTCCTGCAAATCTCATTTGGCTTCCACAGTCTTTGTGCTAAATATTGGTAGCATTGCTACATAAACGAGAGAGAGAGAGAGAGAGAGAGAGAGAGAGAGAGAGAGAGAGAGAGAGAGAATTTCTGAACCCTTTGAAGTAGACCAGCTTTGGTTACCCAGTGCCTTGTGACAGATCCGAAATCAGGATTGTCACCAAATTTAAAGGTGTACAAAGTGGGAGATAGCAAGAGATTGGAAACCACTTTTCACTCAAGTTTTAATACAGAAGTTTATTTCCTTGATCAAACATGAAAAATATCTTTTGAAGGTTTTCAGGCCTAGGAGGTCAGTAATAACCCCCCACCTCTGGTCTAGACTTTCATAACACCTTATGAAGTATGGAGGGAGAAGTAATTTCCCAGTAGTTTCTGACCTTGAGGAATCCTCACCATATGTCGGGCTGTTCCCATGTCTTGGCAATTAGAACAGCTAGAGAAAGGTCCAGGAATCAGGAAGACTGAGGGAAGGAACTGGATGAGTGTTGTCACAGTAACAGAGGTTGGAAACCTCCAGAACTGAGCTAATGCCTGAACCATCTTGATTGGATTCTCCCTCAGGTCCACCCATAGCTTCTTGAACAGCCTGGAATCCCTTTGCCCCTTCCTTGCTCACCTTGCAGGTGACCTTTCAAATCTGTTCCTCCTGGAACCCTCCCTACCTTCCTCATTGGCATTAACACATCCTTCCTTGCTGCTCCGTTTGGGACACATAACTAACCCTGCTTTGTGGTGCTCTGCCTATGTTCATCCAGCTCCCCAGTGAAAAACAAATTCCTCAAGTCCACTCCACAGCCTCTATCTTTACTGCAGTTTTGAATCTCTTACCCAGATGTCTAGCAAGGTTTTACTTGCCACAATGCAGCTTTTTTTGAGATGTCTCAGAAATGAGAGATGTTCTTCGTGTGCGTAGTAGGTTGTAAGATAAATGCACTATGGGCTGCTCTAGTGCAGGGAGAAGAAATGGCAGCTCTTGGCTTCCTCAGCTTTAGTGGTGTCAACAACCCAGGCTCAGTAACAGCAGAAAGAAGACAGCGAAGGGTGTCCCTTTGGGAAGAAGCAGGGCAGGCATTTTGCAGTAATAGCAGTGGGGTAGTAAGATGCTAAGTATACAGAGAGAGAGAGAGAGAGAGAGAGAGAGAGAGAGGCTCAGTTGGCATGATAGCTAGAAGTCACTATGTGAAATGTCATCAATTCAAGAATGCATATAGGTCAAAAACATGACCAATCAAGGCTCTCCAACAATGTGGGAGCAGTTTCACTTCCAAGTAATGTCATTTTAATTTTCCATATGGTATTCCATGAGAAGGCCAATGTCCGCTGAGTCCAGTGATCTTTGCCTATGGGGTATGCCTATTCTGGAATGCCCAAGAATAGCTGAAATCTGAGCACTGCCTAGTCTAACAGAGTTCTCCAAACCAGAATACTGAAATTCCAGTTAGTTCATTTTGTTCTGAGTATCTTCTTTGATCTGACCACAGTGCTCTTTGTGAATCTAGAAACCAGTGTGGCAGAGCATTCAAAGGCAAACGGCTTGCCGTGGAATCTTGTATTAATTGTGAGGTTTGACCTTAGACAAGTCATTTAATTTCAGTGAGCCTCAGAGTTTGCTCATTTAGAAAAATGCCTTTACAAATATTTCTCAGGAACAAATTGGTCCCAGACATTAGGGATGCCATGATGGGAGTAGAATCCATGTGGAAAAGAGGAAGGATAATTGTATAAGAAATTACCCTGGGGTTGGAGAAGATGGCTCAACAGTTAAGAACACTGGCTGTTCTTGCAGAAGACCCAGGTTCAAATCCCAGCACCCACATGACAGCTAACAACTCTCCGTAACTCCAGTTCCAGGGGATCTACACAGGCAATACACTTATACACATAAAATAAAAATAATAAATTTAAAATATATATATATATATAAAGAAATTAACCTAATGCAGACTTGGGCTATGGCAACAGTAGGTACAGGAAAGGGCACACAGCAGGGACTCTGAGGCCAAGGAAGTTTTCCCAAGAGGAACAAGGTTTCAGCTGAGGCCTTGAGGATGACCAAGAGATTCAGTGGGATGGTCTGATTGGGGCTGGGAACAATGGTGAGGTGTGGATAGAGAAGCTTGTGAGACCCCGAAACAAGAGGGGGCCATGGATCTCAGAGTTTGGGGAAAGGAAGGCTTTATAAACTTCGAAAGTGGTTGGCCACCATTTTTCCCCTTTTTGTTGTTTTTCAGGGGTTAGTGGAGTGAAGACAACAGCATAGGGAAACGGGAAAGCTACATCCTGTCTGCCTGTGGCTGCCAAATAGCTTTACAATTCTGAACAAATCTTTATTCACCTGTGAAATCAGGCAAGAAATCGTTCCCCTTTCCACATTGCAGTGAATCAAAGGAAGAAATGTTTGCAGGAGCTTGTAAAGAATCCCAGTGAGCTGGGGGTACTATTATAGGTCTGTACTAGGGAGGCTGAGGCAGGAGGATTTCCAGTTAGAGGCCAACTTGGGCTACATGATAAGGACCACCATCCTCCCAAATCCATTAAGTTATAGGTTCAAGGTCTTGATAGTTCTTTTTCCAATCATAAATAAGCCTAACCCCTTTGGGTGTCAAAGAAGTGATTGTATCAGTATTTTTATCTCCCACCACCTTTCCCAAGGGATCAGGAGATTAATAGCAGTTTCTTTCTGATTAGTATGGTGATATTTCATTTCAGATCATAATCAGATTTTTGTCTAAAGGAGAAAGTATGCAATTAATAAAAGTGGGGTTTTTTTGTAATATCTGTGATTATTCTGCCTAGCTGGTTAGGGCAGACTGCCAATGGCTCCAGGAGGGGGACTTAATCTGACATAACCCTCAAGTTTGGCAAGAAGTCTTTTCTGTTATGAGGGATATCAGGTATGACCACTGAAACACCGATGTTATCAGTTCTCCCTCACATACAACTTCTAGAGTCCTCCTGAACCTCACTTCACTGAACTGTCAAGCCCTCAGAACCCCCCTCTTTTGCTTTGCCACCTCCCTCCCCACATTTCCTCTCTGCTACCTTACTGTCAGACTCTGCATGCTGGTCCCCGCACCACTGCTCCAGCTTTTCCATGCTCATTTAACTACCCCCATAGCATGTTCAGTCTTCCATTTAGTGACTAAATTTGAACAGCAAAGTCTCACCCCCCTCCACCATCTCATTTAGAACCTGAGCCCATGTCTATCAATCTGCACATATATTCAGGCACTTGCCAACACTTAGTCTAGCATTTAGATACTGCTTTGGGGAACTAGGTGTGTAGTTCAGTGGATAGAGTGCTTGCCTAGCATGCACAAAGCCCTGGGATCTATTCCCAGCAAAGCATAAAACTCGGCATGATGTCACACACCTGAAATCCAAGAACTCGGGAAGGTCAAGAAAGTAAAGGCAAGAGGATCGGAAGTTCAAGGCCATCCTTGACTAAGTAACAAGTTGGGAGACCAGGCTGGGATACACGAGACTCTGCTCCAAAAAGAAAGAAACAAGTAAAGAAAAGATTAAGCCTACTTTTCAGGTCATTTTCCTATTACAAAGAACTCACATGTATATTGCTGTTTGACTTTCACAATAATAATGGATGACAAGAGGAGTGAAGTCAATCCTGTTTTTATCATCCCATTTTAGGGATGGGAAACCTGAGGCTTGTGAGGCTCCGTTAACTTGACCTTTGGCTAAGCAGAGCAGAGTTAGCAGTATCCCAATGTTCATGAAGAAACTCTTTTAAGAACCAGGTTATATCCCCCATAGAACCATGTCAATCACATAGCAGATACTTAATTAACACTTCTTGACATGAAATCTATATGCAGCTACAAGGAAATAATTGAAGTGGCATACTATATTGACAAAAATAATTATTAACACTATGAGTCTCTTCAAATATAAAGAACACCTATGGTGTTCTTTTATGGATACTCGGTTAATAGCCTAAGGGAGACTCATGGGTATTTTTCACCAAACTCCCAGACCCCAGGAAGCAATCAGAGGGCAGCCATTAAGTGCAGGTGCCGCTCCCTCTGCTCACATGAGCAGCCCCACAGCCTCCTAGTAATGGATGGAATGTGCTTGTCAGAACTTGCTAAACAGGGTGGACATGCTCTCTTAGCCCTTGAAAACCCAGTCACTGTGCACACAAGGATCCAAATTCCCCCAGCCATCAGGTGGGCCTCAGCTCCACTACCCAACCAGGTGGAGGAGGTACCCTGGAACTGGTCAGAGGGTTCCTACCATTCTGGTTGAAGGTAGGAAGACCTCCCACCACTGGAACTCATTTCCCAAGAACTTCAGGTTACTCTGACCACCTGGCAAAGCCAAAGAGTGACTTTTTTTGTCTTGTTCTTTTATCCACCCAGAATGATACTAATTCTGACCCTGGATACTATAGTTCTTAGAAGCTAGGCTCACATTCACATGTATTATCTGTTCCACCCTAAGGATCCCATAAGGAGGTATTCACACCCAGCTGACAGTGTGTCTGTCTTTAGGAAGTGTGTATGTGTAGTCCAGCATTGTTAGAACTGTAACCAAAGGGCTGAGACAAAAGCCAGTCCCCTTCCTGTCCTGCCCCCAATTTCTTCCAAGGAGATAACACATGCTCTTTCTTTTCTGTGTATTCTTCCAGATTTATCTCCATTTTGGAGACAGAGAAACTGAGGCCCCAAGCATCTGAGTGACTGTCCCAAGGACATACATTGAGTAAGTTGTACCTGCTTCTCATACCATGGGTGGTGAATTTGTGATTCCTAAGCTGTCCTTTAGCCAATGTGAAAACTTGTAAGAGCCAAAGTAAATAAAAGCAGGGAAAACTCAAAGCTGGAGCAGAAGGTTTGGGGCCCATAGACTTATGGAGCCCAACTGCCCACCCACCCCTAATACACTGCAAGGCACTCCCCTTCCCTGGCTGCTCCAAGCCAACCCCCGTCCACAGGAGCTTTTCCTGCCTTCTAACTGGCAGGGCCAGACCCAACATTCAGGCCATTCTTCTCTATCAAGTGTTCCCACCCCATGTCATATTCCTTTAAGACCCTGATACTATGACAGTTTAATAAGCCATGTTTTCTGTATGCTAAAAAGAGATAAAGTCTAAAGGCTGCTAACCAGCCTACAAAAAGCTCAACCCTGAGGCCACACATAGAAGGCCCAGGGACAAGAGCTGTGGTCCCCAGCCACTTCCACCATCTTGTCGTGCTAATAGGGCACTCCCCTGCAATCCCCAGTTTGTTCCATCCACTCTCTCAAATCACATATTTGTAATGCAGTTGTCCCTCTTTATCTGAGGAGGGATATCTTTTAAAAAACCTCCAGGGGTTTCTTGAAACCCCAGATAGCAACAATCCTATACATGTATAGGTTTTGTCTACCATCTGTCTATAACTACAATCAAGTTTAATTTATAAATTAGTCACAAACATTAACATATAATAATAAAACATTAATAATAGTACAATACAATATATTTATATTTATATATACTCTAGTAAAATTGCCAGCATCACTATCCTTGCTATTTGAGTCCATTATTAAGAACAGTTATTTGGGGGCTGGAGAGATGGCTTAGTAGTTAAGATCACTGGCTTCTCCTGCAGTGAACTCACATGCCAACAATTGTCTGTAACTCCAGTTCCAGGCAGTTCAATGTCTTTTTTTGGCCTCTACAGGTATTGCACACATGTGGTGCACTTATACATGCAGTCAGAACACTTATGCAACTAAAAATAAACAAATCCAAAACAAATTCTAAAGAGAAATTATTTGAACAGAAACACTGTTGTGTCCTGACAATCAATTTAATAATCCAGACGGCTACTAAGTGAGTACCAGGCAAAGATGATTCCTGTTCTGAGCTGGACTGGCTGGCCTGGTACAAGACATCATAACACTCCTCAGAATTGTGCACAACTTAAAAAATATGTAAATTGTTTGCTTCTGGAATTTTGGGAGGGGGTCTGTTGGGGGTGGTGTTTTGTTTGGGTTTTTTTTTTTTTTTTTCTTAGTTTTTTGATGGCAGATTGCTAGGACAGCTTACAGGAAGTGAAACCTTGAGTGAGGGAGGATTCTTGTCTTCTCCTTTGGAAAAGGCCTTTCAGAAGGGGAGAGGAATATCTCTGGTGCACAGAGGGGATCAGGGAAAGGGTGAAACTGGTGGCATTTAGGGGCAATGGTCTGCTTACAAGGAGACAGCTGCATGTGATGTCATCTATTGGGAAGAAAGGGTGCTAGAATGTTGGGAGGAGGTACGACTGGTCTGGCACTGGGTAATACTCAATAAATACCTTAGTTCACTCATATGTGTCCTCCGAGGTCATCAACTGTTATTTATCAAACTGGTCAAAAGGAAAAGGCCTCCACACAATGTGAGGAATGCAGATGTAAACCCATCCACAGAGCAAGGGAAGAGCCATCCTCAGGCAATGTGGACTTCTCTATGTCACTCACCTCTGGGATAAAGGAGGCTGCAGCCTGAAGCCTGGTGACTCTGAAGCATTCTACCATACTGTGTGTTCCACAGGGATGAATTATTACTGAAATGACGGTATTTTGGCTCATTCCTTCTGATTTGGTTTGTGCGTTTTAAGCCTTAACACCTCAATATGGTAGCATTTGACTTTTAATTGCCTTGAACTTTTGTTAACATGAAATGAAGGGAGGAAATGGAAAGGAAAATAGAACTATATCTACACTGCTGTCAAGTTGCATAATTGTACATTTTTGCCACACCATTAGTTTCCAACTATTCCAGCCTGTAAACCCTTCCCCCATCATCCCTGAGAAAATAAATAAGTCAGTTTTTCTGTTACTGCTGCAAAGTTCACAGAACTCTAAATACCCTTCTCTGGCATTATAAAGAATTATGCAACTTTTAATTTAAGGTCTATTGTTTAATTACCACCTATGAGTGAGACCTTGAATCACCTAAGTGCTTGGTTGTCCTCCTGCTTTTTTAAAAAACACTCTTTCCCTCCTAAGAATATGACGTTTGAAAACTTAAGGAGCAGTGTCTGGAGCCAGCCAGGAAGCAGAACTTTCTCTTTATTTATGGAATAGAAAAGGCACCACCCTACCCCAGCCACTCCTAACTCACAGATGACCTCAGAGGCTCATGCCTTCCAAAAATAAAACCTCACCTAGCTACTGTACCACGCCCATAAAAACTGCCTCAAAAATTTTTCACCAAGTAGTTTTGAAGAGTGCAAATGAGAGCTGGGTAACCGAGGTCTTTCACTGTAACCATGGCTACAGGTTTTATGAGTACTAAGACCAGGATGTGGTCAGATTGGGTATATGCAGAAGTGTGAATGGCATCAGACTATGTACTCATAAATTCTCCACCTTAGAAATGTAGCTCCTGGTGACTATGATTCATAAGAGGCCGGAAGGAAGGCACAAGAGGGAGGAGGGCTGTGCTAAGAAGAAAAGCTCAGTGTTCTGATTTTAGGTTTAATTCAGCTTTTTAATATAATTCCTTAAAATGCCACTAGCTTACATTTAGATTGCAATTTTTCCTTTCTCCCTGTTCTTTCATGTGTCTTGTCCATTCTTCTCAACAGTCTGAAGAGATATCAAGCATATGTAATGACCTCATTTCTTAGACAAGGAAAGGGCTCAGAAGGCTTAACTGATTTTGTCCAAGGTCGAAGACATGGAGGGCAACTGAACTGGAACAGAAACTGTTTCCTCTGACTCCTAATTTAATATTCTTTTCATTTCACCCCTCTGCCAGCATTTTGTACTGAACCTGAGATATCTTGAGATGTACTAATTCCTCTTGCAAACATCCCTCATCTTTATCATTTGTCTGATTAACCAGAGACCAGGCTCATTCAAGGTGGAGGTTACAGCTGCTAAGACAGGCTGGCTTTTGTCCTCATTTATATTTTCTACCTGCTACAATGGCTCTCCCTACAGAAATGATAGCACAGAGAATAGGTAATGTGGTCTCTACTTGAGGAAATTTATAATCCAGGCTACAAGCTTAAAATGCCTCCAGGGACCAGGTAGTAAACAGTGTTAGTTGAAACACTGGGATCAGAGAAAACTCAGGCCCTTTTAAAGCTCTAGCAGACTGTGCACTTATAGGATGCTAATGTGCCAAATCATAAAGATTGAGGATTTTATATGTTTGAGGAAGAAAATGATTAATAATAATGATAATAAAAATAATACAGTGTATATGTATGGGTATACCTCTTGGATGGCTAGTGGGCATTATGCCTACTCAAAGAAGTCCCGTGCCTTGGAGGCCCATCACCTTCTGACATGTGTGATGTTGGATTGAACTTCTCTCCTGAAATATGCGATCTTATTAAAATCTGAACCCCATCGAAGGGTATAGCTCTGGGGTAGAACATCAGAATGCAAATCAAGAAGCCCTTGGTTCAAATCTAGGTACCCCTGTTGCTACCTGGTTTGGGAGTGGAGAGATGGCTGAGAAGTTAAGAGTACTTTCTGTGCTTGCAGAGGACCCGAGTTCTGTTCCTAGCAACCCACGCTGGAAGGACCACAACTACCTGTAACTCCAATTCCAGGAGATCCAATGCCCTCTTCTGGCCACTGCAGACATTGCATGTGTGTGATACACATACAGGCAAACAGGCATACACATAAATAAAAATAATTAAAAAAAAAAAAAAAAAAACCTGGGCCCCAGGGCCTGGAGGGTTGGCTCAGCAGTTAAGGGCACTGACTGCTCTTGCAGAAGACCCGGGTTCAACTCCCAGCACCCACATGGTAGCTATGAACCATCCTTAACTCCAGTTCTAGGGGAATCCGAAGCCCTCTTCTGACCTTCATGGCATTGCATGACACAGGTGCACTTACATACATGTTGACAATACACTCATACACGTAATATAAAAATAATAAATAAAAATTTTTTTAAAGTCTGAGCTCCAGAAAGTAGCACTAGACATACTATCAGGGCGTTTCCATAAGGTATGGCACATGTGGAAATTCTCATGTGTTGTAGATGAATGATTGGATGGGAACCCACCATCCTAGAAGAGACGGTTCAGAGACTGAAGTTCTTGACCTTCTGAGAATGGTGGTCACATAGTAGAGTGCTTACAGCAGGATCTTTAGGTTCAGCCAGGATTAGATTGAAATTTTATTTTGCCCTTTTGTAGCTCTGTGGCCTTGGACAAATTTTTAATATCTGATAGACCCAGTGTCCTCAGTAGGGATAAAAAGGCCTACCTTAAGTTGTTGAATGAGACCTTGACTATAAAGGTTTGATAACAGAGAGAGAGAGAGAGAGAGAGAGAGAGAGAGAGAGAGGTGTACTTAGTAAGAACTCAACAAATGGTAGCATTTGAGTCAACAGTTCTCATGAAAGATTTATGATAAGACATTTGCCAATGCTCTGTTTGGAGGCTTTGGCTTTCTGAAGTAGCTAAGTCAAAGGCTGGCCAAAGGAAAACAAGTAAGTATTCTAGCTGAAATGAAAAAGAGAAAGGTGATAGCAATGTGCAAATCAAACCACCCTCCCCTAAGAAATTAGATTCTGGAGGTCAGAAGGGGCTGAGCAAGGAAAGAGTGGTGGACAATGAGGGCGAATAAAGGCAGGAGGAAAGCAGAGACAGCCAAGTGTCTGCCCTGGTTTTCTGGGAGCTGGTCAACTCACCTTTTAAAGCAGTTCAGTGACTAATCTATCAAACTGTGATTAGAACAGAAAAACTCATCAGTAAAAATGTTTCTGCCTTTTACACAATATGAAATTTGAATAATATACTGCTTTGCACTTTTCAAGGTAATTTTAAGGCACTCACTGTGTGAACATAGTACATGTTCCACACATGATCTTATTTCACCTAGAAGTGCACTCTCTCATTCATCCAATGAGAAGGGTCTCTCAGCCCACATTCCACCAGGCATTGTACCAGACTCTGAGATCCAAATGATCCAGCACAGTGGATAAACATCTACCCCTCTGAGCAAGATGCCAGTGTCTCTGTTTACAGAGGGAAAGCCTAACATAAAGCACTTACGTGAATGTCCCCAGACTCTCTACCATTTTGTTGTAGAGGCAAAATCCTTAGCTACCAGTTTTCTGCTTTATGAGAAGAAACATTAAGAATCCTTTTCTTTATGGTCTCCAGGAGGTAAATATGAGGAAGTTGCTGACTTGCTCACAAGCTGGAGGTACTGTGTTCCACCATATTAGCACAGCTGAAACTTTCAGGGAATCAGGGAGGCATGCTTTCCAGGGATTGTGCCTGAGTCTGGTGCAAGAAGGACTAACTTCTCAGAGTCTATGACATAGGCTCTTTGGAGACTATGTAATTAGGGCTGAGAAGAGAGGAAAGAAGGAAAAAAAGGAGGGGAGAGGAAAAAAGAATAACAGTCAAATTGGAAAGTCCAGGCCTTCTGTTTTCCAATAGAAAAGCAAAGAAAGTCAAATGAAATCCTTTTTAAACTCTTTTCTTTGTTCCTAAATGATTCTCTAATTATTTGCCTAGTATCTTTAAGAAGCGAGAGCCTATCTTTTACTTTCCCTGCTCGTCCTAGCATAGCTTAATTAATACTTGATTGATTGAAGGATTGACTCATTTGAACCTAAAGTGAAATAGAGCTTTTTAATTTTCTTTTCTACTGAACCTAAAATAGAGCATATAGTAATTAGGAAATGATCCCTTGTTATCAGAAAGTCCCAGCTACAATGGGCTCTTTGTAACCCAGCAAAGGGAAGGTAGGTGATTATTTAGGAGCTGATAAAACACATACCATTCCCTACTGCTTTCCTGATAATGGGATTTTCGTGATCATTATTTCCCCCCTCAAATGAATTTTGTGGCTGGAGAATCTGGCTGGACAGTGCTAAATGGGTGGGTAATTATCATCAAAGTCCAGCCACAGCTACGACCCGTGGTCGCCTTCTCTGCCCTTCATTCTTCTGTTCTTTCTAAATTGATAACTGATGTCCAGTCAAGTTCTCACTTTTTTTCAGAGCTCCGAGGTTAGCTTCATTCTTTGGTACAGCTGCCTGCCGGAAGCTGGCCATCTAAACAGAACAACCGGGCAAGGGCCTGCTCTCATGGGCTTGGTATTCTAGTGGAGCAAGACAGGTTTTAAGCCTGTGCATCTCCATGACCAAGGAATCACGTAGTTAAGGATGAGAAGAGAAAAGGAAATAAAACATAGGAGAGAGTAAAGAAGAATAAAGAAATTGGGATGAACAAGGAATTTCAGAACAAGAAGTGCTACAAAGGCAGCGAGACAGGATGGCGTGGTAGATGCTGGGTGGGTTCTGAGAAGCCTCTGGTTGTAGCATGCAGGAAATTTGAATGGAAATTCATTTGAGCTGAGGACCAAATGTTATCAAGTACTCTCGCCGAGATCTGAGTATACATGGACCAGGCAAAGAGACAAACAAAGTTCTGAGTAGATGAAGAGTCCCAGTATAGGTGTGGCCAGGAAACAATGAATGAGACAGGAAGGAGTGCAGTGCAAGGTCAGAGATGAAAGTAGGTGCTGGGATGATGAGACAGGGACCAAGTGATACAGGCAAGATACATATGATGGAAGCAGGACCCAGATCACCTTGACGGGGTATATATGATGGAGGCAGGGGCCAGATGATGCTGATGATGCTGACAGTGTATATATGATGGAGGCAGAGGCCAGATGATGAAGACAGTATATTTATGGTAGAGTTAGGGACCAAATGATGGAGACAGTGACCAAATGCTTGAGTGGGCTATAACAAAGCACTTATATTCTACATTCATGTGACAGGATGTCGTAGAGCATAAGCTAGGGGTGAGAGCAGTGTAGCCCGACATGTGGGGAGAACAAAGTAGAACAAAAAAAGAACAGAACCAGAAAGACTGGTAAGGAGGCCACTGTAAAAAGTCAAGTGACAGATAAGAGTGGCCTAGCCTTGGAAGTAGAGAGAAGCAGATGGGTTTGAAATGTATTTGGGAGATAAATGCCTTGATTTCAACTGATGGGGTCATTCTTTTGCTGGGTTTGAATGCTAAAAGAATTCTTTCACATGTCAAATATGTATTAGCATCTATTATGTGACAGACACAAAGCTAGACCTTCAGGTCATACAGAGGAGTGAGAACACTATTATGAGGAGCCTGAAGTGAGAATGAAAAGCAAGTCAACAAGAACAGAAGAATGTTTGAGACTTATAAAACACTTTGTTTTTTTTTTCTGTATTCTTGTAATTTTTCAAAGAAAACACATAATTATAAAGCAATGAACAGGGCTCTGATAGATAATTGCCTCTATGGAAACTCAGAAGAAAAAGAAATCAGTTGTAGGGTCAGGTGTGACCAAGAGTCACGCCTCAAAGGGAGGTATGAATGACCTAGGTCCTCCTGGTGAACAGATAGAGAGAGGCAGGTGAGAGGACATGGAGCCTAGGGAGCACTGCAAAACATGGCACTGGAAGAGAGCAGGGGATGTTGTAGGGAACTTAGTTAAGGGTGGGGGTGGCAGTGGGGGCATAGAAGATGAAGCTGGGGTGATAGAAGCGTCAGCTCATAGGAAACTAGTCCTCCTTGCTAAGGAGTTGTGATTACTATGTCAATAGGATATAGATCACATTTAGAATATAGAAAAATGAATTGAAGAAAAAAACAAAAAACTAGAGACCAGTTTAAGAACCTGGATAAAATGCAATAACAATGGGTTTGAAGATGGAACACCTCTACATCTCAAGCCCTTTCCCTGACTTTCCTCCTTCTACCCACAGGGCCTGAGCTCACTCACTAAGCCCTTTTCACCTTTGATGCTCACCACAGCCCAGGCACTGCCTCCCTCATTCCTAAATATCCCTGTTCTTTCCCTGTGAAGAGCCTTTACCCTTGCTGCTCCTGCCTCCTGCAGGGCTCTCTCCGTAGCTTTGTGCACAAACGATCTTTGTCATCCCTCAGGTCAGCTCTGCAAAGGCCGCTGTTATCTTTACCTTTATAGCACTGTGGGGACACATTTGGGTTTATTTCTTTGCTTGCTTGTTTACTGCCTTCTCCTTGTAGAAAGTAGGCCACTTGGCCACCTCTCTGTTGTTATGACTCTATCAGCTGTGCCTAGGACATGAACTGACATATTCAAGAAACACACTAAGTACACTGGCAGAAGGAAAGAAGGGAGAGGAGGAGGAGATCAAAGGACAGTGCCATGTGGAGATCACAAAGCAGACTTGGATACCATTCCATACAGTCAGGCAAGACTATGGAAAGAGAATAAAGATGTAATTCCGCCTCTGTGATACCTGTTCACATTTCCAGAATCATGGCTTAGAAAAACAATGATGAGTGAAATATTTAGAAAGCTTCCTTACCACAAGAAAGCTACAGAAAGAAAGGGGAAAATGTCTCTTTTGGAGCCTTACATATCACAATCATGACTTTTCAACCATGCTAAAATTTTACAAGGCAAACAAAATCATCATTAGCTGAGGAGCCAAGGGATGTTTATTTTGGCTAGCCTTTTTGTTTGAGGTCAGATCATCACATTTATTGCCTGGTTAGGATCTAAGAAACTCTACCAGCTGGTGCAGTTAATTCTCATAACACCCTACTACTGTCAGCTCCATTTTACAAGTGAGAAAATTGAGCCCCAGAGAGAGAGAGTGACCTTCCGTGTGGCAGGGCTAGTGAGTGGAAGAGCCAGAATTCAGACCAGGATATCTGGTCTCAGAACCACCTCTCCAAAGCACTGAGATGAATCATCCTTGAGTCAAAGTTGTTCTAGAGGAGAGTTGTAGAGCCCACCACACATTTGTTGTAAGCAATATCAACACGAGCTTATTCATCTGCTACAGTACTTGGGCTAGACTAACTGCTTTAGAAAAAAAATCCCCAAATCTCAGTGGCTTCCCCAACAAAGGCTTACTAGTCAGTAGTTGAGTTCTGTTCCGTAGTCATTCAGGGATATCTTCATCTCTGTTCTCCCTGAGCTTTTATAGCTCTTCCTGCATCCTTTGCATCCAGTCTTATAAGCAAGCAGAATAAGAAGACGCCCTCTCCCATCTTGCCTCCCCAAAGTCCAGCACTGAGTCCCATGGCTCCACGGAGCTACAATGGGGCTGATGAGGTTGTCTAGCCCACACAGGATGGTGGGCTTTTTACAAGGCACTTCCTGGGTGCCATTTTTAGGGACACCCTTGGGGAAGTCTAGCAAGAAGGTAAGCTGAAAGACAAGATATTGGTTCTGCATGCCTCTACTAGTTGTTAACTGCTAACTTCTAGCAACAGTCTCCAAGCTTCTGACTAATAAACTAAAGGAATTTAATCAGGTGGCCCATCTCAAGGTTCTGCTAATCCAGAATGTCCATTATAATAAAAT
Organism: Nannospalax galili; assembly: GCF_000622305.1. Classification (NCBI taxonomy): domain Eukaryota; kingdom Metazoa; phylum Chordata; class Mammalia; order Rodentia; family Spalacidae; genus Nannospalax; species Nannospalax galili. Next base: position 1,508,238 of record NW_008360330.1, on the reverse strand, counting down.
AACCTTTTACTATTTTTAATAAATCTAAGCACCTTAATCATTTCTATATTGATGACCTATCTGTACTTTTGTTCAGAATTGTAGCTATAATTGCAACATTGATTCTGAAAGAAAATACTATCTATTTTCTTTCAACAGTAAATATCTATTTATATATCATATATGCATTCTCTAATGGAAAAACAATCCTCAAACTTTTATTGGGGTTAGTTATTTGAGGCAATTGATTAAATTGGGGAAATTATAGATACCTATTTTAATAATGTCTAGAGCTGGGTTTAAGTAATAAATAGAATGTTCTATAAGCAGATTATTTGCCATGATCTGACAGTTTTTGTACAACGAAGTTGTTAACATCTAGTAGAGGACATCTGTGCATGCCATGTTAGCAAGGTGAGAAACATCAGAAAACATATATCCAGAGCAGTAAAATTAATAAGTAAGTACTGGCTGATGTTCCACATTGTGGCCTCATAGAGAGGTTTGGTTTCTGAAGTGTGTGATATTATAACCATTGGGGTTTTGCAAAGCAGCGTGGTTTGATACTGAGGCAAGGTTTGGGCAGGCAAGGTGGAAAAAGGGTGGAATATGGTATGATCAACTCCCAGGAGAGATGGTAGGAGTCAGAGACTGTTTAGTCAATTTCTTACTTTGCAATTAAAAAATGTATATCTATATATTTACACACATGACCATACACGCACACACAGAGAGAGAGAGAGAGAGAGAGAGAGAGAGAGAGAGAGAGAGAGAGAGAGATATTTGAGATTTGAGACCTCATAGGAGGCCGGAGCTAGAAAAAGGACAGTAGACCCATGCCTACAAGTTCTTCCACTCATACCTGGAGAACATCTGAGCTAAGCCATGTGTTACACCCTCTCCACCACTGTCACCCTCTTCCTGCTGTCATTTTCCCCACACAACTGGAATGGCCAGCTCTCTCTGCCTCTCCAGTCTGTTTTCTCACACCTTGGTGATAAGTGATCTTTATGAGACACACATCCATTACAGTCCCTCTCTGCCTCATTCCCAAGGCTCTCATAGCATGCACCAGCCCCTGCCAAGGCTTTCAAGGCCCTTACTTCATGGACCCAGTGTCATCTGACTCTTGCCCTATCACTGTTTCTGTGTTCTGCTAGACTGTCTTTCAGGTTCTTTTCTGGAAAAGTGGTAGATCCAATAACTCATCTAAAAAAAAATAAATAAATAAATAAAAATTCCCAATAAATGTTATTTTTATGTTTCTCTACTTTTGGAGAACTCTTACTAGTCTATTACCAGTTGAAATCATTGTAAATTTAGATACTCTACTGGAAAGGTATCTAAGAGTAGAAAAGAAAACATACCAAGAATATCACTTAGAAATTCTTTAAAAACAAGTTTATGTCTCGTAGCTTTTTGGGCACTCTGGACATATATGCTTTTGTCATTCAGGTTTTAGCTCAGTCACCTCCACCCAGAGGTGACCTCCTCGCCTCCCTGATCAGTCACTCTTTCCTATTATCCACCAGTGAAGCACCATAGGTTTCCTGTTCATAGCACGTCCATAATTCCACTTTTATACCTGCCTACATGGCACCCTGATGAACATTTGCTTCCCATGCTAGACTCTGAGGACTATAAACAAGCTGACTTGTCCCTAGATAGTCAAGTCCAAGCACAGCTTCTAACAAGTAGTAGATACTCATAAATCATTGCCCAATGAAAGAGCAGACGTCTTGATTGTCCTTGCCCTTCATCACTCTCCCTTCACCCTCTTTACACAGTCATGTGCTCTTTCCACTGTACTGCTCTGCTCCCTTACCCCTACTATATAACTTCACTGCAGGACTCACCATATTGTACCTCTTCTGTTTTCTTCTCCTTGCTAGCTTGGGAGGGACTCTGTATTTGAATGCCCAAGGCCAGATATATGGTGGGTGTTCAACAAATATTCCTAACATTGAGTTGTCATCGAGACTTCCAAGACACCAGTTCTGGCTCTCTGATCACACAGAGCTAAAATTCGCACCAAAGGAAGCTCCCCACAGTAGGTCACTGTGTTGCCGTACATGGAGATAATGCTCTTCCCCCAATTCCTCTGGTCTCCATAATTTGTTTCTTCTTTCAACACAAGGCTCCTGTACTCATAGATTAGTGTTGGTCATCTGTTCAACTTGCATTTGCAATTATCCTTGAACCTGAAAACCATGTAGAAATACATGAGTTGTTTGTTAGAAACATTAATTCCTGGACCCACACTAGATCCACTGGATCTCAGCCTCCAGGAGTAAGAACCAGGAATCTGTAACTAATTCCTGAGTGACATTTCCTGGCCAGAAACATTCTGGCTGTCACCTGGAATCCATGGGCAGAGTAGATACAATGAGCACATTGATAACCCATGCCAAGGCAGAGCATTCAATGAAAACATTTGAGTGACAGCCCAATGGTAGGTCTTTGCCCCTTCCTTTGAATTTTGAGCTAGCCACACATTTCCTAGAGTCTGAGCTGTGGCAGAAGAGCCTTCTTGAGGCTCTGGTGGAGACTGGAGCCTCCTACTCCACCCTCTACAACATGGCTGAAGATTTGGAGGTCACAGTGGAACTGGTCTTGGGGACTAAATTGGGTGCATCTTGGCCTTATGAACATTTCTAGAAAGCATTTGCTATAATACAGACACTCTTCTAGAACTTTGCATACATTAATTCATCTCACAGGCAGAAACGGTGGGAAGCTAATGCAAAGTTGAATGCCCTGCACCCTCCTTGGAAAGCTCAGAAGGAGATCAGCTCTTGAGCCAGCCCTGAATACAACCCTGAAGCAGCTCTTGGCTCTTTGTTGTTGGATCCAGCTTCCCTGAAGAATGGCACACCTCTGTACATGCCCACAGGTCACAAAGCCTAGCAGTGAGGCTTGCATCTGCAAATAACCAGTGACTGTCCTGAGACCTCACCTATGAGCACAACAATCCTCCAGACACCAACAGGTATTCCCCAGGTTACCCTCCTCCATCCTGTCTCAGGATACCAGAGTCTAGAATTATAGCTGCAGACTTGCAGGATAGCCACAAGCAGGAAGGCTGTTCATGGAGTCCTTTTCACTTGAATGGGGGCTGGGGAGCGGGGAGTCCTGTGGTTCTTTAAGATTGAGGATGGTGGGGCTAGAGAGATGGCTCAGTGGTTAAGAACATTGGCTGCTCTTGCAGAGGACCCAGGTTTGATTCCCAGCACCCACATGGTGGCTAACAACCATCCATAACTCCAGTTCCAGGAGAATCTGATGCCCTCTTCTGACCTCCATGGGCACTACATGACACAAGTGCACCTACATACATACACAAAATGCATTCATACACAAAATTAAAATAATAAATTGTTTTTAGTGAGGATTGAGCTTGGCAGTGAAGGATGGAGAACAAAAACTCCAGGCTAGAATTAACCCATTGTTATTTGGAGATAACCCATTATTTTATGAATTAAGTTTGTATAGTCGTATTTTATAGTTTACAAAATGCATGAAATACACTGCGCCTTTTTGCTCCTCACAGCATCATTATAAGGGAAGCTCATTAACTTCATCATGTAGCTGAGGTTCAGTACCTTGCCAAGGTCACACAGGTTGACCTGAGGCTTAAACCCAGGTCTTCTGGCTCTAGTGTCACTGTTTCCCTTCATCACCTCTTATACAGACAGGTAGAAGCTTGGTGGAAAAAATAATGAATGAATCTCTCTCTCTCTCTCTCTCTCTCTCTCTCTCTCTCTCTCTCTCTGGCTGGATACTCCAGAGAATATATAGATTAATAAGATTTTGTTTCCAGGGAACTGAAAGTAACTTTCTCCCACTCTCTCTCTCTTCAGACCTACCCCCACAACCACAGCAAAGATTGATTGGCACCTATTGTTTTCTTTACAAGAATAGATGAATTATGTTTCAGTGTCAGTGATACTTGAAAGCCAACAAAAGGGTAGAGTCTCCCAGGGTACACTCTAGGGGCCAACGTGTGGCTTCTTTTGCACACCATCCCTTGAAAGGCCTAACTTTTAATTCATACCACTGAGAAGATACTTGATTGTTTCCTGGAAATGCTAATAATGCAAAGCTCATAAATACTAATGAAATGCTATAGATTAGCGGAGCTCAGCAAGTAACCTGGGGAGCCTAGACAAGAATTCTTAGATTAAAAAATATAAAGAATACTTTTTAATCGAATTTTCCCCAGACTGGGTTCCCAAATGTTAATGAATGCTCTTTGGCTGTGTGGAGAGCTGACTCTAATAAGTACCTTTAGGAATGCAGAAGTGAGTTATTGACTTAGCTTTAGTTGAAGAGAAACCTATTAATTCAAAGGCATTTTAGGTGTCATGGGATGGACACATTTAAGACAAAGGTGAGCGAGGTAGGGGAGCCTGGCACACTGAGATAAACACATAACTCAAATGCATGCTTCTATTTCAGCCAACTAAGCAATCTAAGTTGGAATTTGCTTATTATATTTGCGTTTTATGACATGATCTTTCAATAATAATAACTCCCCTGGAATAGAAAACTCCATCATGTCAAAAACTATAACTTTGTCACTCATTGCTGAATCCACAATGCCCTGCACAAAATGTGGCACATAACAAGCGTCTAATTTCAAGTGTTTGTTAAATGAATAAAGAGCTTTCTCAAAATATTTTCTAGAGCTTTTCAGATCTTGTCATCTTTTCCTAAAGGCCATCTCTGACCACAATGACTGTTAACAAAGCTCCCAAATAAAACCCACCTCTATCTTAGCCACCCTCTACCCTTCTAGCTCATCCCCCAGTCTTCTCTCCCATCTGATCTCCAGGTTCATCGTAAGGAAACCTGTTCTCCCATTTATGTTCCAGATCTTTCTCTGCCTGAGACATCTAAACATCCTTTTCATCCACAGCTCTCTATCAAAGCCCTACTCCTCTTTAAAAGTCTTCCTTAAGTGACTCTACCTTCATGGAAACACCCCTAGTATTCTCCAAGGGCTCAGTATCCTTTCTCTTTCCCTGAGTAACCACAAGAATGGGCCCCCAATGCTCTGCTGCTCCCTGCAAAAAACAGCACCACCTGACCCAGAATAGTTTATCAATAGCTATGATGTTGGTGTCATTTAATGTTCTGTAGCTGGAATGTTGTGCAAAGAGCCCTGGTCCCAGGAAGGCTATGTGTGGGATCCAATAAGGAGAAGGCACCCAAAGTGTTCCCACAACAGAGCAGAAAATTGCTCTATGTGAGCCAAAAATACTGGGTCACACAAGGCTGAGGCAAAAGCAGGGATCATGCCAAAAGGGCAAGGAAAATCTGGAAGGGAGGACGTCTCCTGTGAGACGAGAAGGGGAGGTATGTGGGGTTATAGATCTACCAAGGGTTGCTTTCTTTTCCAGAGATCCTGTAATCTTAATGGAATGTAGGCAGATTCACGTCATGGGGTGACCCCACCCCTCAGAGGGGTTTGAACAAAGACTCCAATGGGATGATAAGGCTTCTTAGAGTGTTTTTCTTTGTTGCATGTTGAATTTAAGTTTGGGCAGCCTTGTGCTTTCTATAAAACCCACACTTGGGCAGGAGTTAGGTTTTATTTGATGTTTCTTTGTGCATTTGGGAAGTGTCTAACAATGGGAAATAAATCTCTTTGCAGACTGCTCTACAATAGACTGGGATAAATGCTTAAGTCAGTCTAGGGAATAGTCAAGGACTGTAATATTCTGCAAATCCTGGGCTGCTCGCCAAAAATGGGTTAATTCCATACAAAGGAATAGGAGGCCCCTGAGCAATTCTTGTGAACAGTTCACTCGCTGAAGATCTGGAGTCAAACTCCCTAGAATGAGTAAGTTCAACACTGCCACTCTCACGTACCTTGTGACTTATGCTTCCATCTCTTTAGATGAAGGATGGAAAAATGACGTACCTACTGCATAAGGCTATATTGAGTCAATGAAAGTGAAATGAGCTAATAGGTATTAACAGTGCCTGGCATAAAAGAATGCTTTAAAAATATAGGCTAAAACCATTATTGTCCCCTTATAGAATTACTTCAGTCCCTATGGCCAAGGTGCCAATCTGTGCAATTGCAAAAATTGTGTAAACAGTACCATTAGGAGTAGGGCCACATGCCGACAGACCAGGCCAGGTAGAGCTCGGATGGGCATATAGGCACTGAGTTTACAGGACATTTATAGAGCGTGTTATTCAAGGAATTAAACCTTAAAAGACAACACTGGGGCACAATGTATAACACAGTACCTGGAGTCGGGCATACCTTTTTGTTCCAGTACAGGGCAACAAAAGTCAGCCTGAACTAATATGGAATTCTGGGCCCAAGCCCCCTGATGCTTCTGTCCATAGCCCCAGCATCATCCCGTTACTCACTAAAAAGACAAAATGCCTCAGTTACTCAGGAGTTTGAGGCTGGATGGTTATAAGTTTGAGCCTTATCTGATTGACAGAGGGAGATCCTGTTGTTTAACAAAGTACCAATTAAGATGCAATATACATAACACTATCATCCTTAGTTCCTCTACTTTCCCAGCATCCTGAGAGAATGCTGGACTCATTATCTGGAAGTCTAGGTGTTTGCTGCAGCTGTGTGGCCTCAGACACAGCTCTTCACCAATTTACACCTCATATTTGTCATATTTGAGTAACAGGGTTGGTCTGAAGTCTCTACCCTGAAAATCAGCGGTTCTTGATATTTCAGTCCAAGGTAGTGTTACACACCAAGAGGTTCCTTAATGTCTGAATTATGTCTGTTTCTAAAGTTATCTTTGGACACAAGAACCTGTGGATTCAGAATCCATCAGAGCCTCTTACACCTGAGAACTGAGCCCTAAGATGTATGTGGAGAAGTGAGGGATAGCAGAGGAAGAGGAACTGTTCTTCAGGAGAACAGGAAAATGGCCCCCAATGTACACTGAGCACAGAATAGGGACCCTGTCCCCATATCCAAGTATCAGTTCCCAATGAGCTGTCGGGCTCCTTTTCTCTGAAAAGAAAAGGAATAGGTAAGGAAAGGGTTTTGAGAATGTTTGCTTAAGAGGTGGAAAACAGGAAGCTAAACAAAGAGAAGGTAGAAAGCAGAGACAATCAGACACAGAAGTACAATGTACAGAGGGGAGAAGACAGGCCCAGAGACAAGGGCATGCATGCATTAAGGACAGCATGGATGTGGCAAGATAAGGACTGATGGCCTCGGCCTGAGAAAGGACATCTCACTTTGTGTTTAAGCTGTATAAGCATTGAGAATGGCAGGCTATGTTCCTAGAAGGTCAGACACAGAGCTACCATGTGGAAAATATGTGTTCATTACCTGGCAGGTGAGTTTCTATCTAGAGAAGATTGAGATTCACCACTGTAGAGGGTGGGAGAGAATTCCTAGCCAGAATATGCACACTGATTCATTTACCCAGCAACTGTTGGTCACTTACTTTGCCAGATCGGATAGAACATCTTGTATCTTAAGTCCAATATCATGTGAGTACAAAGTGCAAATTGGTTAATGTTTATTAACTAAATGCATGCACATACCTTGTTTATTGAGTCTCAGTACAATTTCAATAAACTCACTGCAAATCTTCAACCCCTTCTTTCTAAGTCTAAAGCCTCTGGTTCTATAAAAAATGATGAACAATTCCCACTGTGTTTCCCTTAAATTGTCTATTTTAATGTCTTCAGGAGCTCCTGGTGGCGTGCTCAAACCCAAAGCTGAAAGAGGAGAAAATCCCAAGTGGCCAACACTGTGTTCTCTAGAGTCCAGGACTTACTAGAAAACTGAAAGGATCCTCTGTCGCCACCCCAGCCAAGCACCATGGAGAGAATCAGCTCCTTCTTCAGCTCTATCTGGGAGACCATCTTGATCAAACACCAAGAAGGCCTCTTCAATACTGTCTGCTTAGCTGTCCTCCTGGGGCTGCCCCTATTGGTGGTCCTCACACTCATCTTCATCTGTTGCCATTGCTGCTGCAGTCGGCCAGCCAAGAGCTGCCAACAGTCAGAGCAGAACAAAAGGAAGAAGAAAAAGAAGAAGAAGGATGAAGAAGACCTCTGGATCTCTGCTCAGCCGAAGCTCCTCCAGATGGAGAAGAGGCCGTCACTTCCTGTCTAGCTAGGAAGGAAGCGAGTATCTTCCCACTGGAGCCAACCTTCCTTCCAACCACATGAAGACTCAGGAGAAGGGGTCTTTAAAGTGATACATTCATGCCCACAAGAGTACTCAACCAAGGAACAAATTTTAAACTGAGAGCCCCAATGGAGGGGAGCTTATGGGCATTTCTTACATTGTCTTGGCAGCTATGTGTTCAATAACAGTGCTCTTTGCTGCAGTCCCAAGCCTGCATTACACTGTCTCTGGAATACCCCACTACAAAAGCACAGAGAACACTTACCATGAATCTTAGATGGCTTCCAAGGTTATACACACACCCATCATTTCATGGGACAGTACTCTGTTTATCAAGTGGCCATTTAATATGTACTTTGCTCAAGTCAGTATACTATATATACTTGCAGAAATGTCTTCTAGAAAGACATGGCCAGATTTAGGCACATGTACACAATTATATAGCTATTCAAGGTCCTTATGCACTGTCTACATACCATTCAGATTGGAAATGGGTGCTTTCCTATTCATATACCTACATAGTGTTTTACTGGAAATACATTTGGACATTCCAGGAACCTGGTACACTCCTCACCTCAGTATGTATTGATACAGACATAGCTAGTTCCTGTATGCTTCTGACCCTTTACGTATACCTAAAAGTTTAAAGTATGGATTGGAATTCATTGAAAGCTCTTTACTTGCAATTCATGATAAGGTCCTTATTACCACTGACAGGTGTTTAATGTGGTCCAAGACCTTTCTGGGACATTACCCCGTACCAACAAGCAGGGTGCCCTTTTCCAAGCAGTGATGGAAACCTCTTGTCAGTGACTGCTAGAAAGCTATGGAAACCCACTTATTCTCTTCAGTGGGCTGCAGTTATGTACCTATGCGATGTATGTACAGATGGAAAGAGTAAGGAAATGGTCTACCTGAGCTAGCTAGAAAATCACAAGTACAGTCTCAAAGGAGGCACACACACACACACACACACACACACACACACACACACACACACACACACACACACACGCATGCACGCACCAGAAACAAATTCCTGAGTTTGTAGCAGTGTGTGGGATGTTGCAGGTGGGGTGCAGAAGTAATAGTTTAAATGAAAATAAGATGAAACTATAAAGAAGTTTACTATTATTTATCTTGATGCTCAGGAAAGTATGTTATGCACAGTCGGTACTCGTAACTGTAGATGTTGTTGGATGGATATAAAATGATGTTAAGGATAAGCTTGTAATACCTCACAATTCCTCCAAAGTGACCTTCTCTTCTAAGATACCCCACTAATTGCTGCAGTAGATGAGACAGGTATTGAGACCAGGGTTGAGTTGACATATGTGCCCTGAGGTACCTAAGGACTTGCAAAGAAGATCTGTGAGTGGAGGAGACTTTCCCTCACCAGACTAATGTTCAGAGATAATCCACCTATGTGATGAACTGGTTGGTTTTTTCATTATATTGTGGCTATATGACAAAGATAGAGAACTTAGACTGTACTCTGACCACTCATTTGCAAATCTACTGGGGAGCTCTTGAAATATTTTCCTTTGGAAACACTTCTAGACAGTGGCAAATTACTGTCAAATTAATAACAGCTACATTATGACTTTTCTGTGCTAAAAGAAAAGAACCAAGTTTGATATGACTGTGTGAATGGAAAGGTGTACTCTATTTGCTCTCCCAGCTACCTGGTACTGCTGGTACACCTCCAGCTGCACTCCAGGCCCTTGGACAGTAGGCATCTGGTGGTGACTCTTGCACTTGGGTCTTCTAACAGATGACCTTGTGAATTATAAATTAAGCCTAGCTATATTTTAGAGCAAGTCACATTCACTCTCTCATCCTCCGTAACCCCAAAGTCCGTAGGCACTCAGACCTTTCACCCAAAAGCATCTTTGACCAGAGAAGCACTTCCTGATTCTCTGTCCCTTTGTCACATGAAGAACTTGTTGTGGAACATCTGGCTGTCCTCTTCATGTCACAGAATGGTCAGTCATCTCTCCAGACCACATTCGTCCCTCTACCCAGTGCTGTTACCAGGATGGGGTAACTTTCCCACCTCCAGCTCTCAGTTACTATAAATTGGAAGACTTGGGGGAGATGTGGAGCCAAGAAGCAGAGATGGGAAGTCATTATGACCTTTGGGAGTGGATGACCAGGATCAGGGACCATACAAGTTACATGGTTTCCATGGTAACTGGATGCCAGTTTCAATTGAGACAACAGTCACTTATTATTACCTGCAATGGGAAAGCCTCTGTCTCCAGGCACACTGTCCCTACTGCTTCCTAATCAAATGGATTTGAGCCAGCTCTGGGCATGAAACACTCAGAAAGTCATTTCTCAGTTGTTTTCATACCCTGGCTCCAGGAGACCCAACCCTGGTTGGCTTACCTCTTCCTGTTCCAGCCTCCCTGACAGCCTTTATAGAGTGCCAGGGATTGTGTAGGTCTTGTGATGTGATAGGCCCTCACATTGCTACTGGAAAGTAGGCAGTGCTCCGAGTCCTGCCTTCCTGCTTCATTCTTCCCCGCTCTGTTCTTATTCCGTCTTCTTCCTGCAGCATGCCAGCTCCATCCCTTTATTCTTCTCCACTTTCTCTCCTCTTTCCCCCACCCCTGAGCCTCTGTCCCAAACCTGCCACAGACATGGGACGGGGGCGGTGCAGGGGGTTGTATGGAAGGCTAAGGACCTGCTTTACTCATCTGGGAAGGTTAAGTTAATGGGGGACAGAAAGGCTTCAAAAAGCAGAGTCCTCCTAAACTGGCACAGGCCTGGGGAGGAGGTCCCTCCCCCATGCTGGACTTCTGAGCAGCCATGGCCATCCTCACACACATAGGGGTCTTTCCTCAATGGATTTACTTTTTTTATTTGTTAGGGGGAGGGAAAAGGGAACAGGAAAATGTAGAGAAAAGTCAGTCACTTTTTCAAGAAGAATATATAAATGATCAAAGTTGTATAGTATTTGTCAGTATTTTTCTGTAAAATTCAAACACACGTAGAAGTTTATTTAAATAAATATTTTGAAAATGAAAAGCCTCTACATTGGAATTACTTTCGTGTTATAACATTACTCTTGTTCAGTCATCACTGAGAAATGATCAAAGCAGTGACTCTCCCTGCCTGGTCACTGCCTTCCCAGAACCATAGATCAGAGGACCAATAATGTGGCATCTCTCTCTTCTTTGCAAAACACACAACTTTGGGGGATGAACTGAGAGGTGCCAGCTACAGTAAAACACACTGATGTTCCCTGATGACACTTAGAGAATGCTCCCTTGGTTGAAGTCAACCCGTGTCTTCTTATAGGAAAGAGGGAAAGTAGCAAAGACCTATAACAAACCAACAAACAAAAAACAAAAGCAAATAACAAATAAGAAAACGCAGGACTTCGGGGTTAATCTGATGCTGTGAAACAAAGGATCAAGGACCTCTTTACTAGGTATTAGGAACAGAAGTACATACATATATGTGCATGTATTTGTATAAATGTGTATACCCTTTTGAAAGTCAGCCACACTTTGCATTGATTATGCAATGAAATGATTTATAGACTCCTGACTCCTCTCTTGACGATACTAAGCCTGCCGTTAAAACAGAGGCCACTTAGAGCAGTGCTGGCCAGCAGAAGCAGAATGATAGAAATGCTTTCTGTTTGTAATGTCCAGTGTGGTACCGTGAGCCACATGGGGCTCTTTGAGTTCATTAAAATAAAACAAAGTTAAAAGTCCATAGCTCAAATATTTCAGCCTTATTTCAAGTGCTCAACAGTCACCTGTGGCTAACAGCAGCCACCCTGGACCACATAGGGCTATGATCTTCTGGGAAGAGTGGTCAAATGTTGGTGAAAGGCTTGAATGTTGTTGTTTCAATGAGGGCTTAGGAAGGAAGACCTACAGCACAGGCACACATTTTTGCTCTGTCTCCCACACAGCAGGCTATTTCACAGTTCTAGTTGATTCCTGAGCTCCTTTCCAACTCCACACACCCATAGAAACAGACATCAGGAAACAGCATCTTCATTCAGCCTCCTACTCATTCCTCCAAGACATTACAAAACTTTCCAGTGCAGAGGAGGGCTTGCCCAGACTGTCACACACCTGAAAGGAGCCTCAGCTACTGACCTGCCCTCAGCACCTCCAGCCTAGGCCTGCCCACACTCAGGTGTTAAGAATGGTTTGCATAATACAATCATAGTTCAGACTTCTCTGCTCACTGGAGCATTCTGCTGGCCCCTTGCCCTTTGACCTAGGATTATTCCCAAATTCAAAGCATACAAGATTAAACAAAGAATCCCTTCAACCAGCTTGTGTCTGTCTATGTTTAACTCCATGAGATGTTTTCAAATACTAGTGTGGATGACACCTCAAAGTGATACTTTATCCAGGAATGGCAATGAATTCTCTGATAACCCCCCTTGAGGATATGAATTCAATAAATATTTTGACTTTTTATTATATGCCAAGTCCACTGGATTCCAATAATGTGAATATGTAGGCCAATGAGACAGACCACTGCAATATAATATGCCCACTTGCTTCCTTAGAGGGACACCCCAAGGCTGGCATTTCCCCAGAGAAACAATCTACTCACAGGAGCACTTTAAGAAGACTTTGAAAACACCCCCTGGAAGTTCCTGCTCACTCTCAACTGGGTACCCCTTGTAGTGGAGGGGGCAGGGGAGTAGACAGAGCCCAGGTTTCTGCACTCAGCCCCTTCTAGGCAGTACCTGTGTACCTATTTGTGGATTAGTTTGGGAAAAATACTGACTGAGCAACCACCAAACGTAGGCTGGATGCTGAGCTCGACCCCACTGGCCAACCGTCCAGACAATGTCATATAAAAAGGGGCCAGGGTGTGGTGAAACCCTCCAGAACTTCCGTTTATGAAGAACAGAAAAATGGTGCTTGAACTGTGAGTCTCCTAATAAAACAACACTGCCATCTTCTGGCAAGATTGGATATAGCAAGCTTCTTGCACAGAGCTGCAGGCCCCAACCGTATTGATTGCTATTGAACTGGCTCTTGATCCTCTCCACTGTCCTGGTGAAGGGCTTAAAGTAATGACTTGAAAGTTTTTTTTTTTTTAATAGAGGACCTTTTCTGGTAACTGACTTAAGTTTCCTCAAGAGCTTTTTACCATTTTTAGTTTTCCCTTCAGCTACTGAATTTCTTCCCCTGTGCATGCTTCCGCACCCCACAGCAGCTTCTTTTCCTCCTCTGATCACAACTCTTTGAAACGCTCATTCTCCCTAGCTCCTGCAGAATTTTCTTGCGTGTGTAATCCTTACATCTCTGAGAATTCTAAGTTAGAAAACAGAGTACTTGACCTCACTTAACAGAAGCTGCTGAGGATTAAAACCAGCTCCGGGCTCTGCCATGCACCACCTCCGGGTGGTCGCCTGCCTTTGTAGCCACTCCTCGAATCCTGCTGATTCTACACCTTTCTTCTGTGCCCGCCCCCTTTTCCCCACTCCTGACACAGACCAACAAAATCATTACCTCTTGCCTGAACTGTTATAGTAGCCTAGAATTGCTCTGTGATCCTCCACCTTCTCTCCATACCCTCCCCAGAATGGTCAATGAGCACAGGCTGCCTTTGGCTAGGAGAAATAACTTCCAATGTGCTATATCACCGCTAGGAGGAATAACTTCCAATGTGCTACATCACCGCGGGGTAACTGTGACTGACAAGGCTTAATTGCATATTTCAAAGTAGCTAGTAGACAGAATTTTACATGTTCTCAACACAAAAAAAAATGATAAATGTTTGAGATGATGGATGTGTCAATTACCCTGATCTGATCACTGCACATTGTATACTCATATTGAAATGTCACAGTTTACCTCACAACTATGTGCAATTACTTAGTGTCAATTAAGAATAAAAATAGAGAGGCTGAGGAGATGGCTCAGAGGATAAAGCTCTTACTACTCAAACGAAGGACTGGAGTTTGATCTATAGCACCAGCATAAATGCCTGATGGGTGTGGCAACCTACCTGGAATCCCAGTACTCAGGAGGCAGAGCAAGCTAGCTGGCTATACTAGCCAAATCTATGAGTTCCATATTCAGAGGGAGACACTGCCTCGATAAACAAAATGGAACATGATCAAGGGAAACACCCAGTGTCAACCTCTCCATGCACTTATGCCCCATATGTGTGAACAAGCACACACACACACACACACACACACACACACACACACATTTTTAAGTGATTTTCAAAAACCCCACTATGTTATTTTCTCTATTCTGTCACCAAATTAATATTTCCAAAATACAAACCTGCCCATATCACTCCAAGATTTAAAGCCTCTGAGAGCTCTCTACTGTTCAAATGCTTTCATGTGAGCAGTGGCTCTCACCCCTGGGTCCATGTTTAGAATTCCCTGGGGAGCTTCGAAAAGCTCAGGCACACAGGGCTCACCCGAGACACTGCAGTAGAGTCTCTGGAGGGTCAGTGAGCAAAAGGACACACATCAAAGCTCACGCTGACTCTGATCTGTAGAGTGAACTGAGAGCCACTGTACTACTGCAAGAAAGAATCCCTGCCTGTCCTTCCCAGTGGTTCCTGGGACTTCCTCATCCACTGAGAAGCCACTTTCCTGCCTCAGACACATCCTACTCCCCCAGGAATCCAGTTGCACCTCTAGCTAATACAGTCTGTCTTTCTGGACCTGATGTCATCACTGCAGCCCCCAAAGCCTTCTCTGATACCTTTTATGGAATTAGTCACCACCACCATTATCCCCACATACACACTGCTCACCGTACCCCTTGTAACTCACTTTCCTTAAGCCACCACCATTCAGGTTTGTTTCTACACTGTCGCCACACAATTCTGAGAGCTGCTCAGGGGCAGCTGTTTGTGTTGCTCATTTCTTGCATGTTTCTTGTGCAAAATAGAAAGCGCTCTGGAAATTTTACTAAAGCTTGTGGGACTTCTGTCCTGCCCCCTACTCATGTAGACTCTAGTTTACTTTGCTACTTGAGCTTTGGTTCACTTAAGTTGTTCTAAAGAGCAGGGATGGCTTCCTTTAAACTTCAATACCTTGATGGTTTGTAACCTGGCTCTAAGAAAAATGTTTGAGCCTCTCTGAAAAGCAGATCTATCCGAAAAACACATTCCATAGACCCACATTCCCTACTGGAACCAGGGTTGCTGGGCTGGTCATGTTAAAGTGAGGGGAGGTATGGAGGATGGTTCCAGGCTGGGATGTTTTCCGTTCTATAAACACCCTTTGATAATGAACTTCCCAGACTTCCCTCCCTGCTCATAGAACCTTTGAAGGTCAGCTGAGGATTTCTACATGCCATCCCCTCCAGTCTCCCAGACAAGTTGCTTCAATGGCCATCAGTGGAGAAAACCTGGAGTCAATGAACCTGGGATGTGCACTGTCCCATCAAAACCTTCTCTAGGAGTTGGGGAGATGGCTCAGTGGTTAAGAGCACTTACTGCTCTTGTAAAACACCCAGGTTTGGTTCACAGCACCCCACGGCAGCTAATACTTGTCCTTAACTCCAGTTTCAAGGAATTCAGCGGGCACCAGGTATACATGGTATACCTACATACATGCAAAAAAAATATTCATATACACAAAATAAGAAAAAATAAAATGTTTTTTAAAAAAAAAAAAAAACCTTCTCCAGGGCAAAGGCTGTGGGTGGCTCCCACAACAGAGCTGCTCAAAGAGAGGACCCCAGCCTAGCATCAGCTCCATCGAGTCAGAACAGCGGTGGAGTGGGGGTAGGGGAAGCAACTCATGTCTTTCTTAACAAGCACACTTAAGATGTCCGCTAAAAGTTAAAAGCAGGCACTGAAGAGATGGCTCAGCAGTTAAGAGCACTGGTTGCTCTTGCAGAGGACCTGGATTCAGTTCCCAGTACTCATGTGCAGCTAACAACCATCCATACTCCCAGTTCCAGAGGATCCTCTTCTGACCTCTGTGGGTACTGCATGACACCAGTGCACTTACATACATGCAGGCAATACACCCATACATATAAAATAAAAATAATAAATAAAATATTTTTTTAAGCTGAGAGTATCCCTGCCATCAGAAACCTCTGGCTCTAGGCCAGTCCTGGGAGTTGAATTTATTTTGCCAAGGAAATATACACTGGAATATTGCATAATTTGTTATTTACTGTCAATTCCCATCACTAGAATAGAAGCATAATTTGTTTATTGTCAATCTTTGCCTAGAATATGTAGAACAAAATATGTAAGTGAATGTTTTGTTTACTTGGGTAAGTTGAGTGCTTGGAGTAGAACATGGCATGTGATAAGATTTAAGCAATATGTAGTCAATGAATGAGTGAATGAACAGACACCAGCACATGAGCTCCATTGGTACCAGGACTGAGTGTGACTTGCTCACCTGTTTTCCCCAGCATCTGACACACTGACAGATACAAAGCAGGCTGGTACCTAATGGACTCTTTAATCATTGAACAATGTGCAAATACTTTTTAAAAATATTTTATTAATTTATTTTATGTGTATTCATGTATTGCCTGCATGTAGGTAAGTGCACTTGTGTTATGCAATGCCCACGGGGAACAGAAGAGGATGTCGGATCCCCTGGAACTGGAGTTACAGACAGTTGTTAGCTGCCATGTGGGTACTGGGATTCAAACCTGGGTCCTCTGCAAGAACAGCCAGTGTTCTTAACCACTGAGCCATCTCTCCAGCCCCATAAATACATTTTTATGTATATGAGTGTGTTGTCTGCATGTGTATAAGTGCACCTGTATCATGCAATGCCCGAGGAGATCAGAAGAAAGCATCAGATCCCCCAGACAGTTATGGACAGTTGTTAGCCACCATGTGGGTACTGGGACTCGAACCTGGGTCCTCTGCAAGATCAGTCAGTGTTCTTAACTGCTGTGCCATCTCTCCAGGCCCAGCAAATACATTTTTTAATGATGAGCCTCAATACTAAGTGCACTTTAGTCAGACCACTCATTATCAGTACTTGCAATGTTTCTCAATGTGTTTGCCTGGGATGAGGATTCTGAAAACTTGAACAGTGGACAAAAGCAGTTTCACGTATGTGGCTTGGCATTGATCCAGAGGTTCAAATATGAGAAAGCTAAACAGCAACATACTCCCCAGTCCTGAAAAATAACTGAAGCTTCTAGAACATTTGCCTTCCTTCCCACTCACCTACTTCTGCTGCATTCCAAAGAGCATTATTTTCATTCACACGGGTAAGAGACCACAGTCAACCAAATTCCAGGATGCTAGGCTAATTCTTCCTTCACTTGTACTTAGGTTAAATTTAGAATTCGAGCACACTTAAGTGGAGAAAATAACATAAGGCAATTTTTTTAAATCAAATTGTTTATTATTTTTTAATAGGAATTTAAGTTACTTCAACAGTCACTGACAAGACTATAGGAAACCTTCCAAATTGGTAGCAAACAAACAAGAAGAAACAGACCTGCCAAGTGTCCCCAGCAGGCGGCCTCACAGTCTGTGCAACCTCTGAAAGCAGAGGGACCCAGCAGTGAGGGGTATGGGGAAAGAAGGAGGCTAAGGGCTGACAGGGGAGTCAGGAAAGACTGGGTGGTACCAGTTATTTAGAGAGACAGATTATTTAAAGTTGAAATGAGTGAGGATTTATTTACAACATATGCAGATCTATGGAAGTGATTATGCAAATGTCTGGAAAGGGGGCAGTTAAAAATAGCAATGAAATAGAAGCTTTGGTTTCCAGCATGCTGGAGACTAGTCAGAACACAGCTAAATGTGAATGCATAGTGAACACATTCTTTTTCATCACACAAGCAATTTAAAAAGAGTAAGATTTATACTTTCCCCTCAAAACCCAGAGGGAGCAGGAGGCAATACGCATGGGGTTGCCTCAGCTCTGACCCCTAGGAGATCAAAACCTCACTTAAGTTCTTCTTTCCAGAAAGAGTTGTATTACCAGAGCCCATATGTACATATCACCACCAATTTCTAAAGATTTCCAATTAATGAGGTGCTCTGTGATTCATTTTTTTCAACCTTATCTGATATATCTGCCATCAAAGATTAACTAGAAAACCTTATAGCTCCAACACAGTCTGTCCCATCCATACATACTGTGCAATTACAATGTTGTTGATTTTCAGAACCCCCGGTAAGAATGAGCAAAAATGTAGGTGACATGAAAGAACCCTCTAAAAGGTGCAGTGAGATGACCATTTGTTCTGTGGATGTCCAGCAATCTAAGAAGAGGATGTGAGCATCCCGAAAACCAACTCCTGCGTCACGACCACCCTCCCCCGCCCCAAGCTTGCATGGCTCCAACCCCTACTTCTCTTGTCTCCCGCGAAGACTGCTCAAATGGCCTTTCAGAACATTCGGGCCTTTCCTCCTAACGACCGCTTCTTTCTGCCAGAGAAACGATCTCTGCTGTAGCCAAAGGGACGAATTTTCAGCTCCACGTAAGGGATGGAGAACTCATGTCCTTTCCATGGTTCCCAGTTCACCCCCTGTGGGGGGGGAAATATCATTAAAATGAGGCACTAGGGAGGAAAGTAGCGTGGTTATGGTACTAAAGGAGTCCTTGAGAGTGATCTTTGAGGGGCGATCATGGGCTATGATCCAGGGTGGGAAGGCCAGATCTAAAAGTCTGCGCCCTCTGCTGGGCCTCTGGGGGTTAGACAGGCTGAGGAGACAGCCGGTGGCCTCCCAGGTGAAAAACCCCCGAGAGAGTCCAAGATGTGGGTGGGGCCAGAGCAACCACAAAGGTGACAGGGGGGTCAACCTGGCCAGCAATCCATGAATCAGCTTTGTCTCACTCTGTTCCTTTCCCAAAAAATTAAAGGCAAAAATAAACATATTAATTAGGCAATTGTGTAAAATCATTTTCAATTTAAACTATTTAGATATTAGCTCTAGGGTAACAAATAGCCTGCTGAAAACTAAATTTCATTTTCTGTCTTTTGACTGGTGAGTGCAATAATATTTAATTCACTTAATAACCTTGCAACCTGGCCAATAAAGAGCCCAAGTGACCAATTTTATGTATTTTAATTTGTGAGGTAAATAATAAACAAGAAGCTAAATGCCTTGCAGACTGTGAAAAGCCCATTAACCAGATGAATGTCTTTTATTAGCAAATACGGGGATGGTTTAGGGCATGCTGGCTGCTCATTGCAAATATCTGATCTCTGATCACAGACTTCTCTTAGTTGGCCCATGTGCTGCCACCATGATTCATGGGTCCAAACCTCCTTAGCGTCCCTGGGGCAAATTTCTTCTTCCCTTTGAAAGAAACACTTAAGGATTGGGAATCCTGGCAGCCTGGTGAGGCTCTGAGTCCTAGAAATGCACCTGGACTATATTTACAGTAATATTGGCATGCTGAGTTCTGGGCAGAGGTGGCTTCATGACAGCCAGGATCAGAACCTAGAATTGGAAATTAGAGACCCAGGATGGGTTTATGGAGGACAGAGGGTTGTTGATCAGCAGGAACAAAGATGCAATTTCAAGAAGCTATGAGGGAGCCAGCAGAAGGTGCCCACAGCTAGCAAAAAGTCAAGATAATATAAAAGGGTCATAGGGGTTCGAGAGATTACTGACAGAAAAGCTTCAGTGCAAGGCAGGACAGAGGAACAATCACAAACACTCAGCCCTGAACCGTCCTAATGGACAGACAGGCCCAACAGGATGCTCTGAGTAGTCTCTTGGTGGCTTTGAGAAAAGTGGATCCAGGGATGCATCTGACCTGAAGCGGAAGCCTGTTTGCCTAGTGATCAAAGCACTGAGAGAAATGGCTCTGGGGAGACAACTGGAAACAACAGTGAAGAACAGTGAAGTGTCTGTTTTGGACTGAATGTTTGTGTTCTCTCCAAAATCTAGAGATTAAGGTTCTAGTCCCCTAGTTGATAGTACTCAGAGGCAGGCCTTTGAGAAGCAATTTTTTAGATGGGACCATGAGGTTAGAGCTCCCACAACAGGATTAATGCCATCATAAGAGGAGGAAGAAGCCAGGCTCTCTCTCTCTCTCTCTCTCTCTCTCTCTCTCTCTCTCTCTCTCATAAAGATATACTAGAAGGTAGCTAGTGACATACCAGGAAGCAAGGCCCCACCAAGAACTGAATCTGCTGGCATCCTGACCTTCGATTGGCAACCCCCTAGAACTGAGAGATATGCATGTCTGCTATTCAAACCACCCAGTCTATGGTAGTTTGTTTTAGCAACCTGTAAATTAGTAAACCAAAATGACTGACAAATGTGGGGGTACACATATAAACCCATTATTCAGGAGGCTAAGACAGGAAAATTGAGAGTTCAAGGACAGCCTAGGCTACACAGCAAGACTGTCTAAACAAATGAAAAGAAGATGGGCCAGATGTGATACATGCCTATAATCCCAGCATTTAGATGGTAGAGGCAGAAGGAACAAGAGTTTAAGGTCATCCTCAGCTACACAACAAGTATGAGGTCAGCCTAAGCTACATGAGACCTACTCTGTCTCAAAAATATTATGAAAGAAAATCAAGAATGAGATGAGATGGCATTGAGCTTTATACAGCAATGACAGCCTGAGCAAATCACCCACCCGCAGCTGTAAGTGCTCAGCAGTGCAATGCTGAGCAGCGTCCACTGCCTGTGGACAGGGAGGCCATGACCTTAAGACCATAAAGCCTGGATCAGAGGTATGTCTGCCATCCCTGGAAGCCTAGAAGTGTGTGTGTGTGTGTGAGAGAGAGAGAGACAGAGAGACAGAGAGACAGAGAGACAGAGAGAGACAGAGACAGAGAGAGAGACAGAGACAGAGAGAGACAGAGAGACAGAGAGATTGTCACAGTGTCCCTTTGCTGAAGACAAAGCCTGTGAAGAGATGTTTGCCTGTCACTTACCTCACTATGCTTGGTCTCCCCATATTTGCCATTAGGGTTGGCCAAGTGGCAATTCTTATACCACCAGCCACCATGATGCGTCAGGGCACAGTTGCTGAGGGCAATATCGTTGTCTCTGTCAAAAGTTGTGAACTTCCATCCATTGTGGTAAGTAAGAGCATCCCCTGAAAGACAGATAACAAGGGAGTTGAGAGCTACCAGGAAAGCAGTCCTGGCAGGAAACATCCAGGCATGAAAACACCAAAGATCTTGTCATATGTCCTAGGTGGTCACCACTCTTTCGAAAAATGAGAGCATGACACAGATGAACAGCTTCTCTTTCCTGGCCTGTCACTTGAGCTCCAGTTTGTTTCTCCAACAATGTCAACAGCATTTTCACTTGGACGCCCCATCATCACATCAAATGTCTGAGTATCCTTCACTAGAACTCAAATCCTAGTCATCCTTTAAAGCCTAGCTCAACAACTGTACTCCTAAGATTCTCTTCATTGATTCTTCTCTCTCTCTCTCTCTCTCTCTCTCTCTCTCTCACACACACACACACACACACACACACACCTGAGTTTCTAGGTTTCTAGAGCCCTTCTGGGAACATATGTACAATTTAGTGCTTCATTACTTCCAGTCTGGGATCTGCTTTAATTATTTTACTTGTACTGAACCTATTTCTCAATCACATTTGTCATTCTTTTATAAGTTTACTTTCTTTTTCAGCTCATAAAAGGCAATAAGAGCCCACATGAATCACAAGCTTAATCAAGTTCCACTCTTGCAATCACGATATTCACGTTTACATCTAATCTCTGAGTATATGGATCAACTTCACACATATGTTCTCACTTGACTCTCACAGGCTGCGAGACAGGGTCCCTCTGCGTCCCACGAGGAAATAAACTCACGGTCTGGAAGTCCACAAATGAGAAAGCCAAGACTCAACTCTTGGTCCTCAGATTTCAAAATAAGAATTCTTTCTGAAACAGCAATTCACCTGGGGCTCCCTTAGTCCCACAAAGGGCTTCACTCCTTCTAGCAAGAGCAACCTGTCTGATAGCTCGCAACAGTGGTTCTCCAGTGCAACAGTGGTTCGGTAGTTCTCCCAGGGGGATCCCAAGACCTGTATCTATGTTATCACCTTAAGAACTTATTAGAAATGCACATTTTCAGGCTCACCCCAAGCCTACAGAACTACATACAGGGTGGGAGCACACCATCTTGTGCTTCAGCATCCTTTCAGATGCTCCTGAAGTGACTGTAACTTCATTCACATACTTATTCAGAGCACATACACTGTACCTTGGATGGGTCAGCGAGTTTATAGGGGACAGAAGCACAATGGTATTATATACTGAGGAAGTGCAAAGTCCTGGGCTCAGAGTTCAGTATCCTGTGTACCCCCAACAAGTTAATAGCCCTCATACAATAGAGAGGTTCTAATTTGCCCCTTCAACTCTGTAAGCTCAACAGTGGCTCCTTAACACCTCACCCAGCAAAGGCAGGAGCAGAGGGAACAGGGTCAGAGAGGTAACTCCACTCAGACGCACCCAGATGACCATGCCCCTACTGGGTTCTTCCAAGCAGAGAAAGGCATGCTGTCATTTTCTTTGTGCATGTTTCCTCCTCCTCCCTCCAGATTTCCTGCAGACAGTTAACTACAGCTTGAAGTAACGCACAATGTCTCCCCTAGTAACATCCTTTTAATGAGCACAGCTGCCCTAACTTGCATTTGAAGTTTCCAGAGTTTATTTTCTAAGAATCCAGGCAAAGGCTTTCTTAAAGCTGTTTTTAGTCATCTAACCTTGGGCACTGGAATAGGCAGAAGAAGCAAGTTTCAGCCTATCTAAGATTGTTTTTCTTTTCTGCCTATGAATTTTCTACATTTAAGAAACTGAAGCCATTCTATTGGTCAAAGTGTAGAAAATGAGTTTACTCATAAATCAGAAAATACATGCCCCCCAGCTAAGGTTGTATTCTGATTCTATGACTTTATCTTCTTAAGTAAAATCAAATTAATCTGGGTATAATAGATACTCTTTTTTAATATTTTATTTATTATTTTTACTTTACATGTATGTGTGTACTGCCTACATGAAGGTAAGTGCACCTGTGTCATGCAATGCCCACTTGCCCACGAAGGACAGAAGAGACTGTCGGATCCCCTGGAACTGGAGTTACAGACAGTTGTTAGCTTCCATGTGGGTGCTGGGATTCAAACCCAGGTCTTCTGCATAAACAGTCAGTGTTCTTAACCACTGAGCGATCTCTCCAGCACAGCAGCACACTCTTTAATCCCAGTACTAAAGCAGGAGGATTAAAAGTTTGAGGCCAGCATGGGCTACATACTGTTTCAAACATCAAGAATTTTAAAAAATAGCTAAGCCAATTATGCTTAGACTCTCTCCCATCACCATTATGAGAAACTACTGATGAGAGATAAGGGCCCAATTCTAGTACAGTGGCTCTGGAGGGAAGATGGTTCTTTTCAGGTATGGTAGAAGGGTTCTGGAAGACCATAGAAAGTCTGAACCCACATTCAAGGTGTGACCACTGAGTTGGTAACTATCCATCTCATCAAAATGTCACGCTGAGACCCACTTTTCTCCTTCAGTACTTTGTGATGCAGGAAAGATGATCACTCTGTGGCCACCACCTAAAACCAGGAGAAGCCATTAACATCATATTCCCTGTGTGCCACATTCAGACACAGCCTGTGAGTCTGGACTTTGAATATCTTTTGCCCTGAGATTAGGAGTAGGTAAGTAAAGGGTGATTGTGCCTGTCTAGCTTTCCCTTTTGTCCATGGATCTATTATTTGTTTCTCATCCCCAAATGCCAGCCTTTAAAAAATCCATTTCAAAATATGGAAAACACTGGCATTGGGTTAAAACAATTCTATATGGAATTAGCATCCGTGGCCCACTAAGTGCTGGTAAAGATCCCCACATTTCCAAGGGCTCCCATGAGGTGGACCCATTCTTTAAGCATCCCAACACAACAGAGCCCCATGCAAGAGAGATGTGAAATCAGCTATTAATAGTTGGGTAGCCCATGGAAACTTCATGGCCAGAGTCTGTGTTCCCATTGTCTTCTGTACATAAATGAATAGCATCTTAAAGGTGGCTCTCATAAGAAAGCCTGCAAGATGCAGAATTAGAAATGAAGTTTGCCTTGCTGAAGCTTCCTTTGCAAAGGAATAATGAGCTTACAGACAGAACTTCAGAAGTCAAAAGCTACAGATCCAATTGGACGGTATGAGGCGGAACAAGCCTGAAACCACACATTTTTCAGGGCTGCGCATCTCTGTTATAATAAAAGCTGTGATGAAGCCAGACACTGGGAAAGTTGGCAAGCACACAGAGACATCGAAACCTTCGCCTTTCATTTGAACGGCTGCCCTCTGCATGGTGCCTCATCATTTAGGACATGAGTAGCCAGAAGCTTCCTAAATTTTAAAACCCTCCTCTGACCCAAGGAACATACACAAGGAAAGCTAAAATGCCACTGACCTCACCACTGTAATTCAGAGCTTAAAGGTAGGAGTGATAGCACACAACAGGAAGACTAGATGGCTGCCTAAGTGCTGTGTGATTTGAGAGTCTCCTAAGGCTTCCTATTAAAAAAATGCATCCTCCACTGCCTGGTCCTGTTGGCCTGAACAACCTTAGCATGGGAATTACCCCTAGTCACAGTTAAAATGCAAATGAGAAACCTGGGAGGAGAATCCCATTAATTCTTGAATATGTTGACTCCCTTTCACTCACTTTCCCATTAGCAGCAGCTCATTTGCTAGATTATGTTAACTAGGCCCAGAAAAGGCAAAGTTTAATAGTCCAGGAAAGGAAAGGGGAAGCAACAACCTGGGAATATGGGTCTGAGTGAGGTCCCAATTGGGAGGCCAGGAAAGGGACCAGGTCTCAGGGAGGCAGACACAGGAGACAAAGGGAAACACCCAAATTTATATCTTGTCCAGGAAGATCTCAGGAATGAGGTCTGTAAAAACTGAGACTCTATCCTGAGAAAGAAAGGTTGAGGCTAGCTGAAAGCAAGAGTCGTGACCAAACAGGCTACATGTTGACTAAGATCAGAGCAGGAAGAGGCCCAAGGGGTGAACTAAAGACCCCCCCGCAAGTCCTCTGTTATTCTGGAGAGTAGGAGACCCTGGAGAAGCCATCAGGAATGCAGTCTGATCCTATTTAGAGAGGGAGTGAGAGTTAGAGGCACTTGAACTTAGTCATTCAAGACAGTAAATTTAAATTATTTTTGTATTGAATTAGTATGATCACCAGGTATAATGGCACATGCCTCAAGAGGCTGAAGCAGGAAGATCACAAATAGGATGCTAGCCTGTGATACATAATGAGATCCTGTATCAAAAAAAAAAAAATTATTATGGGGCTGGAGAGATGGCTCAGCAGTTAAGAGCACTGACTGCTCTTGCGAAGGACCCAGGTTCAGTTCCTGGCACCCACATATTGGCTAACAACCATCAGTAACTCCAGTTAGAGGGGATCTGATACCTTTTTCTGATTTGCAGGCATTGCACACACATGGTACACTCACATACATGCAGGCAAAACATTCATACACATAAAATAAAAATAAATAAATTAAAAATAATTATAATCATTTAAATCATTCTGTAACTAGCCTGATAATAACATGAACGAAGGTCCATCTGTGTTTCCCAACTGTATCTGAGCTGCCCCTTTTTCATAAATTATAAAAAGAGAACACATTCTCCACTCACTGCCCTGTTGGTCTGAACAGCCTTAGAACAGGAATTATCCCCTAGTCAGAGTTAAAATGCAAACAAATATTTGGAGGGGACCTGATTAAATCAAGAATACACTGTCTCCCTTTCTCTCACTTTCCCATTAGCCCATCTTCCATGGCTGACTTCCATGTCTTAGACTCTGCTTAGAATGCATTCAGTGCAGCCTGCCTCTAGCCCATAGAGACCCTAGACCTCAGAGGGAAGGGAAGTGTCCAAAGCAGAGGAGACCCTTGTAGCTGCATTGCCTTTCTCCAGGGATTCTTTTTTCCCTAGAAACAATTATCTGTACACTATATCCCACACAACCCCTGCTTAGAATCCTTAGGCAATTCTATGTCACTACTGTAAACACCTTGCTGGTAGGTACCCATCTGCTCCCACACTGTCATGTCACCAAACTCATCTTTTCACTGACCTCTCAGGGACTACTCCTATAAGATAGTAAAGATCCATGAGATTATATAGAGAAACCCGCTAGAAATTTCATCTACTCATTTACTCTGTGCCGGGCTCTGTGCTAGATGCCAAGAAACAAGAGCAGAATTCATGTGATTGTTTTGAAGAAATGAAATTTTACATCATCTCAAAGAAATTTTGCGTTCATAGTTAGCCACTTCAGATCCTGGTCACAGACACTCTGTTCTGTTCACAGTTGTCTTCCATCAGAGATCCTTAAGTAGACAATTTTGAGAAGTCTCTCAAATCTTCAAGAGTACACCTTAATCTCTTTGCCTTGGCTCAGCCCTTGCTTCCTCTAGGATCCCCCAGATATGAAACACCCCTTCCTTTCCTCCCACCCATGTTTAGTCTTTCTGTGTGGGCCAACTCCAGCCCCCTGTCATCAGGCTGCTCTGGCCATGGTACATCTACTTCTCCACTCCTTGGCTCTTTGTTTGCCTTGCTAAAGTTTCTTTGTGCTTTTATTCTTCATTTCACATGTGCACCAGAGGAGAGAGACCAGGTCTTACACCATCAGCCAGCTTCGCTGCTAACACATTCCCACATAGTTATACCAAAGTCAGAATCATGCAAAAGACAAAGGAGACTTTGTTTAAAAGTCATAAATATTTTTAAAATATTAGTGTTAAAGAAACAACCACACCATCTCCTCTTAAAATATTTGTCAGTATAATTCCAGTTTTCAGTTATTTAACTGTTATTTTTTCCTTCACAACTGAATACACCATCAATTGGCAAAAATCCAATAAGCAGCTAATGGAGGCTAAAGATTCCCTGCTTGCAGCTGAACTAGTTTTTGTGTTGTCACTATTGTATTAAGTTAATGAAATCTAAAGTTCTTACGGTTTGACTCAGCACTTTCCTTTTCTGTTTTAATTTATAGCAAAGTACCATGAATTGCTTAAATAATACCACACACATACACACACAACCACACAGAGATACACACATATACATATATACACGCATTGCTGTGTAGACAACCATGACAGCCACACTTTATAACCCAACCAAAGGCTGGATGAAATTGCTCAGAAAGGCTAATTTACTATAGCCTAAACCAGGGGAGTATTAAAACGAAGGTTTGGAGGGGGCTAGAGAGATGGCTCAATGGTTAAGTATACTGTCTGTTCTTTCAGAAGACCTGTGTTCAATTCTTTGCGCCCACATGGCGGCTAACAACCATCCATAACCCAGTTCCAGTGGATCTGACACCCTCTTCTGCCATCCACAGGCATTGCATGACATGGGTGTACTTACACACATGCAGGCAATACACTTGGACACATAAAATAAAAATAATAAATAAAATACATTTTTAAAAAATAATGGGGAAGGGGTACAAAAGTTCCATTTTTATGATGGTCAGAGGTTATTTTAACTTTGTTTACCCTTAACCCCCTTTAGAGAGTAGGGTTTCCATTGTCAGTGTAGACAACTGACCTCCATATAACAGTATTTCAGGACTCTCATCCATACATATGGTAAACCAATCCTTAGATGACAGAGAGCAAGAGACTCTTTTTCTTTTTTTTTTCCCCCCGGTCTTCTTGAGATGCAGTCTCCCTGTAGACCCAGCTGGCCTAGAACTCACTACGTAGACCAAGCTGGCCTTAAACTCACAGAGATCCATCTACCTCTACCTGCTGAGTGCTAAGATTAAAGGTGTGCACCACCATGCCTGGCTAGCAAGAGACTCTTGTAATAAGAACACCCTCTTACCTGCTGTGCCTCTGTATTTCCCAACTGACAGCTTGTACCGCTCTTTGTTGGATGCCACTTGGAAGAAATCATATACAGCATAGGCAGATTCATTGGCAGTCTGCAAGTCTGCCCTCACCTCATATCGGGTTGGAGTGCCAGTGGTGAGATTATGTAGTTTATCAAGTCCTAAAAACATGGAATGGAATTCCAATAACCAACCAACTCATGTGTGTGAGCTCTCATTATTTACATCTGAGACTTTTAGAGCCAAGAGCCACCTTAACTTTTATCTTCTCTGCTAATCAGGGCCTTTTCCAACATTTTCCCTTTGTGGGGGATGCTAATTTTCTCACTCTGTTATTTCTTTGGCATGTGCATGCTAATTACTTCATGGCCGGGCATAGTGTGGGAGAGGGTAATACTGGGGTAAATCTGCCCTCTGGCTCCAACTCTCTAAAACAGAAGCAGGTCTTTTACTGCCCACATATCTCACAAGAAGAGGAACAGATCTACCAGTCATCGTCAGATCTCTAAGGAGACTTTGCATCAAGCAAACCACAAACATTATCTACTCTATTAGACACTGAGTATCTGTATTTTTTTTAATTTTATATTTCCTGGTTGTTGTTTTTTGGCTATCACTCTCTGTGAACATCTGCTCCAAAAGAGAGCAGAGGGACAAGGGGGGAAACTGATGCCCAGGCCTGTTTATACCAGCAGAATTATAGGAGCTGCTAGCATATCATCCCTGCAAGAGCCCATGACCCAAATCATTAAACTGTTTTTGGTTTTCTACTATGCTTAATAAGAAATGTAAGCTCTGGGAAGATTATGTAGAGTTTAGCTATAGCATAGAAACCATTCCAGGAAGTCCTACCTCTTCATAAGTCCACAGTACATGAGAGCCTTTCTGATATGGTCCCACCACACAGGGTCCCTGTCCCCTGGACCTCTCCTTAAAGTAGGGAATTTCCTTAAACTATCTGGCAAGCTTTTCAAGGGGGATGTTATCTTCCTACAACCCCCTCCTGATTCTCAGAGCTCATACCAAGCCAGAATTCTTTCATGGGATCCCCAAAACCTTCCACATAACTCCGCCAACGCTTGAAGAAATCCAGCTGTCCAGTGTTCCGTCTCTGGAAGACCTGAGGAGGGAAATGGATGCTTTGCTCTAACATTGAACAGACTAAATTGAAGGGAAGGAGTATGATATTTGTATTTCCCAAGGTGGTGCTGGGAGACTATGAATCTGCACATATGCTGACTTCATCCAATACATCATCATATTATTAGAAACAATTTTTATTATTTAGCTCAGAAGGTTGTCTATAAGACAATATTGTCTTCTAAGACTATATTATCTACTCCACTAATAAGCATTCTTTAGGTGCAAAGATGTGCTCTTGGTGTGAAAATGTGTGGTGCCTATTAGGAAAAGCCTCTACCCTCAAGAAATTTCAAATCATAGGGGCTGGAGAGATGGCTCAGTGGTTAAGAGCACTACCTGCTCTTCCAGAGGACCTGGGATCAGTTCCCAGCACCCACATGACATGACAGCTAACAATCATCCATAACTCCAATTCCAGGGGATCTAGTGCCCTCTTCTGGCTTCCATGGGCATTGAACACATATGGTATACATACATGCAGGCAAAACACTCATACACATAAAATAGAATTTCCAAAATTTTCTAAGGGGCTGGAGAGGTGCCTCAGCAGTTAAGAACAGTGGTTGTTCTTGCAGAAGACCTGGGTTCAAATCCCAGCACCCACATGGCAGCTAACAACTGTCCATAACTCCACTCCCAGGGGATCTGACAGCCTCTTCTGACCTCCGTGGGTGTTGCATGAAACAGGTGCACTTACCTATATGCAGGCAATACATGCATACACATAAAATAAAAATAATAAATAAATTTTTAAAAATTTTTTAAAGAAATTTCAATCGCAGAGCACAGAAAACCTTGGGGAACCAGTGATATATTTGCTAGTGGTGGATTGGACATGGCAGAACATTCCAGACCATTGCTGGCTCTGACATATAATCTTCAATCATCCAACTCCATTGAGGCATGTTATATTTATATGCTGCCTTCTATCCTCCACCAGATTCCTAACATAACAAATATTTAATATTTATGGAAGAACAAAAACACATTCAACAAATATTCATTGAACATCTACTATGTAGTAGAAACTATGCAAAGTAATACACAAGATGAATAAGACAGAAATTGTTCCTGGCAGTCCAGTAAATGAAGTAGACATGACTTAAGTAATGAAATAAATAAAATTTCAATTCAAACAAGGATAAGGGCTGTGAAGGGACAATGCAGCAAAATGAGGGCATCAAACAGGAGAGCCTAATCAAAAGCCCAGAGCACTCACATTGGAAGTAGCTGAGGGTAGGTAAGAACATCAAAAAGAGAGATGAAGGCTGGGTTGTTGGGGGTTTTGGGCACTCATTAGGAAGGGATGACAAAGGAGGCTGGAAAGATGGGCAAAGGTCAACCCTGGTGGGGCTCAATAAATATTGTTGAAGATACTGACCCACTGCAAGAGCAATGGGGGTTACTGAAGGATTCTAGGTGGGAAATGCGATCTTGCTGACCCTCTGGCTACAGTGTGGAAAATAGGCTGGCCAGTCCACAATGGAAAAAGATAAGTATTTAGAGACCACTGCAGTGTGCTGTTGGTAGAGGACGGTAGCTTAGACTAGAAATTACCCTGAGGCTAGGCAGAAATGGACAGAAGGTAAACTGGACAGACATGGTGAATGATAGAATGTGGATGTGAAAGAAGACTAAGTCAAGACTACAAAAGTCTCAGATGCAAACAGTGAGAGTTCACACACATGAGCTGATTAGTTATTAGAATTCCTTTCTGTGTATTTGTGACTTGGTAGACTATACAGTCCCACTGCTGACACCCCAACCCCATTCAAGGTACAGTTTTGACTGTTTACTCAGCTCTTCTTACAAAAGGAAAATTCTAAAAGGGGAGAAGTTTTGTAAGTATAGCATAAGTACGTTAAGGGATACTGTGTGAGTTGAGGTTGGTTTGTTTTCCTTTCTGTTTGGCTATACTGGGGATCAAACCCAGAACCTTGTACATGGTAAGCAAGTGTTCTACCATTCCAGTAGAACATTCCCTAGCCCACTGTGAGTTCTTTCTGAGGTATCCTGGTAAAGTAAGGTTCCACATAACCAGTTGAAAGGGTTAGGGCTCAGAGAGAGAGAGAGAGAGAGAGAGAGAGAGAGAGGGAGAGAGAGAGAAAACTATGCTAGATGTCTAAGGTGGGCAAGTGTCGGGGGGAAATGCTAGATTACCAAGTCCCATTTCACTTTCCTTTACCCAAGCATAGAGGAATAGTTCTTTTTTTTTTTTTTTTTTTTTTTTTTTTTTAGCCTTCTTTGCAGTCAAATAGAAGCTATGTGACTATTTCTAGACAGAAGGCGAGAGCGGGTGGAATTCTCCACGCTGTCTTCCATGCCAATGCACCATGATGAAAACCACATACTGAAATGGCCCAGCCACGAGATGGAAGCAGCCTGAATCCCTGAGTCACCACTCAGAAGTGGCTGCCAAACCTACAGGAGACAGTGCACACATGGCAAAACAGCCCATGTATCAGAGCATTGGAATTTGAGAGTGGGGCATTACTTCAGAGTAACCCATCTGTCCTAATGAAAAGAGCGAGCCACTGAGTCAAAGGGAAAATGAAGACACAGAGAAAGATATTGCCGTGTAGGAAGAAAGTCAGAACTAAGGAAAAAGTGGCATGGGATTAAACCTTGAAGATCTCTAATATGTAGCAACCACACGGGGAAGGATGATTTCATTAAGTAGAAAAGTTGCAACTAGAAATATAGAAAGAAAACTAGAACAGCATGCTATCAAAAAAGCCACACAGGGAAATAATGGTCAATAGTGCTCAAGACTGATGAGAACTGAAGGAATGTGGGATTCAAACTGACCCTAGAATTTAATGGCATGACATCACCAGCTACTTCAACAAGGTCTGTGTCAGAGGGAGAGAGGAAGCCAGACCACAGTGGGCTGAGGAGTGAGTAGGGAATGAGAAAATGGAGACCAAGCTGATTCTATTTCACAAGGATGGACTGATTTATAAAAATCTCTATTCAGAAAAGGAAGGGCAGTTCCTCTTAGAGAAAAATCAGATTCTTTTATAGGAAATAAACCTAAAAAGTGCTTAAGCCAGAATACACCTGTATATACCACTGGAAATGGTAATGCATATAATTCCATTTGACCTTAAAAGCCAAGCTAAAAGCCATCCAAGCAAACTCAGTTATGATTATCATTTACCAAAGGCTAAAATTGCAACTCTCTATTTTCCCTGTAGTCATCTAAATGAAGAAGTGCTAACAGAAAAGTTTGTGATCTTAAACTTGGTAAGGTTAAGCCCTATAGTGTGTTCTTTACATTTTTCTCTAGAAAGAGTAACAGAGGGAAGACCCTGTTACTCTGCTGAAGCTCCACACGGGAACTCACCTTTAACTTCCTCTGAAGCACCAATCCAGGTTTGGCCAGGGAGGTACTGAACTAAGGGAACCATGGAAAGGGAAAGTTCCAGGCTCCAAGTTAACCATAGTCACTTCCTGTGAGTCAGTCATTTTGGTTTCTGACCTCAGCCAACTCATTTTAAAACAGCGATACAAGTGGGAAAGAGAAGTCTGCCTCACAGAGTTTCTGGGAAGGCTAAATGAGGTGGTACACGGCCTATAAAAAATGTCCTGTAAATGTGAAAGAGCTGCCAAGCAGGATTTAAGGATTGCAGCAAGCAGTTACACACAGTGGTAACACTTGCTCTCTTCCCCTTTCTCTGTTGCCCATTTGTTAGTCTCCCCATTCCTTTCTCGGCTTCTTTCATTCTTCTTCATTCATTTCTTCAGTTATATAACAAGCATTTATTGAGCATTTACTGAGTGTTGTCTCTGGACCAAATACTATGATGCCATTTCACAGATGGTAAAGTCGAAAAAAGTAGCCATATTCATGCAACTATTTGGTGGTTCAAAGAAGGATAACATACTATCTCATCTTTCAGTCAAAATGATTGAAAATATCAGCTTTGATATTCAAAATATCAGAGTCTATTTCCCCATTTGCATTTCTGAAGACTTAGAGGATTTGTTTATTTCCCAGTGAAGAGCCTGTGTCCTGTATCTTGGAATGTAGAACAACGGAATCCTAGGGTGGCTGTGGTACCAAGTCTTACGACTATGGCCATTCATTTTGTCAAATAACATTCCCACTACAAGGCTGGGATTGAATCCAAGTCTGTCCTTCTAAGGACAGATACACAGATACATAACCAAGGTCTCTATCACCAATCAATAAGAGTGTTTGTTTTTTGTTTTTTGTTTCAAACAATCCCCACTGCACCCATGAAAGCCAACTCAAATTCTTCACTCTAAAAACAGCTCCACACTTACTAGCTGTATCATCGGCCAAGTTAGCTAACTTTAACAAGCTTCTCTTTGCTTCTTCTTCCACCTCTGCTTCCTTCTCCTCCTCCTCCTTTTCTCTCAAATATACAGTCTCATGAAGCCCAGGCTGGTCTCAAACTCAACATAACAAAGTGACCTTGAATTTCTAATCCTCCTGCCTCTACCTCCCATGTACTAGCTTTACAGTCATGTACCACCAAAACTGGTTTTCCGTGGTACTAGGGATCAAAGCCAGGGTTTCATGCATGCTAGACAAGCAGTCTACCAGCTTAACTATAACCCCAAGCTTCACTTTTCTAAATTATCAGATCAGGTTATTACTAGTCTCTCTGTCTATGAGATTAAATGGAAGCTTCAGCAAGGTCATTAATCACAGAAAATCACAGAGTATGGCAAGATAGATAACAAGAAGGTGTTATTCTATCTCAATAAATTTTACTTTGTATTTTATTATATCAGATTTAAATGAACTGATCTACACAGATATTTTCTACATCTTGATGGGGCAACTTTGATTGAAGCTCTGAGTCTAGTCTATTCTGAGATTAAAACTTTCTATAATGAACTACTTAAGAATGACAAAAGCAAATTAGTCTCAAGAGGGGAAAAATAATCTATGTCTGGTCTTACAATTCAACACTTTCGTTGTGCAGAAGTTACTCACTGTCTTGAATGACTAAATCAGGAGGAAAAAATTAAAATTGCATTTAAATGCCTGTGGAAAGAGCCTCTAAGGCAGCCCTTAAGACTTCCAAGATGGAACGGGAAGACGGAAATATTTGAGACATTGAAGGTTCCCTGACGTTATTTCCAGCCTTCTCCAGGCTGCCTTGGTTGCCTCAGGGCAAAGTTCTTCTGCCTGGTCATCAAATTAGGTTCCTGCTGCCTAAGACAGACAATAACTTCCTTAAAAGGATTTTAAAAGCTCAAAAGAAGCAATGGGTCATCCTTCAGTGACAAAAGACTCCTAAACCCAAAAAAGCATAGAAACATCAGTAAACTGTGAAGTGGACTTTCCAGGGCTCTACGTCTTTTCTGAACATGTACTTTGGAGGAAGAGTCCTGTGGAGTCTTGCTTCATATATTACCTCCAGGAGGTAAGAGCAGAAAACAAGACATGGTGTAGGGTGGGGACTGGTGCTGGTACCATACTGAGTAGGTTCAGTATTGCTAGAACTGATTGTGTTGGAGTCAGGCTCATTTGCATGTACAGATAAAGAAGGCAAGTTCCTTGAATGCAGAGATTCATCTGGTTTGTTCACTCCTGGATCTTCAGTATATAAAACAGTGTCTGACACATAGTGGGCACTCAACAAATATTTGTACAATAAATCGTTTTGCAAGTAGAGAGATACATCTCTCTCTAAAAGCTGCCTTAGATAAATGTAAGCTTGGCTTTCAAAAGAGCCACACTGGACAGTACAAATATCCTGTCAATGGTCAATTACAGGCACAATGGCAGGAAATTGGGCTGCAAGCCTGAGGGAACCTGATTCTTAGAGTTATAAGTGGTACTGATGAAAAGCAGCAGGTATATAGCCTAATGAGTCTACTCAGGTAGAAGACAGCCCATGTTACATTCTGTTCTGTTATTTTACAAAACAGGCAAGAATTTCTGCCATCCAATCCAATCGCTGCCTTTCAACTACACTTTGCCACTATGCAGATAATAAGTTTTCGTCACTGCCACTCATCAGGGTATCATTTTACATGTAGCTGTTCAAGTGTTTGGCTTCCCAGACCGTTGAGCAAATGTACAGTTTGAGCACCAGGAAAACATGCTTTCTCTTTCTTTCCCACAATGTGTAGCCATGTATAGCAGGTAAGAGCCTCTATCAGTTCAGGCTAAGTTGGGAAGAAAGAATGATCAGCCTACAACCTTCAAAGGCAGCTCATCATATAACTAGATCAAGTAATCAATGAAAGAAGAGGTTGTGTAGTTAAAGCAGATGATAGCCCAAGAAACTAAACCTCCCCACAGAAGGGGACTGATGAGAACATGGCCCAAGCTTCCTCTTTTTAATTTTTTTTTTCTTTTTTGTTGTTGTTGGTGGTGGTGGTATTTTGAGACAGGGTCTCACCATGTAGCCCTGACTGGCCTGGAACTTGCTATATAGATGTGAATGTCCTGGAACTTGCTATATAGACAAGGCTGACCTTGAACACACAGAGATTCCTCTGTCTCTGCCTCCTGTATAGCCTTCCTCTTTCAAATCAAAGCCCTATAAAGCCTTGGAGAACCTGAACTAGAGAGTCCAATTCAGAAGACTGATCCCCTAAAGCCGCTGGGCATTTCCAACTTGGATGGCCTGAGACAACCCACTGGGAAGACCTACGAGGTTTGGGAAGACCTACAAAGCTGGAGTCCTGAACTCTGGCCCCAGCAACGTTATTACCATGTGCAATAGAGCCAAGGGTCTTTACTCCTATGAGCTTCACTTTCCCTATTTTTTAATTGGTTTTGTGTGTGTGTGTATTTCATACAGATCATTGGCTGAATCTAGTCAGCCTATCTAGAGTCCCTTGTTTTAGGAAGATCAGCTCTTCTTCATCTAGCAGCAATCAGTTGTCAACATTCCATCAGATAAGATTGGGGTCTGCTGTTCATTTTTCCAGTTCTGTGCTGGGTTACTGTCTACCTGAGTTTGCATGGGACTTGAGTGTGCCGATACCTTTGCCATAGAATCTCTATTTGTAGAAAGAAAGAAAGAAAGAAAGAAAGAAAGAAAGAAAGAAAGAAAGAGAGAAAAAAAAAGAATAATAACCCTCTCACACTAAAGCTATCATGTATCATGTGAAGGTCATTTTTTTTTGACAGGGTCTCCCTAGTCCCAGCCTGCCTGGAAGTCATTATGTGAACCAGGCTGGCCTGGATCTCACAGAGATCTGTCTGCCTCTGCCTCCCATGGGCTGGGATTAAAGGCCTGCGCCACCACACCTGGTGAGGGTCATGTTTTTTAAAGTTCTCTAAAAAGGGTAGAATATAGGTAATATATGCGTCCTAGGCATTATTAGATGATGATGATAAGCCCATGGGCCTACATAATCATCAACGCTGGTTTAACCAGGTCTGTTCTGTGACAGCTGTTAAGTACTAAGCTCTTGTTCTTACAATAGCATGGACTCTCAAAACAACTGCAAACCATCAAAGCACCTCTCCCCTTCAACATAGAAGAACTAGAACCCCCATATCCTTCATGGGGCAGCTGTGACCAGCTCCCTAGGCCAGGAGAGAAGGCACTGCATGGGGCTCTGGGGTCTCTGTAGTACTCACAATCCAGCCGCCTCCATCCGTGTCCATGTCACAGTACACCTGCATGGGCCGGCTGGCATCACCATTCAGGTAGATGGTGTAGAGGCCACTGGCAGCATTGCTGTTCTGCTGAACCTGACTGCAGTCCGAGGGGTGTGGAAAACGGGCATCCACTGTGAGCCAAGCAGAAGGACGGTGTTGTTAGAAGGGCAAGAAAGAAGGGGAATGGGGCAATGCAGCCTTTCTTCTTTACAACTCAATTTATTTTGTTTAGAATTTATTTCATAATCCCCTACACTATTTGCTTTTCCAATTCTTCACTCACATCTTGGTTTTCTCACTCACTCTGCTCCCATCAAACTCTACAAATGCACTTTAAGGTCAAATTCATGTCACTGCTTCATTCAACTCTCCCACACTATAACACTCCATTTTGCTCCCCTCTTTAGTCTCTTCGCTATGGGATGGATTTCTTTTGAGCTCATCACACCATGTTCATTTCTCCATAAGTCTTTATTCACGTGCTCTCCCTGGCCTCTCTAAAGCCTACCCTCTGTTCACTGTCATTTAAAGGGGCAGATTCCCTGTTACCTGTAGAAAGGGTGGTGGACACACTCCTGCTCCGGCGATCGCCCTTAAAGGCAACCAAGGAAACAGGGTAGGTAACACCTTGTTCCAGGTCTTGCAACTCAAACCTCTGTTGTCCTCTATGGAGCTGCACTTCCTACCAAACAAAGGAGACAGTAGATAGTCAACAGTCAGTGATTCGGTAGACAATGATTCCATTTATCTTCCCCCAGCACCCTGGGCATCAACAGTATTTGTTGGCATCACATCAGAAGCTCTCCAAGTGTGAGGATGCAGCCCAGAATCCCAGTGGGTCTCAGGCACTTCTCT
Organism: Nannospalax galili; assembly: GCF_000622305.1. Taxonomy (NCBI): domain Eukaryota; kingdom Metazoa; phylum Chordata; class Mammalia; order Rodentia; family Spalacidae; genus Nannospalax; species Nannospalax galili. The sequence continues at coordinate 1,470,708 of NW_008360330.1, read as the reverse complement.
GGAGGGCCATGCCATCAAAAGTCAGCACTGCTAGGAGTGGCAGCTGAGAGCCAAGGACATGTATGCCACTGAAGAAGCACCAGCCAGGTTTCCTAGGAACTTGTGCCTTCAGACACATACTGAGACACTGACTATGACCACTGCTAGCAACAGTAGGCTGGCAATGTCAGGCTACGAAGATGTTTAAAAAGGAGGTAAAATTACCATCGATATCTGAAATGGTTGGAATTTCAATAAATCCTTTGGAACCTGCTTTACTTCCTCTATAAACACTGGACTAACTCTCCTAGCAGGACTGTCAGATACATTCACTGCAATCATAAATCAAAGTACCCTTCCATCTTTCCTTCCTCCTTTCTTTTCTTCTTTACCAGGAAAAGACAATGACGATTTTCTGTTGGGCAAGTTTTGAGAATCTTCTGGCCTTCAGAGATTCAAGGGGGAAGATAACCTTTCAAATAAGGGTTAATCAATTCATCCAATGAATATTCATTGGCAACCAGGAGTGGTGGCACAAACTTCTAATCTCAGATACTTTGAAGAACAATTCAGGAGAATTTCAAATTTAAAGTCAGCCTCAATGATTTAGTGAGACCATGTCTCTAGATAAAAAGTTAAAAACAGGGATGTGGTTCAGTGGTAGAGCACTTGCCTAATATTTTAGTACAAGGCCCTGAAAACTCAGGGCCCTGGAATCCTCACCATTGACAAAATAAAAAATATATATATAAAAAATAATAAAGTATTAACACCAACCACATGCTGAGTGCTTTAGGTATAAAAACAAACAAAATAGACAGAAATTCTCAGTCCTCATGGAACTTAAATTTATTAGGGAGGCCCAACAATTTTTAAGAAAAAAAGAAAGAAAGAAAAAGAAACACCAGAGTAGAGGGTATGGCTCAGTGACGGAGAACTTGCTTAGAATGCACAAGCCTTGGGTTTAAGACCTCAGCACTACAAAATAACCAATAAATAAATGAATGATAAAATGGGGCACATGAATAACCAGCTAAAGTGTAGTGGTCAGCTCAGGGAAGGCCCAGAGGTGAGGCCTTATAATGAGAGCACAGCTGTTCACAAATAACTGTCCTTAGCACTGTCCCATGCACATAGCCGATGACAGATCAGCAGAGGTCACCTAATTACTTAGCAGTTTGCCATGTAGCCACAAGACAAGCTGGCTTGTCCAAGTCAGTTGTTCTACAAGGAGGCTGTGAAGACAAGGCACCAAGAGAAAGACTAGAACTTCCCATACCTTCACTGTGCCATTTGGAAACTGGTAGGTCAAAACGTAGCCATCAATTTGAGCAGAAGGAGGCATCCAGGTCAATACCCCACTAGAATGTGTCACACCAAATGGACGAAGGTTTTTAGGAGGGTCAATTTCTGTAAATAAGAAGTCAGATAATTATTTTTACTAAAATATGCATAATTTTCAAATGATCAATTTTTATTTTCTTTCTATATATCTTCCCATCTTCCCATTTCTCTTCCTCCCTTCAAGGAACTATTCTTCTTGACCTTTTTTCTTTCCCTCAAAAGTACAGAGGTCAAGAGGATTTAGGAATACAATATGGAGTGGATTCCAGAGAGAGGGAATCTGGGCCTCATTTCCCCAGTAAGTGGTGGATATGCACAGTCTTGTTTGCCACGTGGGTTCTCCATGGCAGCAAAGCTCCCTAAGTGATGTGGAAAGACAAGAGCCAATGATAGAGAGGCCTGCACATAAAACTCAGTGTTAACTCAGCAAACACCTGGAGAAGTAATGAAAAGCTTGATAGGGTTTCAATGCCAAGCACTGAGAAACTCCCAAAGATGTATGTACATACTAAGCCTAATGGGGGCTTATGGTGGAAATTAAGTTAGTATAAAAAAATATAAAACATTTCTTAAACATCTTAGTGTGTGGCCTTCAAAGCATACCCAGAAGAGAAAGAGACAATGTTTATATGAAAAGAGAAAGACGCTGGGAATGGTGGCTCACACCTGTAATCTCAGCACTCAAGAGCTTTAGGCAGGAGAATTGCAATGAGTTTGAGGCCAGTAGCCAGTCTGGGCTACAAAGTGAAACCCTGTCTCAAAATGAATGAAAGAAGGGCTGGAGAAATGGCTCAGCAGTTAAGAGCACTGGATGCTTTTGCAGGAGGACCTGGGTTCCATTTCCAGCACCTACATGGTGGCTCACAACTGTAACTCCAACCAGTAAGTCCAATTCCAGAGGATCCAATGTCCTCTTCTGGCCTCTATGGGCACTGCACACATGAGGTGTACATACATACAAGCTGGCAAAATACTCATACACATAAAAAATATATATATTTTTTTTAAAAAGGAGAGAATGGAGGGGGGCAGGTGGCTGGAGGAGCAGAGAAAGAGCCCAGCTTTTCTGGTATGTGTTTCCCCTCAAGTACCAGAGAACATGCATAGGTATCTGAGCATGTGCCACAGACCAGAGAAACCAAGCTCAGCAAAAATACTAATCACCACCATAACCTGTTAGAATATTCATATTTTTAAGCAAATAGGATATGAATGGAAATTTCCATTTTGAAGAAATATCATAGAGGGCAATTTTAATTTAGAACTTCCCAAAAAGACATCTCCAGGCTATTTTCTACCCAGTAGCATTTCAGCTGAGAACTGAATTGCAGTATTTTAATAGAAATCAGATAGCTGTTGTTTTGAATTAGGTTGTTTTGACAAATTTTGAGTTTCTGTAATATCAGCTTGGTTTGATTTTTCTAAAGCATAACATCTGGCATGTATCTTATTCTATCAAGCACACAGAAAGACTGAATCTCCTTTCAGAATCAAATCAAAACTGTAACTATTTGGATATTTTAAGATAAACCACTAGTCCCTGGCCATGGACTTGAGATGTCTGACTTGGTCACTTCCACATGGCTATGAAGTAAGGAGATGATAACGCCATCTTTAAACTCTTTAAGATTGGAGAAAGTAGGGCCAGTGAGCTAGCTCAGCTTGCCACCAAGTCTCACAACCTGAGTTTGATCCCTGAACCCACATGATGGAAGGAGTGAACTGACTCCTGAAAGTTGTCCTCTGACCTCAACGTGTCTGCTGTGACATGCTCCCACACCCCTACCCCACCCTACACATTAAATGGATTTAATTTTTAATTGAAGAAGGTAAAGCAAAGAGAAGATAAAGAAAGAAGATGAGAGGAGCAAAGGAGAGAGGAAGAAAGAAATGGAATACATGGGGAAGGAAGACACTGATCACCGGCTGCCTCTGGAGCACTCCACAGGATTCTAGGGAGACTGGGATAGGGAAAAGGGTGTTTTGGGTTGGTTTTTGTTTGGGTTTACACATCTTTTTTGTGAGAAACATTTTACAATATGTGCTTATGTGCAATATGTGTTTTTGTCAATTTGACATGAATTGACTCATCTGGAAAGAGAGAACCTCAACTGAGGAATTTCCTCCATCAGACTGGCCTCTGGGCATATCTGTGGGGCATTTTCTTGATTGCTAATTGCTGTAGGAAGGCTCAGTCCACTGTGGGCGGTGACATTCCCAGGTGAATTGCCTGGGCCATATAAGAAGAATAGCTGAGCAAGCCAGGGGAAGCAAGCCAGTAAGTAGTGTTCCTCCATGGTCTCTGCTTCAGTTCCTGCCTCTAGGTTCCTACTTCGAGTTCTTGCCCTGACTTCTTACGTGATGGATTGTGACCTGGGAGTTGTAAGATGAAATACACTCTTTCTTCCCAAGTTGTGTTTGGTCTGTGTTTTACCTCAACAACAAAAAGCAAACTAGGATGTTATTAGAACATATTAATTTCAGAATTTAAAATGCTAGCTAATTTCAACCAATAAAACATAACAAGGAATTTAAGGCATCTCTAATTTCAGTGGCCCAGTTCATACAACTGACCATAGAGGGGATAAACAAACAGATCTTGTCCAGAATGCCTGAGGGGACCCAAAGACCTCCAGGTCCCACTGAACCCAGGTTCCACAATGCTCAGCTGAGACCAGAGGCTCCATCACACACAGGCAATCAGGCCCCTTTGATCATCAACAAGGGATGACATGGAGGAAGGTGCTCTATCACACTTCCATCCCCATCCTGGAAGATGGAAGCAAGAAGCTCCTGCTTCTTTCTCCCAACTAGAACTGAGACCCATCCATTTTCTATATGAAGCAAGGGCAAACAGCCTGGCAGCCAGACAGACCTGAGGGAGACCATCTTTTGCACAACCATCACACCATGTGTGCTCTACTCTCAATCTCACGTGAACTTTCCAAATACTACCTCAAAAGGGTTAATATGGGACTGGAGAGAAGGCTTCCTCGGTGAAGCACTTGCCAAACAAGCATAAGAATTTGAGTTCAGATTCCCACCACCCACATTAAAAAGTCAGGTATGGCAGCACAGGTGTGTAATACAGCTCTGAGGAAGCAGAGATGGACAGGTCCCTTGAGTTTACTGGCCAGACAGCCTAGCCAGATCAATGAGAGATCATCTCAGAAAATGAGGTGAAGAGTAACTGAGAAAGATACCCCATGTTAACCTCTGACTTGTACATGCACATGTACACAGGTGCACTCCTGTACATACACCTGTATATGCACAGGAACGCGTAAACACATACATCATACGCAGACACACAGTAAATTGGGGACCACTTTGAAAAACATTCTCCCCTCCTGGTTACAGAGGAAGACTCATTCTTGATAAGGGTGAAGGGTGTCTATGAACTGGTCCCTCACAGTACCTGTTAGGGCCTTAGTGTTGGCCTTCTTGCTCTCCCGGGCCCCCTTTCGGGCCCACACCTGGATGGTATATTCCATGCCTGGCTTCAGGCCAGTCAGAACAGTGCTGCTCTGATCCTTCGCCACTGGAATCTCTTTAGTCTCTCCATCCGCAGAGGTGTAGCGTACCATATACTTATCAATGTTGGCTCGCACTGGGTCCCAGGAGATGGTGGCGGTATTCTCTGTCACCCGGTTGGTCACCAAGTTTTTGGGGCTGTCAATTTCTTTAAAAATTAGGAGAGGCTGACTTTAAAACCATGGAAGGGCATCTCACCAACCCCTCCCCAAGAATTCTCCATTCAAGAGAGCAAATAATGGCATAGTTATTACTAATATAATTATTATTAATAATGGTATAATTCCCATTAATACAGGAATGGATGTGGTGGTTCACTCCTATAACCCTAACACTTGGGAGGCTGAAATAAGAGGATCACCGGTTCAAAGCTAGCCAGGGCTGCACAGTGAGACCGTGGCTCAAAAAAAAAGTTAAAAGAAAGAAGGAAAATATGGGTAAGAAGCCCTTACTTTCCATTTTCCAGGGAAATAAGAGCCTGGATATTAAAATGGGAAGGAATCAGATCTCCTCTACACTTAACAGTATGACAATCATCTGTCCTTATAATTCTCATCAAAATCACAATTAAAACCTAAGCTAGAGAAGCCACTGAAGCTGCTGCTGGAACAATTTCTTTTATGCATCATATCTACTTGTGTCTCACCAACTGTGAGAGGGAAGTCATCCTCCAGCCTTCCTGACTTAGAAAAGGAGAAGAGAATGGCCCAGAGAAATGAAGACTTGCGTTTCCACTGTTCTCTTGTATTCAAACCAAGCCTGGACTCTCTTTGCCCTGGATTTTGAGTCCTCTTGTCTTCTCAGGGGCTTTCTTCCTTTTGGCAACTCTCTTACAACTCAGTATTTTCTTCTCCACCATTAATTTAAAAAAGCAAGCTCCAGGATCTCCCATCTCTTCCCATCTCTTCCCATTTCTCTACACCTCTCAACCAACAAACCCAAGAGAAGGGTCTGTGCATTTCAGCTTCATCCACCCCACATTTGCTCCTCAACTCCTTCATGTTCCTGCACCACAGCATTAAATCCACTAGTCTAGGTTACTCATAATTTCTGTATGAACAACTTTCTAATGGACACTTGACATCCTCACTTTACTCAGTCTTTGAGTAGCCTTTGGCATAACTAATCCATTCCAACCTTGAAATGCTCTCAGCTCTTGGTTTCCATAACTCCATACTCTTCTGATATTCTTCCTAATTCATTGGCTCTTCTGCCTCTTCCTCAGCCTCTCTCTCTCTCTCTCTCTCTCTCTCTCTCTCTTTCTCTCTTCTTTCTCCTCTCTCCTCTCTTCCTCTCTCTCTATTTCTCACTAGTATGATCTTACCATTCTTACCATGTCTGCGGATTGAAACACTAGCTAGATCCTACTGAGGATCAAGGCTATCAATTCTAAGCCTCGCACTATCCCATAGCCACTACGGTGTCTAGATTGTTTCATGTACTCAATACATATTTGTGGAACTGGAAACCACTCCTTTAACCAATGACTCTCACATGTGTCTCAAACTTAGACAGTCTTGATTTCTTCCCTTGAAGACACAAGTGTGTCTCAGCCTCCATGAATACTCCAATGGTACTACAGCCGTCCATGTTGCACAAACCATAAACAGAGGTCAGACTTGATTGCTTTTTTTTTCCTACTCCATGTCTCACCACTCAACAAGCACTATCCTTTGTACCTCCAAAATATGCCCTCAGACATTCCTTTTCTCTATTCTTATCGCCATCACACTTGTCCAAACCATCACTGTCTCTCACCCAGATTTTTATAGTAACTTCTTTACAATCTTTCCTTTTTTTTTTTCTGGTCTTTTTGAGACAGGGTCTCCCTGTAGCCCCAGCTGTCCTGGAACTTACTATGTACTTTGTCATTTCTTCCATTTATATACCTCACTGTGTCCTGAAGCGTGTTTTTACATGAATACTGCATGCCACTCTTCTAATAGAAATGACATACCGCCTTTAGGCATCATGTGCTCCTGTTTGGCCTGATGCTCCTGCCCCTTCCCACCTCATCTCAGGATACTCCCTCCCTCACCCTTTGTTCCAATGATACACCTCTTTTCAGTTCCTCAGTCATTTCTGTGCCATTCCAGATGGAAATCCTCATGTATACTCATGCCCATGCCAGAAATGGTCAGTTTTCCCTAACATCCACCTACCCTTATTTTATACATACACTATCCAATAGCTCTTCCTTCAAATGATGCAAATATTATACATCTGCACTGTCCAATACAGTAGCCATTAGTCATGTGTGGCTATTGACCATTTGAAATGTGCTTAGTCTGACTGAAGAAATAAGATGTTTTATTTACTTATTTTTAATTAACTAAACTTAAATGTGGTTTTGTTTTAGAGGGCAATTAAACAGGACAGTGCAGCAAAAGTTAAAACTGAACACATGACCATACATCTGAAGGCCTCATTTTCCATCCTCCATAGCAATGAGACTTGGCATTGAGTCTTGGATCTGAGAGTGAAATCTGAGATCTGATATGTGCAATATTCCAGTCATATCCTGCCCTTTCCCATGCCCTTTCCTCTAGCTGAAATACAGATATATAGTTACCATGTAGATGAGGGCAGCTCCCTGAGGGTGACTGAGCAATAATAGACAAGGAGCCTGCATCTCCTGTAACCAGGCAGCTACCATGTCAACCCTAACCCACCAATACGCTGACATTCTATATAGAGGAATAAATTCCATTCTTGCTTAAACAGCTGTCACTCAAGTATATCTGACAATGCATCTCTTCACCCCTATCTAAGAACTATGCCTACCCACTATTCTACACCATGTTCATGCCCTTCATAGAACTTATCATCATTTACAGTTATATATCTTCTTCCTTGTTTATTTTTAGTCTTTCCCACTGGACTTCAAGAGAGCAGAGACCTTATTTGTCTGGATCATCACTCTATCTGTAGGCCTGGCATTTGAAAGATGCTAATGAAAAATTAGCTGCATGTTGAACCCAGGACTCCAGCTAGCCAGGATAACTTTATAACTTTTTAAACTTTGTAATTTTATACCATACAGTTTCTATTAGTCAACTCTACATGAAACAGTTTGCCACGGAACAATTTTTAACCAAATAGTCTTAGGAATATTAGAATGGTTTTACATTAGTTTATATGATTTTCAATAGCTGAGAAACATAACAGTTGAGGACATATACTTTGGAAAAAGTACTGAAGCTACTCAGTACTGGGTCTATTACTGTGCTTTGTTCTTTCGTCAAGTAAATGAAAGTTTGTTTTGTTTTGTTTTGTTTTGTTTACAGCAAACCCTCAGCTGCGGCTTGAACATGTGGCTCCTCCAAAACTCATGATGAAATTTAACCCCACTGAAAGTTTTAAGAGGTAGAATCTTTGCAAGATGATAAGGTCATGAGGGCTTTGCTCTCATGAGTAGACTAATGCCATTTTCACAGAAGTGGGTTAATTAGCTCAGGAGTAGGTTTAAGTTCAGTATCCTCTTGCCTTCTTTTTGTCCTATGCATGCTCACTTGTCTGCCTGCCATGTTATGAACAGGACAAAGGCCCTCACCAGATGTTGGCACCCTTGTCTTAGACTTACCAGACTCCAGATCTATAAACCAAATAAACTTTTGTTCTTTATAATTCACCTAATCTGTGACAGGTACAGTGTTACACCACAGGAAAATGGATTAAGACACCCTCCTAAAACAACCCAGTCTCTGAGGTCATAGACCCCAAAAGCACCAGTGTTATCATTCATAGGCAGCAATAGATGAACCTCCATTTATTAACACAGTTTGCTCATCTCTTTGTCCTGTTTCACATCAATGTATGTAAAGGAGAACAATGTTTGATCTTCCATGGCAGGTTTCACATTCCCAGAGAACAACATTTATTACCTGTGGGGGCGTTGGTTTTGGCTTTCTTGCTCTCCCGGGGCCCCTTCTGGGCCCACACATGGACAGTGTACTCCACACCTGGCCTCAGGCCTGTGAGGACAGTGCTGCTCTTCTCCTTCCTCACTGGGATTTCCCTGGTCTCTCCATCCGCAGAGGTGTAGCGCACCATGTATCTGTCAATATCAGCCTGCACAGGGTCCCAGGAGATAGTAGCTGTATTCTCTGTCACCTGGTTGGTCACCAAGTTTTTGGGACTGTCAATGTCTACAAGAAAAAGTCTAGTTATTATACGCTGTTGGGCCAGCAAGATGGCTCAGTGCTTGCCTCAAACCACTTGTGTGATCCCCAAAACCAATGTGAAGGTGGAAGGAGAAAACCAACACTACAGAATTTTCCTCTGACCTCCACACATGCTCCATGGCATGTGTGCCTACATACACACATCATACACATAATAACAACAACATTAATAACAATAAATATATGGTATTAATAGGCCCAGGGTGCACAGCCATGTTGCTTAGAGTGATACCTTTCCATACTTTGTGGTTTTCTATCTCATACACTCCCATTTGGGGGGGGGGGTGTTCCTGTTGTTTGTTGTTGTTGTTATTTCTGTTTCATGCACCTACATCTTCTCTTATCTCAGAAATACTTGCCTCTTCAAGTAGAAAAACCCAACCAACAAGATTTTGAAAACTTAGGTTATGACTTCTACTGAAGGTTTACTGAAACAAATTTCTTTATTCATTTAGTGAGGTATATCAAGCCTTCATTCTCTATATAAAACATGTTAATGGGCTCAGCAGTTAAGAGCACTGGCTGCTCTTGCAGAAGACCCAGGTTCAATTCCCAGCTAAAAGCCACCCATAACTCCAGTTCCAGGAGACCCGATGCCCTCTTCTGACCTCCTTGGGCACATGTAGACAATAGTGTCATGTATATAAAATAAAAATAATAAATAAATAAATTTTAAAATGTTATAAGCAGTTTTTAGAGTTGAGTTGAAGAAAACCTAGGTTCTGCTTACACAGAGCTAACAAATTTATGTCTACCATCATGACAATAAAGACCTCCCACTTCACACTAGAAGATTCTAAAAGCCAGATCCAAGTGTAAACTGGAGGAAGGGGGTTGCAACCTATTCCTCTCTGTATTTTCAGTGTCCAATAGAGGTCAAAACACATGAAAAGTGCTCGGTATATATTACTAAATAAATCATTAAAAAGTTAAAGCCCTGTTTTAGTATTCTTCTGCCTGTATAGATTCACTGCCATGATGGTTTGATGGCTACATCACTACACCATCATTCAATTCTTCCACAGTAATGAGATATAAATATTAAACATTAGTTACCTTATCCTCAAAGCCCTGGTCAACTTATATTTTGCCATTCTACAGTGAACACTAAACTTTCTCTTGTTTAGGAAACTGTATTTGGGTGTTGCTGCAAATGTATATCCTTTTGCTACTTAGAAGAAACATCCCTATTTTGTAAGTCTCCATGTACACACCTATATAATGTGCATCTCATTCATAAGACTCTTCATTTATGGTGACAGTTTTTTTTATTATTAAAATACAGTTTGGATGTAGTAAGTCACATACATCTACTTGTTATAGCAGATGCAAAATCTATATTCATAAAGACAAATTTTAATAATATTTTATTTTCATTCTCTGGCCTGACTCACAAATAAACCAAAAACAATGCCAACTCCAAAAGATCCATGCATCTGGAGGAGGAATTATACACACAACCAGCCAAAAGAGCTTGGACACTATTTGGAGAATCTGGTCTCTAAAGAAACCAATTAAAGGGAAGTGAAAAATGGTGTGTGAAGCTAATTATGGGAGACTCCTCCTTACTCTAAAAGAATCACCAATATCTATCTATGCCACAAGAGAAAAATAAAACTCAAGTTTCTATAAGCTTAACATGACAGGTGTTATACCTCCAAAACTACTATGTTCATACCTGTGGGAGCTTCAGTGTTGGCTTTCTTGCTCTCCCGGGCCCCCTTCTGGGCCCACACATCAATCTTGTACTCCACACCTGGCCTTAGGCCTGTCAGGACAGTGCTCCTTTGTTCCTTTCCAACAAGGAATTCCCTGGACTCTCCATCAGCAGAGGTGTAGCGCACCACATATCTGTCAATGTCAGCCTTTACTGGATCCCAGGAGACAGTGAGAGTGGTCTCTGTCACCTGGTCAGTCACCAGGTTTTTGGGGCTGTCGATATCTAAAAGGAAATGTACTAATCAATAAACACTTATAATAGACACCAAACAGTGACACCATTATGCTTGGGCTGAGTTCCCCAGTCTTGTGATTTTTCCCATTTTATATGTGTATTTTCAGTTTTCATGCGCAGAGACCTTGTGTTTTCAAAAAGGAAGAAGAAGATAATGGAGTGACTACCAGATCCACAGTTAGAAGAGCTGGGTTCTAGTCCTAGCGCCAAAAGAACAGCCAAAGGGCAAGCACCTTGGGTTATAATCATAGGTCAAGAATCTTATCCCAGCTCTGCCACTGGCCAGCTGTGGACTTGGACAGCTCAGCTACCTCAGAGTATATCTTAATTTCCTCATCTGCAAATGTGGGCCTTAACCTAGTTTATAAGATAGATCAATATTCTATGGGTCTTTCATGAATCAAACACCATCTTCATTAACTATATAATTTACAGAAATAAAATATTTCACTGGATTTAATGATTCTCAACTGCAAAACAGGAACACTATCAATTCAACAAATTCCTCCAAGGAAGAAAGAGAATTCTTACTCATTCCTAATGTATATGTAAAATGGCATAACTACAATAGAATTATACTGGCATGTATAATATACTGAAAAGTATAAAACTGAACAACAGAATGATTGAAAAATTTCACTCCTAGGCATGTATGGTCCTGGAAAAAAAAAAACTAGTACACAAATGCTCATAGCATCATTATTCACAAGAGTGAAAGTGTAGAAACAATGAAAATGTTCACAAATGACAAACAGGTAGTGGAATCTATCCATGCAATGAAATATTCTTCAGCACCAAAATTAGGAATGAATATATGTTAAAACATGAATGAACCTGGAAAATACTACGTTTTATGAAAGAAGACATAAAAAACACATTGTATATGAATCAATGTATAAGAAATGTCCAGAACAGAGAAATCTATAGACAGACAGCACTCATTACTTAGAGCTAAAGAGAGTGAGTACAGGAAGTGACTAGTAATGCATATAAGGTACCTCTTGCTGATGAAAAGTCTCTGAAATAGTGGTAATAGTTGTACAATTCTGTAAATATACTAATCCCATGAACTGTACTCTTTAAAAGAGTGAATTTTAGCCAGGCATGGTGGTGCACGCCTTTAATCCCAGCACTCGGGAGGCAGAGGCAGGTGAACCTCTGTGAGTTCAAGGCCAGCCTGGTCTACACAGTGAGTTCCAGGACAGCTGGGGCTACAGGGAGACCCTGTCTCAAAAAAACCAAAAAAAAAAAAAAGAGTGAATTTTATAATATGCAAATACGCCTTGGAAAGGCAGTTCTTGACAAAAAGGAAAGAGATAGAAAAGCCTTAGAACGATCAACTGTTCTTGCAGTCCTATGATGACAGGATCCTTGGAGTAGAACACATAGCACTCAAAAGAGGATTTACTCACTATGAAAGCAATATCCTCTCTTTGTCCCAAAAAGATCACAGAAAAAGCCATTTCATTCAAGTTCTTAGCTCATAAATTCTAACAAACACACTTTCTTTTCAAAAGGATCATTTTGAGATTGACCACAAAGGAAATATACATATCAATAAACAGTAGGTAGAAACACCAACCAACACCAAACTTCACGAAACAAAACAGAAAGATGAATATGAGGTCCTTATTTTGAGATAATGTTAAATGGCATGGAGAGTTGATGTGTGTGGTCTGACAAAGTCTCCCATCCTGGTCATCTACATGTCATTGATTGCCTCTAAGGTCAAAGAAGGAACAGCAAGTTCACTCTTAGGCTTACCATGGAATACGTTACAGCCCCAAACTATGACCTCCATACCTGTAGGGGCCTTGGTGTTGACCTTCCTGCTATCCTGGGCCCCCTTCTGGGCCCACACATCAACTTTGTACTCCACACCTGGCCTCAGGCCTGTGAGGACAGTGCTGCTCTTCTCCTTGGACACAGGAACCTCCCTGGTCACTCCATCGGCAGAGGTGTAGCGCACCATGTATCTATCGATGTCCGCCTCCACTGGATCCCAGGAGACACTGAGAGTGGTCTCTGTCACGTGGTCAGTCACCAGGTTCTTGGGGCCATCGATATCTAAAAGGAAAAGGATTGGTCAATAAACACTAGAAATAGGCACCAAAAAAATGGGTCCACTGTGCTTGGATTGAGCTTTCTGTTGTTAAAGTTTTCCTATCTCCTATCCTGGCTATCAGGTATTTCATAAATAGAGGCCTTGTCTCCCCAGCTGAACTCTTAGGTCCTCAAGGAGGCAGCGCAGGACAGTGGATTAAGCACCACATCTAGAAGGAAAGGGTTCCACCTAATGGCTAAGCTGAGGGACAGGAAACACCTCAGGTTCCAGTCAGCAGCCCCCAAATCTTATCCAAGCTCTGCCATCAGCTAGCTGTGGCCTCAGGCAACTCAGTTACCTGACTGCATCTCATCTTCCTCATCTGTAAATGTGGTCCTAGATTAATAAATTATAAGATAACTCAGTATTACATGAATATTTTTGAAATCAAACCTATGAATCGTCAGCTATGTGATTTGTAGAAACTATGTACTTGTGCATTGGAAGATTCTCAGTTGTGAAATGGAGACATTGATTCCTGCTCTACTAATTCAACAAACACTTCTAAGGACAAAATACATTCACAAATACAAAATACATTCAAAATAATCCTCATTCATTACTAGAGCGCATATAAAATACCATTTTCAAGTTAAAATTGCCGAATAATCCAGCAATTCCACTCTTTAGTGTACACCTAACATAAGTGATGACACGCATGAAAAACTTGTACACAGGAAGGTGGGAGTACAGTTCAGTACAGAGCACTGGCATTGTTATTTCCTGATGCATTAAATATTTTAGACAGTATTGCCATTAACACACACACACACACACACACACACACACACACACATACACACAGTATACACAAATGCCCCAATATCATTATTCACAATAGAGTTTAAAAGTGGAAACAACCCAAATGTCCCACAACTAATAAACTGGTAAGAAAATGTTTCTACATGTACAATGAAATACTAATTTGCATACTGATACGTGTTACCACATGAATGAACCTGGAAAATACCATGCTTAATGACAGATGTCTCATCAAAGACCATAAAGAATAAGAATCCACATGTAAGAAATGTCCAGAACAGAGAAATGACTCTGTAGAGAGGTAGTCATTAGTACCTAGAGCTGGAGGAGTGGGGTTGGAGAGTGGCTGGCAATGTATTTAAGATCAGTTCTTTTTGGTGATGAGAATTATCTGAAATAAACTACGGTAATAGTTACAGAGCTTCATGAATATACTAAATCCACTGAATTGTACATTTTTAAGAATGAGTTTTAACTTGTAAATATCTCTTAATAGGGCTGTTCTTAACAAATGAGGAAACAGATGAAAAGACAAAATTATCAACTGTTACTGTATAGAATTACAATACAATCTTCAGAATGGATAAAGTATTCAAAAGAGGATTCATTCACTAAGAAAGTAATAGCCTCTCCTTGTTCCAAAGTGATCATAGCAAAAGCCATTTCCCTGAAGTACTTAGCTCACAGACCCTAACATTTATCCTTCTTTATATTTCTTCAATTTTAAGAGAAATATTTTGAGATTAACTACAAAGGCAATACGCAGTCGAAAGAACACTGGGTAGGTATGACCAGTCAATCACCACTGATCCTTTTATTTTCATGTACAAGATCAAACCCAGGGCTCTGTGCATGCTATGTAAGCACTCTATTACTGAGTTACTTCTCCAACCCACCATTAATGTCTGTGAGGCCAAAGCATGAGGATGAAAATGAGGTCCTTATTAGGAGATAATGTGTTAAAGGTACTGCAGGATAAGGTGAGAAATTTGACAGCACTCTACCATCTGGTCCTCCACAAATCACCAATTTCTGCCAATATCAGAGGAGGAAACCCAAACATGACCTCCAATAGGTATAGGATGATAGTTGTTCAGGAACAGTGACCCTTACCTGTTGGGGCTTTGGTGCTGGCCTTCCTGCTCTCCCGTGACCCCTTCTGGGCCCACACTTCAACCTGGTAATCCACACCTGGTCTCATGCCCGTCAGGATGGTGCTCCTCTCCTCCTTCCCAACAAGAAATTCCCTGGACTCTCCATCGGCAGAGGTGTAGCGCACCACATACCTGTCAATGTCAGCCTGCACAGGATCCCAGGAGACAGTGGCAGTGGTCTCTGTCACCTGTTCAGTCACCAGGTTTTTGGGGCTATCAATGTCTACAAAGGAAAGTGTGGTCAATAAACATTAGTAAGTTGAGTGTGGTGTCTCAAGTCTCAGTACTAAGATGGCTGTTATTATGTATAATTATAACCACAAAATATCAAAATGGAATACATTGTATTTAAAAGAGGACCTATTCATTAACAAAACAATAAGCCTTCCTGTTGAAAAGAAATTCCAGCAAAAGACATTTCCCTGTACTTAGCTGATGGATCCCAAAGCATACGGCTTCTTTATGTTGCTTCCTTTTCAAGATGAAATAATTTAATGATTGACAATGAGGGAAATACACAATTAGAGGAACAGTGTGCAAATGTGAGCAATCGTTGTAAGACTAAAATATGAGGCACCTATTTCAGAATTAAGTGTAAAGGGCATAGAGGGATGGTATGGGTGGCATGACCAAAGCCTACCATCCTGGTCTTCTACACATCACTGATTGCCTCCAAGGGCAGAGAAGGAACAGCAACTGTCCTCCCTACGGTTTACCATGAAATATGTTACCTCTCCAAACTATGACTTCCATACCTGTGGGAGCCTTGGTGTTGGCCTTCCTACTATCCTGGGCCCCCTTCTGGGCCCACACATCAACTTTGTACTCCACACCTGGCCTCAGGCCTGTGAGGACAGTGTTGCTCTTCTCCTTAGACACAGGAACCTCCCTGGTCACTCCATCAGCAGAGGTGTAGCGCACCATGTATCTATCGATGTCAGCCTCCACTGGGTCCCAGGAGACACTAAGGGTGGTCTCTGTCACCTGGTCAGTCACCAGGTTCTTGGGGCCATCAATATCTAAAAGGAAAAGTGCTGATCAATAAACACTAGAAACAGGCATTAAGAATGGGTCCACTGTGTTTGAACTGAATTTCCTGTTCTCAAAGTTTTCCTATCGCTTGTACTGACTTTCAGGTGTTTCATAAACAGAAACCTTGTCTCCACAGTTGAACCCTTAGGTCCTCAAGGAGGCAGCAAAGGATAGAAGAATAAGCACCATATCCAAAGGGATGGGGTTTCTGATGGGCAGGAAGACCCTAAAGTTCCATTTAGCAGATCAGGTATTTTATCCCAGCTCTACCATTTGCCAGCTGTGACCTTTGGCCACTCAACTTCCTCTCTTCTACGCCTGTGCTTTTTCATCTCTAAAATTTGTAGTTCTATAGACTTTAAATTCTTTCAGGCACTGATAGTCCGTGTGTGCACCTACTTCTGTAAATTAAGTTCTTTTGTGACTTTGACAAGTTGTTTCACTGTATTCTGCATTTGTAAGTGGGGATCTCATTGCTAATGAGATCAATTTGCTGATACTTTATAAACCCAAGAGATTATGCTCCTTCATACCATACAACAGAAGGTACTAAAAATGTGTTTTTCCAAGAAAATAGTATTATTTCTTTGTTCCAAATAATTCATTGCCAAAGCCATTTTCCAAGGTCATTTTCTCAAAGATCATATTTGGGCTATGACCTCAAGAAAATTGGTATCCATATTTCAAACCAAGAGCCCACAGTCAAGGCAGGATAGTTTTAGGATCCTTGGATGATCAACCATGTCTTGTCTATTAAAGAGGTTAGAGAGGCCAGTGTGTGAGGACTTAAAGAATGGAATTATTTCAAAAGACATAAGTATCCCACAGGTGGGATATGAACTTTAAATAATCCGTTTCTCACATAGGGCTTGTTATATATGCTATAGAGCAAGAGATATTAGCAGGGATAATTAACAAATTCTAGGACATTCTGGTTATCACAACATGGTATAGGATGGGAAAACACCAAGAATGTTGCTAAACTTTCTACAATGCACAAGAAAGACCCCAGTAGTAAAGAATTATCCTGCTCAAATGTGAACAGTGCCAAGGCCAGAACCCCTTCCTAAAGCTCAGAGAACCCTGTGAGCTGGTGTCTAACACATGACTAAAATATCTCATTATGAGAGAATGGCTGGTTTCCCTCACACTGAACAAGAGGAGCTTTAGCATTTCAAATAGCCCATTTGGACAGATAAAGGATGTATATGCAGCTCCTATGAGCTAGATGTAGGTTGAGCAAAGGTAGGTATCCCTGGGGTTGTGTCAAGAGCTGTCCTACAGTGGGGTAACTCCAGCAGGGTAGTTTTAAGATCCTTGGCTGACCAGCCTTGAAAGTGTGCTGTGGGCTGTTAGCATGCACATGGCCCACTGCAAATGAAGGATGGACTCTTACATGAGAATAGACATTTTCATTACTAAAAAGAAAAACAAAAACAAACATTTGGGGGACTAGATATCAGCTTATTTTTAGATAACAAAACACTGCAATTATTTCTGCCTAAAACATTCATCTAAAGGGCACAGACAAGAACAAATTCCATTGGAAGGGTTTAAACAGGTGAGGAATTTTTTAAAAGGAAAAGATGTTTGTGGATCACAATCTACAAGTGTGGCTCTCTGAGCCTCATGGTTATTTGTGCTTTCTTCCTATTTATTTCTTACCAAAGCAAACCATTTCGTTTTTAACAACGAATAAGGTATACCGGGCAGAGGAAGAATTGGGGCTTATGAGCGTTAGCATCAATCTTTAAAGATCGAAGTTTGAAGATCATAGCATATATGAGACATGAACTCTAAGACAAAGGGGCTCACAGTTTGTTATGGAGGAATATTACTGCTAGTCAATGATAGCTCCCTGTCCACCAAGGTCAGAGAAGAAAAAAAAAAAAAAAAAAAAAAAACAAACCTAGAAAGATTATAAAATTAGAAAAAAAAAAAGGAAAATGAAACGCACTTTACCCGCGCGGGCAGTGAGGGCTGCATATCAAGAAAAAAAAAAAAAAAAAAAAAAAAAAAAACCAACCTAGACAGATCATAAACTTAGCAAAGACAAAGGGATAATGCATGCTCCTTTACCTGTGGGGGCCTTGGTGTTGGCTTTCCTGCTCTCCTGGGTGCCCTTCTGGGCCCACACATGGACCTTGTACTCCATGCCTGGCCTCAAGCCTGTCAGGATGGTGCTGCTCTTTTCCTTTGACACAGGAACCTCCCTGGTCTCTCCATCAGCAGAAGTGTAGCTTACCACGTACCTGTCAATGTTGGCTTGAACGGGGTCCCAGGAAACAGTCAGTGTGTTCTCTGTTACCTGGTCAGTCACCAAGTTTTTAGGACTGTCAATATCTGAAAGGAAAATGTTTGGAAAAGCCTAAGCTCTAGCAGAGGAAGGCATACCCACTGCCCTATCATCCTACTTTTGATCTTCCAGAACATTCAGCACAAGGCACCCCAAGTCTCTGCTGGATTGAAGGAGAAACCTTTGAGTCTCAATTTCAAAGGAGGAATAATTATAAACAGCATCTTCTCTTGGTTTTCAGCTCCCTAAAATGTGGGAGGAACAATACCTTTGCAGCAGCATTTGGCCCAACAAGACTGCCAATTAAACATCTGCCACAATGTCAGGGTACTTAATTTATCATTTTATAAAGGTCTACTTCACTGGCAAGCACTCTAAAAGTATGATCACAAATATTGCAATAACCAGATATTAATAAATATTACAATAACTATGCATCTCGGCTGAGTCTGCTAAGTGTATTGCTACTATACAATTTCGCTTCTCTCATCTGATGGCCAACTGGTTTCATGAACAGCTCATCCCTGCTCCCTGCCAAGGAAAAACAGCCCACTGAGATTACTTCTACAGCTCACTATCTGTTTTGCTTGTGTGTGTGTGTGTGTGTGTGTGTGTGTGTGTGTGTGTACTTTTGGTAGGGTGTGCATGTGACTGTGAAGGTTCAGGTATGATTCCTCAAGTACCATCCAACTTGTTTTGAGACACAGAGTCTCTCATTGAGACCCGAGGCTCACTGATGAGGCTAGGCTGGCTAGCCAATGAGCCCCAGGGATCTGCCTGTCTGCTCCTCACTGCTGGAATTACAAGTGTGGGTCCTGGGGATCAAATTCAAATCCTGATGCTTGCACTTTAACAACTGAGCTATCTCCCCAGCCAATTGCAATCTCTCATCTCAGGCCACAACCTTTGGTATCATACACACTCAAATTCACTAGTTCAAAATTTAATTCCAACTGGCCAATTCTCTCTGCTTACCTGTGGGAGCCTTGGTGTTGGCTTTCTTGCTCTCTCGATCCCCTTTCTCAGCCCAGACGTAAACTTTGTACTCCACACCTGGACTGAGGCCAGTCAAGACGGTGCTGCTCTGATCCTTCCTCACTGGAACCT
Source organism: Nannospalax galili (assembly GCF_000622305.1). Lineage (NCBI taxonomy): Eukaryota > Metazoa > Chordata > Mammalia > Rodentia > Spalacidae > Nannospalax > Nannospalax galili. Next base: position 1,451,258 of record NW_008360330.1, on the reverse strand, counting down.
GCTTCGTCTCACCATCCACTGAAATGTAGCTCACCACATACCTGTCAATGTCAGCCTCCACTGGGTCCCAGGAGACAGTGAGAGTGTTCTCTGTCACCCGGTCAGTCACTAGGTTTTCTGGGCTGTCAATTTCTTTAAGGAAGATACAAAAGAAGAGGGTAACCTTTATCATTCTCTAGTTCCTAAAAAGCTACAGGTACAGCCAAGATACTGTCAATTAATTTATAGCCAGTTACATGCCAATGATTGAAAGAAGCTAAGGGTTTAATTAAACAAATGGTCAGGTACTCTAAGAATGAGCTACTAGCCAACATATAGATCAATCCTATGAACCTTTTCCACAAATTGCTTTTGGATTAAAAAAAAAAAATTAGCCTTCACAAAGTTTCCCTTTACCATAGGTTTACATAGCGTATGCTTATATTTCCTAACTCCTTGTACCTGAAAGCAATTATATTTTAATAATTCTCTCCAATATATTGCTCTAATATATTCTTGGGGAGAAAAATACTATAGAAGTAGGAGATGTTGGTTCTTTCTATATAAAGCCTTGTGTCTGTGGTCAGGGAACTGAGAGAGTTTTAAATTGATAGCATCTGAGGTCTGGGCTAAAAAATAATCTTAAGAG